>NC_041385.1:316694121-316830155 GCF_002162155.2 Triticum dicoccoides | reverse complement strand
ACCCCACGCTCCTCCGTCGGCCTCTCGACCACCGCCCAGCTGGAGACTCTTCCCCGACTACGTCATCCACCGCAACAGCTCGCCGTCCCTCATCCACTGCACCAAACGAGGATTCGTTGTTGATCTCGTCGTCCCGCCGGATCAGCCACCCCGTCCTCCACCTCCAAGGAGTTGCCCCGACATTCGCCTCGTCTATCGTGCCACCTCAATCCCCACATCGCTGTCTTGACCTGCCCCACCGGAACCACAACACCCTCACCAATTCCTCCAATGAAGCCGGGGCCAACTTGGCACCACCAAGGAGGTTCTGCACTCACCGCTGCATTTTATCTTATTCGATCTCATGGGGATGTCGGTGCTCGATACCGAACAGACATGGCGGGTCTCCATCGACGGTGCCATCGCTGGCCACATCATCCGACAACTACAGGAGTTGCTGCTTTAGCACTCGCTTGCGGTGCTACTGCATGACTTGCTCTCTGCTAGTGCGTTCCCTGCTCGAGCGTCTCCTAATTTAGATCACTGATTCTTTGCTACTAGTTCTCGAACGCCCTAAACATCTATTGCAATGCTTTGTTACTAGTTCAATCAGTTTTGACAGTAAAATTCAATTTCGACTGTAAAGTTCATTTTCTTCAGTTAAGTTCAGAGTGAACAGTACTTACAGCATCTGTCGGAGCGGCTGTGGCGCGGCTGATGCGTTTTACATCTAGCACTGTTTGGTTATGTATTTTACATCATCTATTGCATATGATATTAGGGTCCCACTTCAAATTAATGTTGTCTGTCTTGTCCTGCTTCAGCCTCGTCGCCGTACACCTTAGCGGAGCTGCTCCAACGACAGAACCGTCCATCACAGCAGAGCAGTACCCTCGGTGCCGTTTCCAGAGGCCTCGGATCTTCTTCCCGGCCTCCGACAGTCACACCAGCATCATCACCATCCTCCACGTCCAACCCAATGATGTTGAGGTCCACAAGGCTATGCCAAAGAGGTTGTACACTCGTCGCATCACTTTGTTACTCTGCATTCATGTCGATCCCTCAGGGATCCTTTGCTATGGACCTACTATCCGTGCAAATCTCTTAGAAGGAGTGGAGCAAAGCAAAACTGGAGGATTTTTTTCCTTTGGTGTCTCTTTCGAAGAAAAAACGTAGGAATTTTATTCACATGGACGTCCTTTTCAAATTAATATGCATGAAGAATAGAACTAATTGCATTACTGGCATAATAAGATTCTTATTTTTTTCATTTTCACGTGGTTTGACTTTAATTTGACCACGTTTCTCCATTCCTGTGTTCTTCCAATTCATGTGAACCAAACACCCAGGTTGACTGAAATCCTATGTTTCCAAATGCTCTGTTTTGCACGTGCATTCCTATCCTACTCCTGTGTTTTTCCTGTCCCTGCGTTTATAGAATCCAACAATTTTAAGGAGCCCTTACAGATTTACTTCATTTTCAGATAGGCGTCAAAGAAAACTCTGTGTGTTATGTCCTGTTCCTGCCGTGCCGTCATCCACCCCACCTGAGGTGCACCATCGACAGAAGCGTTCACTGCAGCAGAGGTCCCCCCTGAAGACTTTCTTGCGACGCCTCAGATCATCTTCCCCGTTGCTGGCAGCCACGCCAACTGCATTACCATCATCGACTGAGCAGATGAACCTGAGGACTACACAGTTCCGGAAGAGATGTCGCAGTCTTTCGTGTTTGCTTATGTTATACATCGTTTATTATTACCTGCTACTTTATCGTTCAAACTTGAGTTTTGAAATGCCCATGGGTCTCATATCGAGCCAGCAACAAATAGTATCTGTCTACTATCTGGTTCATCTGGGGTCTTCTATGTGGTTCATGTTGGGTGGGCAACAAACAATAGATGGTCCGTTGTCTATCTTTTTAAACTGAAGCTATAATCTACCTTCTATCATTATTTTTGGATCCATCCACTTGTTTGCTACCATCAGTCTTGATTTTTGCATGCACTCCTTAGGCCTTACAAAATCTAACTATTTTTTTATTATGCATGTCCGATATTGTACACAATCATACTGAACATGTAGAGAAAAAGAAAATACCATTGCATGGGAATATAATGTCATGCAGACGCCGCTCCATGGTGGGCGGAGTGGGGCCCCCCTCCTACATTTCAGATTGTATTCTAGAGGAAGATAACTGTTCAGATGGAGGTTCAGAAGGAGCCGACCACGCCTGTTTACCACCTGAGGTGTTTGCTCTAACTTGGCATAATGTTGTTGGTCATATCATGCATATGGCGCCTTGCATTGCTTACCTTATACATCTTATATGTCATCAGCTTAGCTTAGATTTTCCTTGTGTGAATGCCACCTGTTTGGTTTCTATATCATACTCCCACCATTCCTAAATATTTGTCTTTTTAGAGATTTCAACAAGTGACTACATACGGAACAAAATGAGTGAATCTACACTGTAAAATATGTCTATATACATCCGTATGTGGTAGTCCATTTGAAATCTCTAAAAAGACAAATATTAGGAACGGAGGGAGTATATGGGAATTATGCAATGCCATCTTCTTTAGCCAGGCATCATATACATGAATCATGCAATGCCATCCTGTTTAGCCAGTCATCGTATATGTGAATCGTATCGTGCCATATTTTTTCCATAATGTATTCCATTTGTCAACAATGTTTATACATTCATCTACTCTTCCTATGCATCAGCCATTTGAGTCGGTCATGGGAAAATCTGGAGTGAAAACAATGTCTACTGAGCAGTCAGTGCTACCTATCGATGCAGATTTCTTGCTGGTTACAGATAGCTCCTCGGAGAAGGATTCAGAGACAGATGACCAGTCGTATTCCCCCCCGAGGTGCATGCTCTAACTTGGTTGGATTATATTGCTCATATCATGCATATGGTGTCTTGCATTGCCATGCCATCTGCTTAGTTTAGACATGCTTTGTGTGAATGCCTCCCGTTTGCTTTCTATATTAGATATGTGAATTATGCAATGCCATGTTTTCCAGCCAGTTATCAGATTTGTGAATTATGCATCGCCATGGAGACAGGCATCATATATGTGAATTATCTCGTGCCATCTTTTTTTTCATTACGTATTCCATTTGTCGACAATATGTGTATATTGAACTACTCTTCATGTGTATCAGCCATTTGAGCCGGTTATGGAAAAATCTGGAGTGAAAACAAGGTCTTCCGAGCAGGCAATGGTACCTGTTGAAGCATATATCTCGATGGTTATAGGGAGCTCCTCAGAGGAGGATTCAGAGACAGATGACCAGTCCTATATCCCACCTGAGGTGTATGCTCTAAGTTGCAGTGTTTATATTTCTCACATGATGCATATGGTGTCTTGCATTGCTTAGTTTAGACATCATATGCACAATATTGAATTCCATCTGCTTTGTTTAGAGATCATACATGCGAGTGCTAGCTTCTTAGTATATGAATCAATTATATCAATTATATCATGCCATCCTGTATACTTAGACAACATGTTTGTGAATTATTTCATCCCAACCTATTTTAGAAAGACATCATATAGTTTTGTCATGTCATCCTGTTTAGGTACTCATCATATGTTGAATTATGCCATTATATCCTGTTAAGTTAACCATCATATATCTGAAACTGTGTCATGGTATCCTGTTTAGTTAGGCATCATATATGTGAAATTGTGTCATGTTGTGCTATTTGGTTAGACAACATATATGTGAATTACCACATCTGTCTATCATACAATGTCTGTACATTCAATTTCTTTTCTTGTTTATCAGCCATTTGAATTGGAGGGGGTCATGGCAGTATCACAGGGAGCAAAAACCCGTTCTTCACAAAAGACAGTGCTACTCGTCGATGCAGATAGAACCATGGTTGTACTGGCCCACAAACTAGCCCCACCACACATAATCGAGACTCTTCCAGATTGCACACTTACACCGTTGGGCAGAGAACCAGCTACAACCCATCTAACCGCAACCCCAGCAGATAGTAACCCATGTCTAGTTGACAAAGCACCATGTCCACCATAGAGATACGTCTCCAACGTATCTATAATTTTTGATTGCTCCATGCTACATTATCTACTGTTTTAGGCAATATTGGGCTTTATTATCCACTTTTATATTATTTTTGGGACTAACCTATTAACCGGAGGCCCAGCCCAGATTTGCTGTTTTATGCCTATTTCAGTGTTTCGAGGAAAAGGAATATGAGACGAAGTCAAAACAGAACGAAATCAACTGGAGAAGTTATTTTTGGAAGGAAAGCCACCCGATGGACTTGGAGTGCACGTCAGGAGATACGGGAGGTGCTCACAAGGGTGCCCCCCCCCCCGTGCGCGCCCCCTGCCTCGTGGGGCCCCCGTAGCTCCACCGACGTACCCCCTGCACCCATATGTACTCTTGTACCCTAAAACTTCCAGAACAGAAGATAGATCGGGAGTTCCGCCGCCGCAAGCCTCTGTAGCCACCAAAAACCTCTCGGGAGCCCGTTCCGGCACCCTGCCGGAGGGGGATCCCATCACCGGTGGACATCTTCATCATCCCGGTGCTATCCATGACGAGGAGGGAGTAGTTCACCCTCGGGGCTGAGGGTATGTACCGGTAGCTATGTGTTTGATCTCTCTCTCTCTCTCTCTCTCTCTCTCTCTCTCTCTCGTGTTCTCTCTCGTGTTCCCTCTATGGCACGATCTTGATGTATCCCGAGCTTTGCTATTGTAGTTGGATCTTATGATGTTTCTCCCCCTCTACTCTCTTGTGATGAATTGAGTTTCCCCTTTGAAGTTATCTTATCGGATTGAGTCTTTTATGAGAACACTTGATGTATGTCTTGCCGTGATTATCTGTGGTGACAATGGGATATCATGTGCCACTTGATGTATGTTTTGGTGATCAACTTGCGGGTTTCGTGACATTGGGAACCTATGCATAGGGGTTGGCACACGTTCTTGACTCTCCGGTAGAAACTTTGGGGCACTCTTTGAAGTACTTTTATGTTGGTTGGATGAATCTGAGATTGTGTGATGCATATCATATAATCATGCCCACGGATACTTGAGGTGACAATGGAGTATCTAGGTGACATTAGGGTTTTGGTTGATTTGTGTCTTAAGGTGTTATTCTAGTACGAACTCTTTTATAGATTGATCTGAAAGAATAACTTTGAGGTGGTTTCGTACCCTACCGTAATCTCTACGTTTGTTCTCCGCTATTAGTGGCTTCGGAGTGACTCTTTGTTGCATGTTGAAAGCTTGTTATATGATATATCTATGTTATTATTGTTGAGAGAACTTGCACTAGTGAAAGTATGAACCCTAGGCCTTGTTTCCTATCATTGCAATACCGTTTACGCTCACTTTTATCATTAGTTACCTTGCTGTTTTTATTATTTCAGATTACAAATACCTTTATCTATTATCTATTTTGCACTTGTATCACCATCTCTTCGCCGAACTAGTGCACCTATACAATTTACCATTGTATTGGGTGTGTTGAGGACACAAGAGACTTTTTGTTATTTGGTTGCAGGGTTGTTTGAGAGAGACCATCTTCATCCTACGCCTCCTACGGATTGATAAACCTTAGGTCATCCACTTGAGGAAGTTTGCTACTGTCCTACAAACCTGTGCACTTGCAGGCCCAACAACGTCTACAAGAAGAAGGTTGTGTAGTAGACATCAAGCTCTTTTCTGGCGCCGTTGCCGGGGAGGTTAGCGCTTGAAGGTATATCTTTAGATCTTGTAATCGAATCTTTTTGTTTCTTGTTTTAGCACTAGTTAGTTTATAAAAGAAAATTACAAAAAAATGGAGTTAAGTTTGTCTCATACGCTTCACCTTTTTAATATCTTTCGTAAGTATGATGGAAAGGATAATTGTGCTAAAGTGCTAGAAGAAGAAATATCTAAATTGTTTGGCACTGAGTATTTGAATGATGAGCATGATTGCAATGTCGTTAGTACGAATTATTTGAATATCCATGATGCTAATGAAGATTGCACTAGTTATGATGAAAATATCTCTTATGAGCATGTCAACTTTTGTGGAGTGCATGTTTGCATGAACACACCAAATAGAGAAGATATTTATTGCAAGAGGCATAAGTACTTAGAAACCAAATTGTTGCAAGAAGAGCTAGATGAATGTGCTGAAAGATTCAATATTTAAAGTACCCCTTGTGAACTTTGCAATGAACATGGTCATTTAAAGCTCCAATGCTATTTGTTTCATGATCAAGCCGTTTCCAAATATTGTGATAATTTGATTACCCTTGAGCATCATAAAGAGCTTAGCCTTCTTTTGGGTTATGAAGAAATGAAACATATAACGAAGGATATTCCAAAATTTGCCCTTGATAAAGTTCTTCATTTTGATCTAGAGAAGATTTATATGTATTGTGCGGTGAATTGCATTGAAAATCCTTATATTGCCAATTACATAAAGAAAAGAAAACAAATAGAGGATGAAGAGAATACTAACGAAAGGGAAGAGACTTCCCAATATCCTCCTATTATTTCTTATGATGAATCAGGTAACGAGGAGGAGCCTTCTATTCAACCAATCTCATCAATAAGGAGCTCAAAGAGGAAGGTTGAACCTACACATAATGTGAAGGAAAAAAAGGAGCAACAAAGGTAAAAAGGTATCCCTCCCAAATGATGTTGCTCCTACTACTACTTGTGATGATGATAATTGCTATACTATTGGTGCTATCCATATTTTTAATGATGGGAGTGATTATGCTTATGATATGAAAGGGCCCAAGCTTGGGGAAGCTATGTTTGATGAGGATGAAATATTTGAGAATACATTTGCTGGAATTAATGTTTGTCCCAAGCTTGGGGATGCTATGTTTAATGAAGATGATATTTTTAGCACCCCAAGTTTTGATATGCAAAGTTGTTATGATGATAGCATGCCTCCTACCTATGATGATTATATTGATGAAAGTGGGTTCGGAAGAGTGTGAACTTTAGGAAGTAGTGATCCCACTATTTTGGAGGATGTTGAATCTTGTTGTGATGAATATGAAAGTGGATTTGGAAGAGTGTCAACTTTATTTAGTAATGATGATAGTTACTTTGTTGAGTATGCTCCCACTACTATTCATGAGAAGAATTTTGCTTATGTGGAGAGTGGTAAATTTTCTATGCAAGTAGATCATGAAAATAATGCTTTAGGTGCTGGTTATATTATTGAATTCATTCATGATGCTACTGAAAATTATTATGAGGGAGGAATATATGCTTGTAGGAATTGGAATAATGTCAAGTTTCCTCCCTATGTGCTTAAATTCTTGAAGCTATGCTTGTGTTACAGTTGATTATTGTTCCCATAAGTTGTTTGCTCACAAAATCCCTATGCATAGGAAGTGGGTTAGACTTAAATGTGCTAGTCATATGCTTCATGATGCTCCCGCTATGTTTCAATTCTTATCCTTTATGTGAGCATCATTGACGTCATCATGCCTAGCTAAAAAGGCATTAAAGAAAAGCGCTTGTTGGGATACAACCCAATACTTATCCTCACTGTTTTTGTGTGTTCACATGATTATTCTACTGTAGTAATCATGTTTTATAGCTTTTGTTCCAATAAAGTGCCAAGTAAGACCTTTAGGATAGCTTACGGTGATAGTTGTGTTGATCCTGCTGAAAATCAGAAACTTTTGCACCCAGTAGATTAGTTTTCTTAATTCACAGAAACGTGCTTCTGATCTTATTATTTTTGCTCTGGATTGGCACACGAATTGCTTAGGACTTCCTAATTTGGTAGGAAGTTTGGAATTCTAGAAGTATACGTTTGATACAAATTACTACAGACTGTTCTGTTTTTGACAGATTCTGTTTTCTATGTGTTGTTTGCTTATTTTGATGAATCTATGAGTAGTATCGGGTGGTATGAACCATAGATAAGTTGTAATACAGTAGATATTGCACCAATATGAATTTAGAATGAGTTCATTACAGTACCTAAGTGGTGGTTTTATTTTCTTATACTAACGGAGCTTACGAGTTTTCTGTTGAGTTTTGTCTTGTGAAGTTTTCAAGTTTTGGGTAAGGATTCGATGGACTATGGAATAAGGAGTGGAAAGAGCCTAATATTTGGGATGCCCAAGGAACCCCAAGGTAATATTCAAGGACAACCAAGAGCCTAAGCTTGGGGATGCCCCGGAAGGCATCCCCTCTTTCGTCTTTGTTCATCGGTAACTTTACTTGGAGCTATATTTTTATTCACCACATGATATGTGTTTTGCTTGGGGAGTCATTTTCTCTTGTTAGTTTTTGCTTGCTGTTATTTATAATAATGTTTTGCATCTTTAGTTTCAATAAAAAGTCAAGGATAGCCTTTGCCATGCTTATTTTGCTAGTATACATGTTGTTGTTTGAAAACAGAAAGTTCACCGCTGTTGCAAACATTCCTAGAAAAGTCAGTGAGTGGTATAATATTGAATCGTTTTGCATATTTATCTCTGATAAATTTATTACAGTGGGAATTTTAGTTCATAATTTTTGGAGTTAGGGAAGTATGATGAATCTTGCTTTCTTTATAGATAGTACTGTTTTGACAGATTGCTGTTATGGTTGCATTGTTTGCATATGTTTGTTTGTTTAATGATTCTATTTGGGGATAGGAGTATTAAATATGCAGAGGCATTTAGTATTCAATGTTGAATAATAATTTTAGTGATTTGTTACAGTAGAATATGATAAGGTTTTGCATTGGTTTATACTAACCGATCTCACGAGTTCTTGTTGAGTTTGTTGTGAATGAAGCTTTTGATAAAAAGAGAAACCATGATATGAGATGAATTAAGGAGACACAAAAGTTCAAGCTTGGGGATGCCCAAGGCACCCCAAGATAATATTTCAAGAAGTCTCAAGCATCTATGCTTGAGTATGCCCCGGTAGGCATCCCACCTTTCTTCTTCAACAACTATCAGTTAGTATCGGTTGAGCCTAAGTTTTTGCTTCTTCACATGAGTTGTGATATCCTTGCAATGTAGTTTTCTTTAGCTTTGCTTGCTGTTTGAATAAGGTATCAAGATCTGAAATTATTAAATGGGAGAGTCTTCACATAGTTGCATAATTATTCGACTACTCATTGATCTACACTTATATCTTTCGGAGTAGTTTGTCATTTGCTCTAGTACTTCACTTATATCTTTTAGAGTACGGTGGTAGATTTGTTTTAAAGAAACTATTGATCTCTCATGCTTCACTTAGATTATTTTTAGAGTCTTTAATAGCATGGTAGTTCGCTTAATGTTAATATACTTGGTGTTCAAGATATGTGAAACTTTCTTATGAGTGTGTTGAATACTAAGAAAAGCCAGATGCTTGATAATTGTTTTGAGATATGAAGATGGTGATATTAGAGTCATGCTAGTTGAGTAGTTGTGAATTTAAAGAATACTTGTGTTGAAGTTTGTGATTTTCGTAGCATGCACGTATGGTGAACCGTTATGTGATGAATTTGGAGCATGATTTATTTATTGATTGTCTTCCTTATGAGTGGCGGTCGGGGACGAGCGATGGTCTTTTCCTACCAATATATCCCCCTAGGAACATGCGCGTAATACTTTGCTTTGATAACTTCTAGATTTTTGTAATAAGTATATGAGTTCTTTATGACTAATGTTGAGTCCATGGATTATACACACTTTTTCCCATCCTTTCACCATTGCTAGCCTCTCTAATACCGCGCACTTTTCGCCGGTATCATACACCCACCATATACCTTCCTCAAAACAGCCACCATACCTACCTATCATGGCATTCCCATAGCCATTCCGAGATATATTGCCATGCAACTTTCCACCGTTCCGTTTATTATGACACGCTCCATCATTGTCATATTGCTAGCATGATCATGTAGTTGACATCGTATTTGTGGCAAAGCCACCGTTCATAATTCTTTCATACATGTCACTCTTGCTTCATTGCATATCCTGGTACACCGCCGGAGGCATTCATATAGAGTCATACTTTGTTCTAAGCATCGAGTTGTAATTGTTGAGTTGTAAGAAAAATAAAAGTGTGATGATCATCATTATTAGAGCATTGTCTCAAGTGAGGAAAGGATGATGGAGACTATGATTCCCCCACAAGTCGGGATGAGACTCCGCCGGAAAAAAATATAAAAGAGGCCACAAAAGCCCAAATAAAAATAAAAAAAAGAGGCCATAAAAAAGGAGAAAATGCCCAAATTAAAAAAAATGAGAGAAAAAGAGGGAAGGGACAATGCTACTATCCTTTTACCACACTTGTGCTTCAAAGTAGCACCAAGATCTTCATGATAGAGAGTCTCTCATTTTGTCACTTTCATATACTAGTGGGAATCTTTCATTATAGAACTTCGCTTGTATATTCCAATGATGGGCTTCCTCAAAATGCCCTAGGTCTTCGTGAGCAAGCAAGTTAGATGCACACCCACTTAGTTTCTTTTGTAGAGCTTTCATATACTTATAGCTCTAGTGCATCCGTTGCATGGCAATCCCTACTCACTCACATTGATATCTATTGATGGGCATCTCCATAGCCCGTTGATACGCCTAGTTGATGCGAGACTATCTTCCCTCTTTTTTGTCTTCTCCACGACCACCATTCTATTCCACATATAGTGCTATATCCATGGCTCACGCTCATGTCTTGCGTGAAGATTGAAAAAGTTTTGAAAATGTCATAAGTATGAAACAATTGCTTGGCTTGTCATCGGGGTTGTGCATGATTTAAATATTTTGTGTGGGGAAGATGGAGGATAGCCAGACTATATGATTTTGTAGGCATAACTTTCTTTGGCCATGTTATTTTGAGAAGACATAATTGCTTAGTTAGTATGCTTGAAGTATTATTATTTTTATGTCAATATGAACTTTTGTCTTGAATCTTTTGGTTCTGAATATTCATACCACAAGTAAGAAGAATTACATTGAAATTATTCCATAGTATCAATCCGCAACAAAAATTCTTTTTTATCATTTACCTACTCGAGGACAAGCAGGAATTAAGCTTGGGGATGCTTGATACGTCTCCAACGTATCTATAATTTTTGATTGCTCCATGCTACTTTATCTACTGTTTTAGGCAATATTGGGCTTTATTATCCACTTTTATATTATTTTTGGGACTAACCTATTAACAGGAGGCCCAGCCCAGATTTGCTGTTTTATGCCTATTTCAGTGTTTCGAGGAAAAGGAATATCAGACGAAGTCAAAACGGAACGAAATCAACTTGAGAAGTTATTTTTGGAAGGAAAGCCACCCGATGGACTTGGAGTGCACGTCAGGAGATACGGGAGTTGCTCACGAGGGTGGGGGGTGCCCCCCCCGGGCGTGCCCCCCTGCCTCGTGGGTCCCCCGTAGCTCCACCGACGTACCCCCTGCACCCATATATACTCTTGTACCCTAAAACTTCCAGAACAGAAGATAGATCGGGAGTTCCGCCACCGCAAGCCTCTGTAGCCACCAAAAACCTCTCGGGAGCCCATTCTGGCACCCTGCCCGAGGGGGATCCCATCATCGGGGGCCATCTTCATCATCCCGGTGCTATCCATGATGAGGAGGGAATAGTTCACCCTCGGGGCTGAGGGTATGTACCAGTAGCTATGTGTTTGATCTCTCTCTCTCGTGTTCTCTCTGGTGTTCCCTCTATGGCATGATCTTGATGTATCCCGAGCTTTGCTATTGTAGTTGGATCTTATGATGTTTCTCCCCCTCTACTCTCTTGTGATGAATTGAGTTTCCCCTTTGAAGTTATCTTATCGGATTGAGTCTTTTACGAGAACACTTGATGTATGTCTTGTCGTGATTATCTGTGGTGACAATTGTTGGGTAATGTAGTAATTTCAAAAAAAAATCCTACGCACACGCAAGATCATGGTGATGCATAGAAACAAGAGTGGAGAGTGTTGTCCACGTACCCTCGTAGACCGTAAGTGGAAGCGTTATGACAACGCGGTTGATGTAGTCGTACGTCTTCACGATCCGACCGATCCAAGTACCGAACGTACGACACCTCCAAGTTCAGCACACGTTCAGCTCGATGACGATCCCCGGACTCCGATCCAGCAGGGTGTCGGGGATAAGTTCCGTCAGCACGACGGTGTGGTGATGATGATGATGGTGTACCGATGCAGGGCTTCGCCTAAGCACCGCAACGATATGACCGAGGTGGAATATGGTGGAGGGGGGCACCGCACACGGCTAAGGAACAATCACGAAGATCAACTTGTGTGTCTAGAGATGCCCCCTGCCCCCGTATATAAAGGAGGGAGGGGGAGGTGCGGCCGGCCCCCTAGGGGTGCGCCTGGAGGAGTCCTACTCCCACCGGGAGTAGGACTCCCTCCTCTTGCCTTGGTGGAGAAGGAAAGGGGGAGGGGAAAGAGGAAAGGGGGGCACCGCCCCCCTTCCTTGTCCTATTCGGACTAGGGGGAGGGGGCACGCGGCCTGCCCTGGCCGGCCCTCCTCTTCTCCCTCATGGCCCATGTAGGCCCATTAACCCCCAGGGGGGTTCCGGTAACCCCCCAGTACTCCGGTAAAATCCCGATTTCACCCGGAACATTTCCGATATCCAAATATAGGCTTCCAATATATCAATCTTTATGTCTCGACCATTTTGAGACTCCTCGTCATGTCCGTGATCACATCTGGGACTCCGAACAACCTTCGGTACGTCAAAACTTATAAACTCATAATAAAACTGTCATCGTAACGTTAAGCATGCGGACCCTACGGGTTCGGGAACTATGTAGACATGACCTAGAACTGTTCCCGGTCAATAACCAATAGCGGAACCTGGATGCTCATATTGGCTCCTACATATTCTACGAAGATCTTTATCGGTCAAACCGCATAACAAAATACGTTGTTCCCTTTGTCATTGGTATGTTACTTTCCCGAGATTCGATCGTCGGTATCCAATACCTAGTTCAATCTCGTTACTGGCAAGTCTCTTTACTCGTTACGTAATGCATCATTCTGTAACTAACTCATTAGCTACATTGCTTGCAAGGCTTATAGTGATGTGCATTACCGAGAGGGCCCAGAGATACCTCTCCGACAATTGGAGTGACAAAACCTAATCTCGAAATACGCCAACCCAACATGTACTTTCGGAGATACTTGTAGATCTCCTTTATAATCACCCAGTTACTTGTGACGTTTGGTAGCACACGAAGTGTTCCTCCGGTAAACGGGAGTTGCATAATCTCATAGTTGTAGGAACTTTGTATAAGTCATGAAGAAAGCAATAGCAACATACTAAACGATGAAGTGCTAGTCTAACGGAATGGGTCAAGTCAATCACATCATTCTCCTAATGATGTGATCCTGTTAATCAAATGACAACACATGTCTATGGTTAGGAAACATAACCATCTTTGATTAATGAGCTAGTCAAGTAGAGGCATACTAGTGACATTATGTTTGTCTATGTATTCACACATGTGTCATGTTTCCAGGCAATACAATTCTAGCATGAATAATAAACATTTATCATGATATGAGGAAATAAATAATAACTTTATTATTGCCTCTAGGGCATATTTCCTTCAGTCTCCCACTTGCACTAGAGTCAATAATCTAGATTACATAGTAATGATTTTAACACCCATGGAGTCTTGGTGCTGATCATGTTTTGCTCGTGGAAGAGGCTTAGTCAATGGGTCTGCAACATTCAGATCTGTATGTATCTTGCAAATCTCTATGTCTCCCACCTGGACTTGGTCCCGGATGGAATTGAAGTGTCTCTTGATGTGCTTGGTCCTCTTGTGAAATCTGGATTCCTTTGCCAAGGCAATTGCACCAGTATTTTCACAGAAGATCTTCATTGGTCCCGATGCACTAGGTATGACACCTAGATCGGAAATGAACTCCTTCATCCAGACTCCTTCATTTGCTGCTTCCGAAGCAGCTATGTACTCCGCTTCACATGTAGATCCCGGCACAACGCTTTGTTTAGAACTGCACCAACTTACAGCTCCAACATTTAATAAAAACATGTATCCGGTCGATTTAGAATCGTCTGGATCAGTGTCAAAGCTTGCATCGACGTAACCATTTACGACTAGCTCTTTGTCACCTCCATAAACGAGAAACATATCCTTAGTCCTTTTCAGGTATTTCAGGATGTTCTTGACCGCTGTCCGGTGAGCCACTCCTGGATTACTTTGGTACCTACCTACCAAGCTTATTACTAAGCATATGTCAGGTCTGGTACACAACATTGCATACATGATAGAGCCTATGGTTGAAGCATAGGGAACATCTTTCATTTTCTCTCTATCTTCTGCTATGGTTGGGCATTGAGTCTGACTCAACTTCACACCTTGTAATACAGGTAAAAACCCTTTCTTTGCCTGATCCATTTTGAACTTTTTCAAAACTTTATCAAGGTATGTGCTTTGTGAAAGTCCAATTAAGCGTCTTGATCTATCTCTATAGATCTTGATGCCCAATATGTAAGCAGCTTCACCAAGGTCTTTCATTGAAAAACTTTTATTCAAGTATCTCTTTATGCTATCCAGAAATTCTATATCATTTCCAATTAATAATATGTCATCTACATATAATATCAGAAATGCTACAGAGCTCCCACTCACTTTCTTGTAAATACAGGCTTCTCCAAAAGTCTGCATAAAACCATATGCTTTGATCACACTATCAAAGTGTTTATTCCAACTCCGAGATGCTTGCACCAGTCCATAAATGAATCGTTGGAGCTTGCATACTTTGTTAGAACCTTTTGGATCGACAAAACCTTCTGGTTGCATCATATACAACTCTTCTTCCAGAAATCCATTCAGGAATGCAGTTTTGACATCCATTTTCCAAATTTCATAATCATAAAATGCGGCAATTGCTAACATGATTTGGACAGACTTAAGCATCGCTACGGGTGAGAAAGTCTCATCGTAGTCAACCCCTTGAACTTGTTGAAAACCTTTCGCAACAAGTCGAGCTTTGTAGACAGTTACATTACCATCAGCGTCAGTCTTCTTCTTAAAAATTCATTTATTCTCAATGGCTTGCCGATCATCGGGCAAGTCAACCAAAGTCCATACTTTGTTCTCATACATGGATCCCATCTCAGATTTCATGGCTTCTAGCCATTTTGCGGAATTTGGGCTCATCATCGCTTCCTCATAGTTCGTAGGTTCACCATGGTCAATTAACATGACTTCCAGAATAGGATTACCGTACCACTCTGGTGCGGATCTTCCTCTGGTAGACCTATGAGGTTCAGTAGAAACTTGATCTGAAGTTTCATGATCAATATCATTAGCTTCCTCACTAATTGGTGTAGTTGTCACAGGAACCGGTTCTTGTGATGGACTACTTTCCAATAAGGGAGCAGGTACAGTTACCTCATCAAGTTCTACTTTCCTCCCACTCACTTCTTTCGAGAGAAACTCCTTCTCTAGAAAGGATCCGAAGTTAGCAACGAAAATCTTGCCCTCAGATCTATGATAGAAGGTGTACCCAATAGTCTCTTTTGGGTATCCTATGAAGACACATTTCTCCGATTTGGGTTCGAGCTTATCTGGTTGAAGTTTCTTCACATAAGCATTGCAGCCCCAAACTTTAAGAAATGACAACTTTGGTTTCTTGCCAAACCACAGTTCATAAGGCATCGTCTCAACGGATTTTGATGGTGCCCTATTTAACGTGAATGCGTCCGTCTCTAAAGCATAACCCCAAAACGATAGCGGTAAATCAGTAAGAGACATCATAGATCGCACCATATCTAGTAAAGTACGATTACGACGCTCGGACACACCATTTCGCTGTGGTGTTCCGGGTGGCGTGAGTTGCGAAACTATTCCGCATTGCTTCAAATGTAAACCAAACTCGTAACTCAAATATTCTCCTCCACGATCAGATCGCAGAAATTTTATTTTCTTGTTACGATGATTTTCCACTTCACTCTGAAATTCTTTGAACTTTTCAAATGTTTCAGACTTGTGTTTGATTAAGTAGACATACCCATATCTTCTCAAATCATCTGTGAAGGTGAGAAAATAACGATACCCGCCGCGAGCCTCAATATTCATTGGACCACATACATCAGTATGTATGATTTCTAATAAATCAGTTCCTCGCTCCATAGTTCCGGAGAACGGCGTTTTAGTCATCTTGCCCATGAGGCACGGTTCGCAAGTACCAAGTGATTCCAAAAGTCCATCAGTATGGAGTTTCTTCATGCGCTTTACACCGATATGACCAAAACGGCAGTGCCACAAATAAGTTGCACTATCATTATCAACTCTGCATCTTTTGGCTTCAACACTATGAATATGTGTATCACTACTATCGAGATTCAATAAAAATAGACCACTCTTCAAGGGTGCATGACCATAAAAGATATTACTCATATAAATAGAACAACCATTATTCTCTGATTTAAATGAATAACCGTCTCGCATCAAACAAGATCCAGATATAATGTTCATGCTCAACGCTGGCACCAAATAACAATTATTTAGGTCTAAAACTAATCCCGATGGTAGATGTAGAAGTAGCGTGTCGACCGCGATCACATCGACTTTGGAACCATTTCCCACGCGCATTGTCACCTCATCCTTAGCTAATCATCGCTTAATGCGTAGTCCCTGTTTCGAGTTGCAAATATTAGCAACAGAACCAGTATCAAATACCCAGGTACTACTGCGAGCATTAGTAAGGTACACATCAATAACATGTATATCACATATACCTTTGTTCACTTTGCCATCCTTCTTATCCGCCAAATACTTGGGGCAGTTCCGCTTCCAGTGTCCAGTCTGCTTGCAGTAGAAGCACTCAGTCTCAGGCTTAGGTCCAGACTTGGGTTTCTTCTCTTGAACAACAACTTGTTTGATGTTCTTCTTGAAGTTCCCCTTCTTCTTCCCTTTGCCCTTTTTCTTGAAACTGGTGGTCTTGTTGACCATCAACACTTGATGGTCCTTCTTGATTTCTACCTCCGCGGCTTTTAGCATTGCGAAGAGCTCGGGAATAGTCTTGTCCATCCCTTGCATATTATAGTTCATCACGAAGCTCTTGTAGCTTGGTGGCAGTGATTGAAGAATTCTGTCAATGACACTATCATCAGGAAGATTAACTCCCAGTTGAATCAAGTGATTATTACACCCAGACATTTTGAGTATGTGTTCACTGACAGAACTATTCTCCTCCATCTTACACCTATAGAACTTATTGGAGACTTCATATCTCTCAATCCGGGCATTTGCTTGAAATATTAACTTCAACTCCTGGAAAATCTCATATGCTCCATGACGTTCAAAACGTCGTTGAAGACCCGGTTCCAAGCCGTAAAGCATGGCACACTGAACTATCGAGTAGTCATCAGCTTTGCTCTGCCAGACGTTCTTAACATCGTAAGTTGCATCAGCAGTAGGCCTGGCACCCAGCGGTGCTTCCAGGACGTAATTCTTCTGTGCAGCAATGAGGATAATCCTCAGGTTACGGACCCAGTCCGTGTAATTGCTAACATCATCTTTCAACTTAGCTTTCTCAAGGAACGCATTAAAATTCAATGGAACAACAGCACGAGCCATCTATCTACAACAAACATAGACAAGCAAAATACTAACAGGTACTAAGTTCATTATAAATTTAAGTTCAATTAATCATATTACTTAAGAACTCCCACTTAGACAGGCATCTCTCTAGTCATCTAAGTGATCACGTGATTCAAATCAACTAAACCATGTCCGATCATCACGTGAGATGGAGTAGTTTCGATGGTGGACATCTCTATGTTGATCATATCTACTATATGATTCACGTTCGACCTTTCGGTCTCCATGTTCCGAGGCCATATTTGTATATTCTAGGCTCATCAAGTTTAACCTGAGTATTCCGCGTGTGCAACTATTTTGCACCCGTTGTATTTGAACGTAGAGCCTATCACACCCGATCATCACGTGGTGTCTCAGCACGAAGAACTTTCACAACGGTGCATACTCAGGGAGAACACTTCTTGATAATTTAGTGAGAGATCATCTTAAAATGTTACCGTCAATCAAAACAAGATAAGATGCATAAAGGATAAACATCACATGCAATCAATATAAGTGATATGATATGGTCATCATCATCTTGTGCTTGTGATCTCCATCTCCGAAGCACTGTCGTGATCACCATCGTCACCGGCGCGACACCTTGATCTCCATCGTAGCATCGTTGTCGTTATGCCATCTATTGCTTCTATGACTATCGCTACCGCTTAGTGATAAAGTAAAGCAATTACAGGGCGTTTGCATTTCATACAATAAAGCGACAACCATATGGCTCCTGCCAGTTGCCGATAACTTCGGTTACAAAACATGATCATCTCATACAATAAAATATAGCATCACGTTTTGACCAAATCACATCACAACATGCCCTGCAAAAACAAGTTAAGACGTCCTCTACTTTGTTGTTGCAAATTTTACGTGGCTGCTACGGGCTGAGCAAGAACCGTTCTTACCAACGCATCAAAACCACAATGATAGTTTGTCAAGTTAGTGATGTTTTAACCTTCGCAAGGACCGGGCGTAGCCACACTCGGTTCAACTAAAGTTGGAGAAACAGACACCCGCTAGTCACCTGTGTGCAAAGCACGGCGGTAAAACCAGTCTCGCGTAAGCGTACGCGTAATGTCGGTCCGGGCCGCTTCATCCAACAATACCGCTGAACCAAAGTATGACATGCTGGTAAGCAGTATGACTTGTATCGCCCACAACATATTTGTGTTCTACTCGTGCATATAACATCAACGCATAAAACCTAGGCTCTGATACCACTGTTGGGGAACGTAGTAATTTCAAAAAAATTCCTACGCACACGCAAGATCATGGTGATGCATAGCAACGAGAGTGGAGAGTGTTGTCCATGTACCCTCGTAGACCGTAAGCGGAACCGTTATGACAACGCGGTTGATGTAGTCCTACGTTTTCACGATCCGACCGATCCAAATACCGAACGTACGGCACCTCTGAGTTCAGCACACGTTCAGCTCGATGACGATCCTCAGACTCCGATCCAGCAGGGTGTCGGGGATAAGTTTCGTCATCACGACAGCGTGGTGACGATGATGATGTTCTATCGACGCAGGGCTTCGCCTAAGCACCGCAATGATATGACCGAGGTGGAATATGGTGGAGGGGGGCACCCCACACGGCTAAGGAACGATCATGAAGATCAACTTGTGTGTCTAGAGGTGCCCCCCTGCCCCCGTATATAAAGGAGGGAGGGGGGAGGTGCGGCCGGCCCCCTAGGGGTGCGCCTGGAGGAGTCCTACTCCCACCGGGAGTAGGACTCCCTCCTCTTGCCTTGGTGGAGAAGGAAAGGAGGGAGGGGAAAGAGGAAAGGGGGGCGCCGCCCCTCCCCCCCATTCCTTGTCCTATTCGGACTAGGGGGGAGGGGGCACGCGGCCTGCCTTGGCCGGCCCTCCTCTTCTCCCTCATGGCCCATGTAGGCCCATTAACCCCCGGGGGGGTTCCGGTAACCCCCCGGTACTCCGGTAAAATCCCAATTTCACCTGGAACGTTTCTGATATCCAAATATAGGCTTCCAATATATCGATCTTTATGTCTCGACCATTTCGAGACTCCTTGTCATGTTCGTGATCACATCCGGGACTCCGAACAACCTCGGTACATCAAAACTTATAAACTCATAATAAAACTGTCATCGTAACGTTAAGCGTGCGGACCCTACGGGTTCGAGAACTATGTAGACATGACCTAGAACTGTTCCCGGTCAATAACCAATAGCGGAACCTGGATGCTCATATTGGCTCCTACATATTCTACGAAGATCTTTATCGGTCAAACCGCATAACAAAATACGTTGTTCCCTTTGTCATCGGTATGTTACTTGCCCGAGATTCGATCGTCGGTATCCAATACGTAGTTCAATCTCGTTACTGGCAAGTCTCTTTACTCATTATGTAATGCATCATTCCGTAACTAACTCATTAGCTACATTGCTTGCAAGGCTTATAGTGATGTGCATTACCGAGAGAGCCCAGAGATACCTCTCCGACAATCGGAGTGACAAAACCTAATCTCGAAATACGCCAACCCAACATGTACTTTCGGAGACACCTGTAGAGCTCCTTTATAATCACCCAGTTACGTTGTGACGTTTGGTAGCACACAAAGTGTTCCTCCGGTAAACGGGAGTTGCGTAATCTCATAGTTGTAGGAACTTTGTATAAGTCATGAAGAAAGCAATAGCAACATACTAAACGATCAAGTGCTAGGCTAACGGAATGGGTCAAGTCAATCACATCATTCTCCTAGTGATGTGATCCCGTTAATCAAATGACAACACATGTCTATGGTTAGGAAACATAACCATCTTTGATTAATGAGCTAGTCAAGTAGAGGCATACTAGTGACATTATGTTTGTCTATGTATTCACACATGTATCATGTTTCCAGGCAATACAATTCTAGCATGAATAATAAACATTTATCATGATATGAGGAAATAAATAATAACTTTATTGTTGCCTCTAGGGCATATTTCCTTCAACAATGGGATATCATGTGCCACTTGATGTATGTTTTGGTGATCAACTTGTGGGTTTCGTGACATTGGGAACCTATGCATAGGGGTTGGCACACGTTCTTGACTCTCCGGTAGAAACTTTGGAGCACTCTTTGAAGTACTTTTATGTTGGTTGGATGAATCTGAGATTGTGTGATGCATATCGTATAATCATGCCCACGGATACTTGAGGTGACAATGGAGTATCTAGGTGACATTAGGGTTTTGGTTGATTTGTCTCTTAAGGTGTTATTCTAGTACGAACTCTTTTATAGATTGATCCGAAAGAATAACTTTGAGGTGGTTTCGTACCCTACCATAATCTCTACATTTGTTCTCCACTATTAGTGGCTTCGGAGTGACTCTTTGTTACATGTTGAAGGCTTGTTATATGATCTATCTATGTTATTATTGTTGAGAGAACTTGCACTAGTGAAATTATGAACCCTAGGCCTTGTTTCCTATCATTGCAATACCGTATATGCTCACTTTTACCATTAGTTACCTTGCTGTTTTTATTATTTCAGATTACAAATACCTTTATCTACTATCTATTTCGTACTTGTATCACCATCTCTTCGCTGAACTAGTGCATCTATACAATTTACCATTGTATTGGGTGTGTTGGGGACACAAGAGACTTTTTTTTATTTTGTTGCAGGGTTGTTTGAGAGAGACCATTTTCATCCTACGCCTCCTACGGATTGATAAACCTTAGGTCATCCACTTGAGGGAAATTTGCTACTGTCCTATAAACATGTGCACTTGCAGGCCCAACAACGTCTACAAGAAGAAGGTTGTGTAGTAGACATCACCCCACACGAGTAGTTTGTAAAGCTATTGCAGTGCCCAAAGCACGAAGACCACCACAGCTAACCCAAACTCCACGTTTAAAGCAGAAGAGCAACTGTTCTCAGGTCAGATTCCGTAGCTATGGTCCATACTCCTTAGTTGTTGCATCACTGTATTTACTCATACCAACTACTTTCGAATTTGAAGGATCCAATTGAAACTCCAATGGCACAACAGGTATGTTTTAAACCTATTTCTTTAACTGGATTGCTGTTCTAACTTCTTGCTCTATGTTGATTTCAGTTTAAGTTGTATAAACAGTTATGTTCTCATGTGATGCACATTACAAGTGCTGCCAATGCAGTGTAGTTTCTCACACTTATATTCTGTCTATGTTGTTGTGTCTTCAAAATATATGAGTTGAATTGTGTCTCTATCTTGATTAGGGAACATAAACTAGAATGATATGGACAATACAGTGACCATAGTACATAGATATATGTTTGTTTCATGCTGTTATCCTGTCCACCTTACTACTGAACCGGTTTACCAAAATGAGTTTCGTATACTACAAGGTAAACCTGTGATGTGTCTGCTTGTTTCTCTTGTAGTATGCAAATAGAATATTGGAGAAGAGCACCCCACTATGCAATGGTAGAGAAAGTAATGCAGATAAGGTTCAAGATAGTGAGACAACCCTGTTGGTATCCAAGAAAGGTGATAAACACGATCTTGTAGACAGTGAGAAAACCCCACAGTCCTGCGTTGATGTAGTGTTCAAGTTACTGGCCAGTACCGCTGGCACAAGCTCTTCAAACTCGCTTCCTGAATCACTTCGGCTTCTTCAGTCTCAGCTACAAGCTGAAAGGCATCAGTCAGCTGTGCTGCGGCAAGAAGCCGAAGGACTGAGGAAGTCCTTGCAGAATTCAGATGCGTACTTTCTTGTGCAACAGCAAGCGCTGGAGGATTTAAGCGCCAAACAACAGAAAGTTAATAAGCTTGCTAAGCATCTTGCCAGCATTATGGGTACCCAGGATATTGTTTCTTGAACTCTTCTAAAGTGGTTTCAATTCTGGACTTGTTTTGCTACGGCGTTTATATGCTGCTTTGTTCCCTATATTTGCATTGGTGGCGAACTTTGATTCCCAGTGGATGTAATATGTGTAATAGCCGTGATCGCCTAGCATAAGTTGCTTGCTTATTTATTTCCTTGTTGTCTTGTTTATTTGTTTGCTTGTAGTCAGTGCAATTCTTTTTCCGCGGTTTGCTAGTGGCTGCAATAACCTATTTTTTAAAACTAGGCCACAATAACCATGCGCTAATATTTACTGTAGTGACACTGGGCCTCCTACGGGCCGTAGAAACAGTGGGCCTTCTACGGGCCGTAGAAAGAATGGGCCTTCTACGGGCCATAGAAACAATGGGCCTTCTATGGGGCATATCATCAATGGGCCTTATACGGGCCGTATGATCGATTGGCCAAACATGGGCCAAACAGACCGCATTATGGTCGTAAATGGGCTAGAGTTGGAATCGTCTGTTCATGGACCGACCATAACGGGCCATCGTTAATAGGCCGTATTTGATGACGCTATGAAAATGGCCCAACGTATTAACGGACCACAAACGGGCAGACTGTAACTACGGGCTGAATTTAGCTCACAAGCAGAAAATGACAGTAACGGGTCGTAAGTAAACAAATGCTGGAAATGAGCCCAAGAATAAATGGGCTCTGAGAAGGCCGAAAGATAACATGGGCTGGACGGAATAACGGGCTGTTAATGGGTATAAAGTGATACACTGTTCATTACGGGCCAGGTTCACCACAGGCCGTTAATGGGTGTAAAGTGATACATTGTTCATTACGGGCCAGTTTCACCATGGGCCGTTAATAGGCCAAGAGTTACATAGGGCCTCATATGGGCCGAAAGACGTCATGCGCCATATATGGGCCAGAAGTGAAAACGGGATGGAATCATATTGGATGGCCCAGATGACGCTACGGGGCCTAATTCGGATAGGGCGTAACGGGCCTTGGGTTGGCGGGTTGTAAATGGGCTATATGCGAACAGGTCGTTAACACGCTTTCCATGGGCCAACCCGCCACCTTTTGACCAAGTCAAATGGGTCGGCCTTTTCACAGGAATGGGCCTCTATTGGGCCATGCCATGTGTCGATGTATCATAGGCGCCTTCTGTCCAATGAGTGGATGACATCTGTCCCAACGATGAGCCGACACGTGTTTCCTCTAGCCAATGATGATTTTACACGTGGAAAATCCCCATTGGTCGGGGCTGTTAACTGGTTATCGCATCCAAAACCCGACCCGATAGCTTAACAACGTTCCGTTACGGTGGATGCCACGTGTCGGTCACCCTTGACGAAAGCACTTCTGTGATGCACGATTTATCGTCATGGAAGTGGACACTTCCGTGATGATAATTTTGGTAATGTCATGGAACACTTCTACGACAGCACAGGTATGACTATCTTGATTCTGTCATAAAATCGTCATGGATGTACATGCATGACAGAAAATGTGACCTACTGTGACAAACACGTATCATCACGGAAGTGTATTTTTTTGTAGTGCAAGCCCTAATCTTCCTCAGAAGGGCTGATCTGGAGTCCGTTCGGGGCTCCAGAGAGGGGAATCCATCGCCATCATCATCATCAACCATCCTCCATCACCAATTTCATGATGCTCACCGCCGTGCGTGAGTAATCCCATCGTAGGCTTGATGGATGGCGATGGGTTGGATGGGATTTACCATGTAATCGAGTTAGTTTTGTTAGGGTTTGATCCCTAATATCTATTATGTTCTAAGATTGATGTTGCTATGACTTTGCCATGCTTAATGCTTGTCACTAGGGCCCAAGTGCCATGATTTCATATCTGAACCTAATATGTTTTCATGAATATATGTGAGTTCTTCATCCTATCTTGCAAGTCAATAGTCACCTACTATGTGTTATGATCCGGCAACCCCAAAGTGACAATAATCGGAACCACTCCAGGTGATGACCATAGTATGCTTTGGTCTGATACTCTATTAAAAGGAGGCATTAATATCCCTTAGTTTCCAATAGGACCCCGCTTCCACGGGAGCGTAGGACAAAAGATGTCATGCAAGTTCTTTTCCATAAGCATCTATGACTATATTCAGAATACATGCCTACATTACATTGATGAACTGGAGATAGTTCTGTGTCGTTGGGGAGCATAGATCTATTCTCTGAGTCACTTGGGATTAATATTTGTTGATCACTATGAGGAACTTGAAAGATGAAAGAACCAAGATTTTCCCTCAACTACAAGGGGAGGTAAGGAACTGCCATCTAGCTCTACACTTGATTCACCTTCTGTTATGAGTAAATTTGCGACACCTACACACCTGCACCTGCTATTGATTCCGATATGTCGCATGTTATTGATGATGCCACTTCTGCTATGCATGATGCTTATGATGAAACTTCTTCTCTTCTTGATAATATTGTGCCATTAGGTGAATTTCTTGATGAACAACTTGCTAGGGTTAGAGAGAATGAAATTATTGAAATTGATAATATTGATGAATGTGATGATGAAGATTCTTCCCCTAGATATGAATTGCCTGATGTACCTAGGGGTTATGTTATGGATGAAGAAACTGCTAGAGACTTGCTAGCTTGCAATGATAGATATGATCTTAAGAAACTGTTAGCCAAGCTTAAAGAAAAGTCTTTGAATGCTAGAATGAAATATGACCCTACATTTGCTACTTCACCTATCTGTGTTACTGATAAGGATTATGAATTCCCTATCGATCCTGAGTTAATTACTTGGTTGAATCTGATCCTTTTTATGGCTATGAATTTGAAACTATTGTGGCACACTTACTAAATTGAATGATATAGCCACCCTATTTACTCATGAGGAAAAAATTCGCTATTACTATATTCTTAAATTGTTTCCTTTCTCATTAAAGGGTGATGCTAAGATATGGTTTAATTCTCTTGCTCCTGGTTGTGTGCGTAGTCCCCAGGATATCATTTATTACTTCTCTACAAAATATTTCCCCGCTCACAAGAAACAAGCCGCCTTAAGGGAAATATTTAATTTTGTGCAACTTGAAGAAGAGAGTCTCCCACAAGCTTGGGGGAGGCTTCTCTGACTACTTAATTCTTTGACTGATCACCCTCTCAAGAAAACGAAATACTTGATATCTTTTATAATGGACTAACCGATGCTTCCAGACACCACCTGGATAGTTGTGCTAGTTGTGCTTTCAGGGAAAGAACTGTTGAGCAAGCTAAATTTCTATAGGATAATATATTGAGTAATGATAATGATTGGACACTTACTGAACCAACTCTTAAGCCAACTCCCAAGAAAAGGGGTATTCTATTTCTCCGTCCTAAAGATATGCAAGAGGCAAAGAAATCTATGAAAGAAAAAGGTATTAAAGCTGAAGATGTCCAGAATTTACCACCTATTGAAGAAATACATGGTCTTGATAACCCTACACAGGTAGTAAAGGTAAATTCTCTCTATAGATTGGATGAAGGTAATATTCCTCATAATAAGTCTCCTAGCCAATGCTTGGATGAGTTTGATAATTTTATTGTTAAACAAGAAAACTTCAACGCTTATGTTGGTAGACAATTGAAACGTAATGCTTATATGATTGAACACTTGAGTGATTATATGTCTAGAGTTAAAGGTGACCTTAAGATTATAACTAAACATGCTTCCATGGTCACCACTCAAGTAGAAAAAGTACTTAAAGCACAAGATGATTTGCTCAATGAGTTAAATAATAAGAACAATTATAATGTTGTTAGAGTTATGACTAGGGGTGGTAGAATGACCCAGGAACCTTTGTATCCTGAGGGCCATCCTAAGAGAGTTGAGCAAGATTCTCAGAGAACTAATGTTGAAGCACCTAGTCCTTCTAAGAAAAAGAAAAAGAAATATGGTAGGACTTTGCATGCTTCTAGTGAACATGTTATAGACACACCTGAGAATCCTAATGATACTTCTATTTCTGATGCTGAGACACAATCTGGTAATGAACATGAACCTAGTGATAATGTTAATGTTGATGTTCATGTTGTGCTCAACCTAGTAAGAACAATGATGTAGAGATTGAACCTGTTGTTGATCTTGATAACCCAGAATCAAAGAATCAACGTTATGATAAGAGAGACTTCATTGCTAGGAAGCACGGTAAAGAAAGAGAACCATGGGTTTAGAAACCAATGCCTTTTCCTCCTAAGCCATCCAAGAAAAAGGATGATAAGTATTTTGAGGGCTTTGCTAATGATTAGACGTATCTTTTTGCGTATGCATTTGACTGATATGCTCAAAATTAATCCTTATGCTAAATATATGAAAGATATTGTTCCGATTAAAAGAAAGATGCTGGAAGCTGAAATTTCCACCAATATTGCTAATTACACTTTTAAGGGTGGAATACCGACTATACCATGCTCCATTAAAAGAAGTTAGGAGATCCAGGAGTACCAACTATACCATGCTCCATTAAAAGAAACTATGTTAAAACTGCTTTATGTGATCTTGGAGCTGGTGTTAGTGTTATGCCTCTCTCTTTGTATTGTAGACTTGATTTGAATAAGTTGGCACCTACTGAAATCTCTTTGCAAATGACCGATAAATCAACTGCTATACCCGTCGGTATTTGTGAGGATGTGCCTGTTGTGGTTGCAAACGTTACTATTTTAACGGACTTTATTATTCTTGATATTCCCGAGGACGATAGTATGTCGATCATCCTTGGTAGACCTTTTCTAAATACTGTCGGGGCTGTTATTGATTGCAAGAAAGGCAATATCACTTTCCATGTTAATGGTAATGAGCATACGGTACACTTTCCGTGGAAACAACCTCAAGTCATAGTATAAATTCTATTGGAAAAATTTCAACGATTACTATTGGAGGTTTTGAATTTCCTCTTCCAACTGCGAAAAAGAGATATGATATTCTTATTGTTGGGGACATGCATATCCCCGTTGAGGGAACCTAGTGTTATTCGAAAAATCTCCAGTTTCGTGTTATTCGGAAGAAGTTTGTTAACAAGACTTGATCAACCTTGTTAGTGGATTCCTTTTGATGAGCATGAGATGGATGAAGTTAGGAAGCACAACTCTCTGTACCCTCCTTTTACTTTCTTGTTATTTAAATTAAATAAAGTAAAATTAGTAATTTCTGCCGGTTTTTTGAATTATCCATGCAATAAAAAATACCCCGAAAATAAAAGTTCTACCAATGCCCTGAAAATGGAGTATGATTTTTTGTAGAATATTTAAGAATTTCAGTCACTTAGAACACACCAGGGGGACCCACCATTTGGCCACGAGGGCACGGCGCACGCCCACCCCCTGGGGTGCGTCCCCTGCCTCTTGGGCCCCACGTGGCCCCCTCCACATATTCCAGCACCCACACACTTCGTCTTCCTCCAGAAAAAATCATCCCGTAGCTCAAACCCATGGTCTAGCTCGTTTTGCGGCCATTTTCGATCTCCTGGCTCAAAGCTCCATTTGCAAAACTGCTTTGGGGAATTGTTCTTCGGTATGTGACTCCTCCAATGGTCCAATTAGTTTTTCTTCTAGTGCTTTACTTATTGCAAATTTTTGCTGCTGAGGTGACCCTGTTCTTGAGCTTGCATGTCAAATGTATATGGTCCAAATTAATTTTTATGCATGATTTGGCCTTTAGGAACTTGTGGGAGTAGTTCCTATCAATCTTGTTGAGTTTAGTTCACTTTTATTTTGGGTCACTAAAATTTCAGAAATTTTTCAGAGAAAAATTGATGAAGAGATTGTTGAGGGGCTCCTCGAGCTGAAGCTCGAAGGATAAGCAGAATGAGGAGAATAAAATGCCCAAATACATTCTTCCTCGGACTGCGGAGGTTCGGCCGTTCGAATGGCCTTGTGATGCATTCTTGAGGGCCGGTGGAATTCGCAGAATGTTTATTATTTGGCTGAGAATGCAGGCCTCGCCGACTTCCTCCACGACCAGCGTGAACAGTATCTCCTACTCACTAATATTTTCGTGCAAAACTTTTACTTCCAAGCTAGAAAGTCACCACCTTCAGTTGAGTTTTACTTATATGATGAGTTTAAGGAGATGTCACTCTATGATTTTTGTTTGGTTTGCAAGATGCCCTTTGTGAGCAGCATCAAGGAACCACATCCTAGTGATGTGGATGGAATTATTGATAGGATTGCTATAGGGGAAACGAGGAAAGTTTCAGATGAAAGAACTACTAGGATGTGTATAACTTGGAAGATCTGATCAAGAACACAAATATATTCGTGAAAACATAAATGGTTTAGATCTGAAATCATGGCACTCGGGCCCTAGTGACAAGCACTAAGCATACTAAAATCATAGCAACATCAATCTCAAAACATATTGGATACTAGGGATCAAGCCCTAACAAAACTAACTCGATTACATGATCAATCTCATCCAACCCATCACCGTCCAGCAAGCCTATGAAGGAATTACGCACTCCCGGCGGTGAGCATCGTGAAATTGGTGATCTAGGAAGGTTGATGATGACGACACATCGAATCCCCTTCTCCGGAGCCCCAAACAAACTCCAGATCAGCCCTCCTGATGAAGAACAGGAGGTGCCGGTAGCTCCATATCATAAAACGTGATGATTCCTTCTCTCTGATTTTTTTTCTTGACGAATAGGTACTTATGGAGTTAGAATTTGGGTTGTAGGAGCTACCAGGGGCCAACAAGCCTGGTAGGCATGCCCTGTGGGGGTGGCGCACCCCCTAGGCTTATGGCGCCCTGGTGGTCCCCCTCTGGTTCCCTCGCCAATAATTTTATATTTTTTGGAATAATTCTCCATAAATTTTCAACTCAATCTGAGAACTTATATTTCTACACAAAAACAACACCATGGCATTTCTGCTGAAAACAATGTCTCTCCAAGTTAGTTCCATTCAAATCATGCAAATTAGAGTCCAAAACAAGAGCAAAAGTGTTTGGAAAAGTAGATACGTTTGGGACGTATCAAGTCCCTCAAGCTTAACTCATTGCTTGTCCTCAAGCAATTCAGTTGACAAACTAAAAGTGGTTAAGACTTTTACAAACTCTTTTTATTCATGTGGATGTATATATGCTTAACCGATGTTCAAGTTTTCACCAATGATTGTGAACTATCCATGTTCATGATAACGTTTAGGTCTCACATTTTGCATACCAATGACATAACCAACTAGCGAGCAATAATAAGATATCTCGGATGCCAACAATTTGTCAAAACAATCATGATATAACATGATAACTCAGTATCTCGCTAGCCCTTTTTGAGACTGCAAAACATAAATGCAGAGCACCTCTGAAGTTCAAGTAGCGACTAAACATTGTAATTCATGGTACAAAGACCTAGTCATGTCACACTCAACATTAACTATACGCAATGCATAAGAATGACAATAGTGCTCTCCAACTCATGCTTAAATGAGAGGGTGATGACTCAACAATATAAAAGTAAATGTTAGGCCCTTTGCGGAGGTAAGCAGGGATTTGTAGAGGAGCAAGAGCTCGAAGCTTAAAACAAATATGAATATAATTTTGAGAGGTATACCTTTCCTGTCAATGTCACGACCAAGAGTTTTCAATATCTTCCATGCTAAACACATTAGCGGCGGTTCCCAAGTGGAAAGGAAAGTTTACTCCCCCTCAGCCGACAAACGCAAGCCATGACTAGCCGAATCCTCGGGTGCCCTCCATACCAACAACTTTTCGGGGGAGTTTGTTTCATTATTTTTGTGATTTGATCATGGGACTGGGCATCTCGAATACCAGCCCCTCTCGTGTAAGGACAAGTGAATAGACACTCATCATGAGAATAACTCGCTTAGCATGGACGATAGTAACCGCCCCCTGAGGCTCCACGAGCGGTACGGGCACACAAAACATATGCTTATTTGAATTTTTAGAGGTGGCACATGCAAATTTACTTGGAACGGCAGAGTAATAACATACATAGGTATATAGTGGACTCATCTGGAACAACTTTGGTTTTAGGTATTTGGGTACACAAGCAGCATTCCCGCTTAGTATAGGCGTAGCTAGCAAATAGATTCATACGCGACCAGCTAGAGAGTGAAAACAGTCATAAACATGCATTGAGAATAAATATGTAGCGACCTGGCCCGAATGGATCAAGTCTCTGTGCTGAAGTGTCATCCCTGGATCGGTATGCTGACACACACGGTACTCGAGGATTTATGACAGAGGTAAATCACATGTATAAAGTAACATAAATACTATTACCTCAATCCAAATAGCGGAAGTATCAACAAGGTTGTGGATTCCCATCAACACCAACGGCAAAGTTGAGTGTAGAAATCGTAACCCTAATGTATCACCTACTCGTCTTAAGATTCCTGCAACATGAGACGTTGCAGCCACAAAGGGTCAGTACATTGAATGTACTGGCAAATTCACACCATAGGATAATGAAGAACAATAGCTATCACTACATGCATATTTGGCTGGTGGAAAAGCTCTATGGTTATAATGTTTTTGCGAAAAGCCAATTTTTTCCTACTGCAAAGGAATAAATTTTATTTAACTATCATGGTGGTTGTTAAACATTGAGAAGATTCACCCAACTCAATCCCAATTAAGCATCATCATTAAACCCAATCAAAATTAAATTAAGCGACATGTTGAGATCCACATGATAATCCAAGTACTAGATACTCAAAATATCCATAACCGGGGACACGGCTAATCATGATTAGTTTGTACACTCTGCAGAGGTTTGTGCACTTTTCCCCACAAGACTCGATCTCCTCCGTTGGATTTCTCGCACTACATGGTGTTTGAGAAACGGATGACCGAGACACAGTCTTTTAGAAGCGTTAGCACCTTACGATGGGTAGACAGTTACACCTACTTTCCCCTACATCTGCTAGTCTACCACTGTAAGAGTTCACACGACTTAATCAACTATGCTAGAGCCCATAGTAGCTTGCGGCTACACACAGAAGTTTCTAGCATGAATAATCTTATGATCCCTTTGAGCCTGGGTGGCGGTCCATAGGAAAATCACACGGAACCCCAGGATTTCCAAAAAATACAGGCAATCACTGGATTCCCTAGGTGCCTCAATCCACCTAGATGCGTATTTAAGTAGCCACCTTAAGTTGAACCATTAAATAACAATCTCACATTTGTCATGGAAAACACTCAAACCCAATCCATGTCTACGAGCATAGCATGGCATTATAAGCATATCGTAATAGTAGCTCCCAAGGTTTGAATGCAGGGCAATAGGTTCTACCTCATCAACTACTTCCCAATACCCATATGTTATCAGTCCTACTCATGCAATGTTTGAGGGTTGAAACTAATGCATAAAAACTGGGTATGAAAAGGGATATGATCAAAGTGTGAACTTGCCTGTACTATTGATGAAGATGATTCGCACTCAACTCCTGATAGTTCTATTCGTCACACTCCGGTCAATTTAGCGTAAGCAAGCAATAGTAACCACACATAAGCAATCACTCAAAAGAATCGAAGAAAAGATCTCGGAAAGCTTTGAAAACAAGAAATTAACTCTTGCAACAGAAAACAGTTTCTAACAGTACCAAAATTGGGTGAATTTGGCCTTATCAGAAAGTTTAGGTCAAGAGCTTCGATTTGCAAAAAGAATCAACTCAAACGGAGTTATAAAACTCAAGTTACGATCAAAAGAAGATTCAAATTCAAATCTGTTTGAATTCAAATTTTAAAACATTTAAAAATATGTTCAAGTTGTTTTACTAGATAGAGGAGGTCGTAACGAATAAGTGGGCGTTGGTTTTGTCTAATTCCGACTAACGAGCAAAAAGTTGTGAGCATTTGAAGTCCACGGGCTAAACTATAAAGAAAATAATCACAGATAGCTCCCTGACCGAAATTAGAAAGAAAAAAAATCTATCGAGCAAACGCTTGCTACAGAACGCTAATGAACGAAACTGTTCACTGCTGAACCTAATCTAATGAACAGTTGCTAATTAGAACTAACAAAAAAGGGTTTAAAACAAAACCTAAGAAACCTAAAAAACATTGAACCGGGGTCGGTTATTACCGATTCGGGGGAAGAAAACCCGACGGCAGTGGCGTTGTTCGTCGGTGTCAGAGAAGACGGCAGAGGGCGGCTCGGGCTCGACCGGAGCGATGCCTCTGATGGCCTGCGGGGAGGGCGGAGTGGATGTGGAGGGGCGGCGCGGAGTGGCGCGTTCGGTGGCGGTGGAGGCGGCGGCCGAGCGCGGCGGATCTCGCCGGCGGCGGCGAAAAGGGCAGCGGCGGCGACTGCGCTTTGCGGCAAAGGAGGAGGAACGGGGCCCGGGCGGAGTATTTATAGGAGGGAGAGGCAGCTCCGAGGCGTGGGGAAGGGGGCAGAGCAGGCGACGGCCGCCGGAGTCCGCGTCGCGGACAGCGGTGGTCTCCCGCGCGCTCACGCGAGGTAGGCTGCAGCGGTCATGGGCCGAGGCGGTCGGTTGGGCCGCGGCCTGGCTGGGATCTGGGCCGGCCCAGTCGGGGAAAAGATTTTTTAAAACATTTTTTCCAGACAAAGAAAAATAGTAAAACAAAATAAATAAAAATATTATATAGGCATATAATATATCAAAATTTTCAGAAAAACATTTTCTACAACATGGACATTTTTCTAGCATTAATAAAATCCTCAATAATTCAAATAAAACCAAGAGTGCTACTGCTGTAATAAAATCCAACAAAAATCATTTTAAAATACCAAAATTATTTCAAATTAATTTCTCTCCAATTTTATATTGTAGGGAATCATTTTACCCAAATTTCCATGTATTTTATTTTTGGAGAAAAATGATTTGAATAAAATCCAAATAACTCCAAATTGAAAAATAATTTCAAAAGGACTTTAAATTGGATTTCTTTTAAAGTCCCAACTCATATTTCATATGTTTTGAAGAAGTCATATTATCTGCTCTCGTGAAAATCATTGAGTTGCATGAAGTTTATGAATTGGAAAATATTTCCGAATGAAATTCAAATCTTTTCACAACCCCTTTTCATTTAATTAAAATGGAAGAAGTCATGTTATCTTCTCTCCAGGGTTTTGTGATGAAAAGAATTTGAGTTCATGGAGATCAAAATGCAAAAATGAAAGTTTGGGAAAGTCCTTTTATTCCCTCTCATTTAACTTTCAAAAGGTTTCGAATTTCACTCAATTTCACATAATCAATCAAACAATCAATCTATCTATCTATTTATTATAACATTCCAAAATTTAGAATTTTGGGATGTTACAAACCTACCACCCTTAAAATGAATCTCGTCCTCGAGATTCGGACTTGCTAGCAAGAATTAGGTTAGGTTTGGGGTCTTCTCAAAATCCATTGATCGTCTCTGGGGTATCGAGTGCTACCACCCTTAGAAGCATCGTTACGGTTCCATCAAAACTCATATACTCCATCCTTATTGTTGGCAGTGTCGGTCTTCATAGATCTTCAAGACAATTCCTTCTCTGGCTCTTCTGGTAGTGGCATAACCTTTTCCTCAATATTCATGTCCTTTCATCCGGGTAAGGTTGTGCTGTGAAGTGGTCTTCTTAACTGACGGGTCTGGCGCTAATACTAAACAACTTTCGATATCTCATGGTGGTCAACAATTTCTGGTTTCTTCTGCAGGAAATGGGTCTGGGTTGAACCTCACCGTATGTCCTACGATTGGCAACAACTGCCTTGTACAAGGGAAAAACGTCATACCATTCTAAGGTTTAAGCAAGGTTTTGATTGTCGTCTCTCTACTATGGTAAGTCACTCAGATTTACCATCCCACATAGCAAGGAGAATAATAAGAGTAAGTCGGTATAGTGATCAATCCACCCCGCACCCAAATCATTATCTTGTATATAGTTTAGCGAATCTCGCATTCTAACTCCCGGTCATCCTCGCAAGCATTGCAGAATTTCTCTTGTCAACGAACCAAGTTTGGATCATCCATTTATTCTACAAGCCAGACAAGCAACTATCGTTCCTTCACAACTCTCAGGTTTTGCGTTGCTCCTATAAAATCATCGGTTGATAAAGGCTTATCCTCTTCTTCCAGGGTTTCTCCTTCAGCAAGAGTGTGCTTGATTCTTGGCAGGTCCTGGCTCCTGTGGGTTGTGGCCCATCTGATCACTTGTAAACCTTGAACTCATCCTTGGGGCAAATGACCATTATTCCAACATCCAACTTCCTAGCATTTCTTAAACCCATCCAATTATAATGTCTTCCTTCCTTCTATTGGTACCAAACTAAGACGTGATTACTCAAACTCATCATGGAGTTACAATTGCTCCATATTACCAACCTTATATCTCCTTTATATCCCATAATATTTCAACCCTTCATATTCTTGGGGTATCCCACATATCGAGATAAAACTCGTACTTACTTTGTCCGAATTCCACTCCGTGGAATATCATTATCCTTTCCAGGGGTCAAATCTCCTCACAGGGTACTACACCCTTGAAATGCTCCAATTCTTCCATAGACCATATTTCTCATATCCTCGAAAATTGTCAGAATCTTTCTTCATAGAGTAACAACTCATAAAAATCCAATTCAGTACCAATAATGATAACTTTATTGATTCTCCAATTACTACAATCTCCTGTATTTCCATTACAGGCCTCAACTCAACACCTCAATATAGAAGAAATGCTCTCACTACTACTACTACATTTCTTTTGTTGCTAACTCAACTATTTAGCACAAGTCTCCTTCTCCTTGGGATAATTTGTTGCAAAGTTCCCTGCTTCATTACAGCAAAAACATATCACTTCTGACAAGTCTCGAGGTTTCCTTATTTTTGGGCAACCGCTGAAGTAGTGCCCTGACTCCTTGCACCTGAAACAGGTGATATGGCTTAGGCTTTCCTGGAATCCAATCTACTTCTCTTCTTGGACTTTTCCGTTCCAGTCAGGGCTTCTATTCCTTGTGGGTCATACTCTACTTCCTCTGTCAGGAATTCTACTAAATCTCCATTCAGACAATCTTGGGAGATGTGTCCTTCTTCTCCACATGAATAGCAAGACTTAGTGTAGGGTTTCATTGGGTTTTCTTCGGGTGTGTCCTCCACCTCTTCCTTCATCACAGGTTCTCCTAAAATTTTCATGAGGGCTCCTTCAATTGCTTCTTTCTTCTGCTGGATGGTTCTTTGTACCATGGGGTAAAATGTGACACTGAGCAGGGTAGTGGGTAGTTCATTCACACAAGAAACAAGTAATTTGCCTAGTTGGGCATTCTTCAGCTGGGTGACTTCCTTCACCATTAGGGCATTCATCCTTGTGCTCCTCATGGTTGTGTCCTATTTCTCCACAGAGCTTGCATGCACAAGATTTCTCCATATCATTTCCATAAGGCTTCAAATTCGGGGACACAAACCAAAACTTTAGCAAAGTCAACTTAAATTCCTTCCAAGTGGTTACTCCTTGCCATCCATTGATGTTTTGGTACATCCTCCACCAAGTAGCAGCACCTCTTTCAAAGCATTGAAGAGCATGTTGGGCCATATCCTTTTCGGCTATAGTGTTATTCTTCATGTGATCCTCCATGTTCTGAATCCATTGGTTCCTCTCCTATTGACTTATCGGACCCGGAACTGTGAGTTCATCTCCATTCATCCTCTATTGGGTCCATGGGTTAGGGGTGGGATAAGAGAGATAGAGGGGGAATACACACAATGCAAACAATAGTTTTTTTGAAAAGACATATTTTACTTTGTGGTTGTCAGAAAAACATCAAACAAATGACAGCTCACAATCATCGCATCTAACATAAGTATAAAACAGGGGTTTGGTCTTCTAACGGTCAATAAATCTTCAAAGTTGCCAAATTCTTCTTGTTCATGTCTCCAATGGCTTCTTCCGATCGTGTTTGTCCTTCTCAAGTTTTTCTATCAGGCCATTTCTGTTGACACGAAGTCTCTCATGACGTCATTTAATATTCTGGAGTTGCGTTCCAAACTTCTGGGTTTCAACATCCTTGACATGAACCATGGTCCTACTGTCCTTCAGTTCCTGATGAACCTTCGGTATCTCGATGTTTTGCTTTGGCTGTTTTAAGCTTATGGGTCCTGAGTTCTTCACGAATTGCCTCCTTGTCAAAATGACTTCCTAAAGTTCGACCCTAAACTTCTTGATGTAATACTCCAGATCCTGGCGATGCATCAGCTAAGGTTAGAACTGCATCCTTTGCTGACAGATGCTCCGTCAGCCTTCTACCATCCAATCCTTCCATGCACATGCATGCTTAACTTAGCGTGGTGACAATAGCATAAGCGTGCAATAACACCATGGTCAGCTGTGTCTATGCCCATGTTACTGCCATGAGCTTTTATTCCATAATTGATATCTCCTGCCTTAGGGTTTTCCTTGGCAAAAACTTCGAGTTCTAATGCTCCATGTTCCGGTGTTTCTTCGATACACCTTGATCTCGGGTATTGACGGCTTCCATAGTCTGCCAATTTCCATAAGGGTAGCCTTCCTAAGTCATACCAATCTAGAAATTCTTCACAGCCTTCAAATTCTCCTAGTCTTCGAAGTCTTCAACCGTTGTAGTTTCCATCATTGTAATACACGGTAAAAATCCTCTTTATTCCAAAGTAGTCTTAGTTGTCCGATATCTTGTACTCCTTGGTGTGGTCTTATCAGCCGAATCTTCATGCGGTCAAAAGGGGAAAAGGTATAGTCTAACTAAAAGGGAATATTTGAATAAGCTCAGGAGAGAAAAGAGGTAAGAGATCTTTTTGAAAATAAAGTAGTAGAGAAAATCTTTCCTATGGGCTTGCCCGTCTCTATGGGTCATGTCCTACAGTCAACATGTGCTCTGATACCATCTTGTAGCGACCCGACCCGAATGGATCAAGTCTCTATGCGTAAGTGTCATCCCTGGATCGGTATGTTGACACACACAATACTCGAGGATTTATAACAGAGGTAAATCAGATGTATAAAGTAAGATAAATACAATTACCTCAATACAAATAGCGGAAGTAACAACAAGGTTGTGGATTCCCATCAACACCAACGACAAAGTTGAGTGTAGAAATCGTAACCCTAACGTATCACCTACTCGTTGTAAGATTCCTGCAACATGAGACGTTGCAGCCACAAAGGGTCAGTACATTGAATGTACTGGCAAATTCACACCATAGGATAATGAAGAACAATAGCTATCACTACATGCATATTTGGCTGGTGGAAAAGCTCTATGGTTATAATGTTTTTGCAAAAAGCCAATTATTTCCTACTGCAAAGGAATAAATTTTATTTAACTATCATGGTGGTTGTTAAACATTGAGAAGGTTCACCCAACTCAATCCCAATTAAGCATCATCATTAAACCCAATCAAAATTAAATTAAGTAACATGTTGATATCCACATGATAATCCAAGTACTAGATACTCAAAACGTCCATAACCGGGGACACGGCTAATCATGATTAGTTTGTACACTCTGCAGAGGTTTGTGCACTTTTCCCCACAAGACTCGATCTCCTCCGTTGGATTTCTCGCACTACATGGTGTTTGAGAAACGGATGACCGAGACACAGTCTTTCAGAAGCGTTAGCACCTTACGATGGGTAGACAGTTACACCTACTTTCCCCTACATCTGCTAGTCTACCACTGTAAGAGTTCCCACGACTTAATCAACTATGCTATAGCCCATAGTAGCTTGTGGCTGAACACGGAAGTTTCTAGCATGAATAATCTTATGATCCCTTTGAGCCTGGGTGGCGGTCCATAGAAAAATCACACGGAACCCCGGGATTTCCAAAAAATACAGGCAATCACTGGATTCCCCAGGTGCCTCAATCCACCCAGATGTGTATTTAAGTAGCCACCTTAAGTTGAACCATTAAGTAACAATCTCACATCTGTCATGGAAAACACTCAAAACCAATCCATGTCTACGAGCATAGCATGGCATTATAAGCATATCGTAATAGTAGCTCCCAAGGTTTGAATGCAGGGCAATAGGTTCTACCTCATCAACTACTTCCCAATACCCACATGTTATCAATCCTACTCATGCAATGTTTGAGGGTTGAAACTAATGCATAAAAACTGGGTATGAAAAGGGATATGATCAAAGTGTGAACTTGCATGTACTGTTGATGAAGATTATTCGCACTCAAATCCTGATATTTTTATTCGTCACACTCCGGTCAATCTAGCGTAAGCAAGCAATAGTAACCACACATAAGCAATCACTCAAAAGAATCGAAGAAAAGATCTCAGAAAGCTTTGAAAACAAGCAATTAACTATTGCAACATAAAACAGTTTCTAACAGTACCAAAATTGGGTGAATTTGGCCTTATCAGAAAGTTTAGGTCAAGAGCTTCAATTTGCAAAAAGAATCAACTCAAACGGAGTTATAAAACTCAAGTTACGATCAAAAGAAGATTCAAATTCAAATCTGTTTGAATTCAAATTTTAAAACTTTTAAAAATATGTTCAAGTTGTTTTACTAGATAGAGGAGGTCGTAATGAAGAAGTGGGCGTTGGTTTCGTCTAATTCCGACTAACGAGCAAAAAGTTGTGAGCATTTGAAGTCCACGGGCTAAACTATAAAGAAAATAATCACAGATAGGTCCCTGACCGAAATTAGAAAGAAAAAAAAAGAAAAATCTATCGAGCGAACGCTTGCTACAGAACGTTAATGAACAAAATTGTTCACTGCTGAACCTAATCTAATGAACAGTCGCTAATTAGAACTAACAAAAAAGGGTTTAAAACAAAACCTAAGAAACCTAAAAAAACATTGAACCGGGGTCGGTTATTACCGGTTCGGGGGAAGAAAACCCGACGGCAGCGGCGTTGTTCGTCGGTGTCGGAGAAGACGGCAGAGGGCGGCTCGGGCTCGACCGGAGCGATGCCTCTGATGGCCTGCGGGGAGGGCGGAGTGGACGTGGAGGGGCGGTGTGGAGTGGCGCGTTCGGTGGCGGTGGAGGCGGCGGCCGAGCGCGGCGGATCTCGCCGGCGGCGGCGAAAAGGGCAGCGGCAGCGACTGCGGTTTGCGGCAAAGGAGGAGGAACGGGGCCCAGACGGAGTATTTATAGGAGGGAGAGGCGGCTCCGAGGAGTGGGGAAGGGGGCAGAGGAGGCGGCTGTCGGCGGAGTCCGCGTCGCGGACGGCGGCGGTGTCTCGCGCGCGCACGCGAGGTAGGCGGCGGCGGTCATGGGCCAGCGCGGCCGGCTGGGCCGCGGCCTGGCTGGGAGCTGGGCCGGCCCAGTCGGGGAAAATGTTTTTTTTAACATTTTTTTCAGACAAAGAAAATAATAAATAAAAATAAATAAAAGTATTATATTGGCATATAATATATCAAAATTTTCAAAGAAACATTTTCTACAACATGGACATTTTTCTAGCATTAAATAAAATCCTCAATAGTTCAAATAAAACCAAGAGTGCTACTGCTCTAATAAAATCCAACAAAAATCATTTTAAAAATACCAAAATTATTTCAAATTAATTTCTCTCTAATTTTCTATTGTAGGGAATCATTTTACCCTAATTTCCATGTATTTTATTTTTGGAGAAAAATAATTTGAATAAAATCCAGATAACTCCAAATTGAAAAATAATTTCAAAAGGACTTCAAATTGGATTTCTTTTAAACTCCCAACTCATATTTCATATGTTTTGAAGAAGTCATTTTATCTTCTCTAATGAAAATCATTGAGTTGCATGAAGTTTATGAATTGGAAAATATTTCCGAATGAAATTCAAATCTTTTCAAAACCCATTTTCATTTAATTAAAATGGAAGAAGTCATGTTATCTTCTCTCCAGGGTTTTGTGATGAAAAGAATTTGAATTCAAGGAGATCAAAATGCAAAAATGGAAATTTGGGAAAGTCCTTTTATTCCCTCTCATTTAACTTTCAAAAGGTTTCGAATTTCTCTCAATTTCACACAATCAATCAAACAATCAATCAATCTATCAATTTATTATAACATTCCAAAATTTAGAATTTTGGGATGTTACAAAATAATATTGAATACAAGCATGAGTAGGATATCAAACACCACGAACATAAATATCATGGAGGCTATGTTGAGTTTGAATTAACTACATGCGTGAACATCTGCCAAGTCAAGCCACAAGAATCATTCAGAGGAAAATACCAGACTATCATACTACATCATCACCATTTTAATGCATGCTGACACTCAAGATAAATCATTATCCACTCCTAGCTATTTAAGCATGGCATGAGCAACTATAATCTCTAACTGTCATCGCAAACATGTTTACTCATAATGATACTGAATTGAGAACGATGAGCGAAACATATTTACAAAAAAAACAAAAACAAGAGGATTTCATACCAGCTTTTCTTCACCGCAATCACCTCATCAAATCATCGTCATTATTGCCTTTCACTTGCACGACCAAATGATATGAAAGTAATAATAGTGCAAGTGTGACATGGACTAGGCTAGAATCTGCAAATATTTTATTCAAAGGAGAAGACAAGGTAATATGGGCTCTTTGTTAGATCAACAATAATGTACATGAGAGACACTCAACATGTTCATCGTGGTCTTATCCTTATGATAACTCAAACAAAAGAAGAGAATTTCAGATAAACACACTAAAAAGTTTTTGGAGTAATGCAAATTATAAAAAAGAAAACAAAAAATGAGGAAAAAAATTACATGGGAAAGCTCCCGACAAGTAAAAGAAGACCGAGAAATCCTTTTGGGTTTTATTTTTAATACTACAAACTAGTAAACAAGAAATAAAAAATGAAAAGAGGTGAGAAATATTTTTGGGTTTTCAAAGTTTTTCAAACACACAAGAAGATAGTGAAAATAAAACTAACATGGATATATAGTGAAAAAGGATGAACATCGACAACTGGAATCAAATGTGTGGTACATGAATGTAATGTCGGTGAGAAATACGTACTCCCCCAAACTTAGGCTTTTGGCCTAAGTTGGCCTATGACCCTTGGTAGCCTAGATAATACCCATAATCGTAGTTAGGGTTGTACTGAAGTGCAGCTGCCACCGCCTGGGTGCTGCCTCATTATGGCAGGCGGCCTCTACAGCTCTCTCGTACTCCTCGTCCTCCTCCTCCAGTATGAAGTGTCTATGTTTTTCTTGGAAATTAAACAAGGCAGGAGCAGGAAAAGTAATATGGAAAACATGATGCCTGTTAAAGATTAGCCTTTATCTGAACAGAGGGTCATTCCTCTCAAGGAACTCGTGGCGGTCCATAGCATCATAATCAAGAAAACTAGGTGGCAATATGGTATCTTTTTCTTTAGTGGGAACCCCTAGATGAGCGGCTAAGCGAGTAGCATAAATTCCACCAAATAAATTACCAACTAAGGCATTATTATGTAAACATCGTGCAACAATGGCTCCCATGTTAAATTGTCTATCCCTCAACACGCACTCTTAAGAATGCTCAAATTAGGGGGGCAAAGGTAGCTATGATCATGTTTACCATTAATGCATCTACTAATGAAGAGAGTAAAATATTGTAGAGAAGGAAAGTGAATGCTCGCCATAGTGGCTTATGTTATGCCTCAAGTTTCACCCCTAGTAATGTTCAGAAAGAATTCATGTGCAATCATATTTATGAGTCTTGGTACCGTACCACTAGTAGAGAATTTTACATGCTTCACTAAATTCTTCTAGGTTCATGTGAAACGACTTTTCATATAAGTTTAAAATAACATCATGTGAATTGTGATGAGGCACATAAACAAATTTTCGCACAAAAGAATCAGTGAGATTATAGTATTGCGAGCACTTATATGACACGAAGTCTGTCAACTCGGCAATGTGCACGTACATGTCAAACGCCTCCTTAATACTGGCGCGAGTCATGAAGAAATAAGACGGCCATTCACACGGACACACAAGGGCTTCTCGCAGAGGTTCAAGGTCCCGCTCATGTATGGCAAGCCTGGGAGAACTCTTGCTCGAGGAACCACCTTCGAAAATTTTCCTAAGCATTTTTTTCCTTTGAAAATTTTCAGAAATTTTAGTAACTTAAAATAAAAGTGAACCAAACTCAACAAAATTGATAGCAATTACTCTCATAAGTGTCTAGAGAATATATCATGCATCAAAACTACTTTGGAAAATATAAATTCAACATGTAAGCTCAAAAACATGGTCACCCCAGCAACAAAATGGTAATATATAAAGCATAAGAACAAAAATTAATTGGACCATCGGAGGAGTCACATACATAAGAATAATCTCGCAAAACAGTTTCGGAAACAGGGTTCCAAGCGAGGCAATAAAAAATTGCAGGCAAAGGAGAGCAAGCTAGTAATTTTTTCTGGAGGAAGAAGAAAGGTGTGTGTGGCTGCGATAAGTGAGTGGGTCCATGTGGGACCCACAAGCCCACTAGGCGTGCCTAGGGGTGCTGCACTCTGTGAGCTTGTGGCTTATAGGTGCACCCCCCTGCGGGGTGTGTTCAGTGCCAAAAATTCTTAAATATTCTACAAAAATTCACACTAAATTTTTAGGGTATTCTGAGAACTTTTATTTTTGGGTCATTTTTTATTGCACGGAAAATTCAGAACACATGATAATCATGGCATTTCAACTTTATTAATGTTAAATAATAGTAGGTAAATAGTGGGTACAGTAGGTTGTGCTTACTAAATTCATCGACCACATGCCGCTAAAAATAATCCATTAATAAGGTTGATCAAGTCTTATTAACAAACTATTTCCTAGTAACATCAAACCAAGAAACCTTCATTAACACTAAGTTACCTCAATGGGGACATGCATTTCCCCTATAATAAGAGTTCCATATTCCTTTTTGACAATAGGAAGAGGGAATTTGAAACCTCCAATAGTAATTGTCGAAGCTTTTTCGATAACACTGATACCATTCACTTCAATTGTTTCTTCGGAAAGTGCACCATTTGCTCATTACCATTGATATGAAAAGTGACCTTGCTTTTGTTGCAATCAATAACAGCCCCTGCAGTATTTAAAAAGGGTCTACCAAGGACATTCGACAGATTGTCATCCTCGGGCATATCAAGTATAACAAAGTCTGTCAAGATAGTAACATTTGCAACTACAATAGGCACATCTTCACAAATGCCAGTCGGCATAGCCATGGATTTATCAGCCATTTGCAAAGATATTGGGTAGGTGTGAGTTTATTCAAATCAAGTCTTCTATATAAAGAGAAAGGCATAACACTAACACCGGCTCCTAAGTCACATAAAGCAGTTTTGACAAATTTCTTTTAATGGAGCATGGTATAGTAGGTATTCCTGGATCTCCTAGCTTTTTAGGTACTCCATCCTTAAAAGAATAATTTGCAATTATGGTGGAAATTTCAGCTTCAAGCATCTTTCTTTTATTAATGACAATATATGTCATATATTTAGCATATCAGGGCCATCTTTAAAATATTAGTGAAATGAGTACGTAAAAAGACTGGCCTAAGCATTTCAGCAAAGCGTTCAAATTCTTCCTCATCCTTGTTCTTAGGTGACTTAGTTGGAAAATACATAGGTTTCTGAACCCATGATTCTCTTTCTTTACCATTTGTTCTAGCAATAAAAAACTCTTTTATAATAACATTTATTCTTAGGAGGTGGGTTATCAAGATCAACTGCAAGTTCTATTTCAACATCATTATCAGGGTCTTTATACTCATCTGGTTGAGCATCATCATGAATATCATTATCATTATCACTAGGTGTATGTTCATCACCAAATTGTGTCTCAGCATTAGAGATATAAGCATTATTACTATTCTCAGAAGGTTTTTCTACCTCAGGTTCACTAGAAGCATGGAAAGTCCTATCATTTTTATTTTTATTTTTCTTCTTAGAAGGACTAGGTGCATTAATATTAATTCTCTGAGAATCTTGTTCAATTATTTTAGGATGACCTTCAGGATATAGTGGCTCCCGAGTCATTCTACCTCCTCTAGTCATAACTCTACCATGATCATTCATATTATTGTTCATCTCATTAAGTAAATCATTTTGTGACTTAGCAACTTGTTCTAACTGAGTTTGGACCATAGAAGCATCTTTTCCTAGACCTTTAACATCATTAGCAATTCTAGACATCAAGTCACACAAACGATCAATCATGAAGGCATTGTGTTTCAATTGTTTCAAAACATACGCATTGAAATGTTCTTGCTTAACAATATAATTATCAAATTCATCCAAGCATTAAGTAGTAGATTTCTTATGAGGAATATCACCTTCATCAAATCTTAGAAGAGAATTTACATCTACTACCCATGTCAGGATGTCGAGCCCATATATTTCTTCAATAAGTGGTAAATTCTTCACATCTTCAGCTTTAATACCCACTACTACAAGAATGCCTAGTAGTGGTGGGCAAGGATCCCAGGGGCACCCGCCACTGAACTTCTGCCACTGCTATAATGCCATCAGTGGTGGGCGAGCGGCCCGCCACTCGTATAGCACAGCAGTGGTGGGCAAGCAAACTTGCACGCCACTGGTTATCTTCCTGCAGTGATGGTTATCTTCCTGCAGTGGTGTGTTAGGAACGGAAAAAAAGAGAAAAGAAACAAAACATACCATGGTGTGTTTCACAATGTTGGTCTTGGTAAAACGATGCACAAATGGTCTCCCCAAGTAGTGCGCACTTAATGGTAGGATTGCGATGAGTTTGGCCTTCTCATCCTCATTAAGCTATTTAATTCTTTGAGAGAAAATTGCATAATTGTATGGATCACCATCGCCACATCTTCCTCATCCTCATCCTCATGCTCTTGGCTATTGTCATCCTCGCTAGCATCAATATCATCTTGGCTCTCATTATCATCATCATCATCATCATCATCATGATCATCATCATCATCATCATCATCATCCTGGAAATCTTTAGCATCATCCTCATCAAGCTCATCATCTTGGTCACAGAAATACTTAATCCTTAACTTGTTGACCGCTTTCTTCAAGTAGAAGCCTATGTACTCTCCCCCGGTGAGCTTATTATTTGAAATGTAGTTGTTCCATTCGTTGCCTCCTATGATGGTTGTATCCTTTTGTTTACAAATGTCAATTTTGTACGATTGCCCTTGACCATCCGAAAAGATGAACCAATTAAATTATTGAATTGAACACTTATGTTGGATGGGATGCACTATGTAATTAAGAATATTGCAGTTAATAATTAATGGTATCCACAATACAATAAGTTAGCAAGTGATTAGAATTGAATGATAAGCATTGTTACCATAGAATTTTTGAATCCGTCTCTCAAGAAGAGCTCGAATTCTACTAGATGGGATAAATTATCCCTACAGGGATTTTTGTAGACATTGCAGACCTTAAGCACCATGATCCCCTCCTTCAAAAAGTTAAACATTGTTATCATTGCTGCTATGACATGAAATTTTTATATATTAAAGCAGGTTCATAAGTACGTCATAGCAAGATTCATAAGTACTACATTAAAGCAGGTTCAAACATCTGAAGTACGGAGATATATGACAAGGTGGGATGGAGAGATCAACTCCTAATCTAAGTCAATGTCAGATCTGGAGTCATCACTTTCATCATCATCCTCGCCAGACTCCTTGGTAAGATAATCTCAGTCTATTGGTCATCCTTGGCATCCTTCTGGTTGCATGCGGTGATCATCAATGCTTCGTTACTGGCATACAGATGTGGATCCTCACAAAGATAATGTTCCACCAAGGGTTCAGTACTCTGATGTTCACTGGCCCTCCGGAGCGCCTCGGCCTTCCGGTGCTCTTGCTCCTCAGCCTTAGAGACTATCCTCATGTTAGGAGGCGCTATCACACTCACACGCCAAGCATCTTGAGGAAAGTTGAGCTGGGCCCTTTGGCCCTGGTACTCAAGCGCCTTGGCATCGTAAGCGCGCGCCGCTTCCTCGGCCAAGTCAAACGTGCCGAGCCATTGTTTCTTGCCAGTGACAGGGTTTTAGATTTGGGTGCCCCACTTCCCCCAGGGCCTCTGGGAAACACCATGGTACCTTCCGTTGTACGCCATTTTGGCAAAAAATGACCTAAAACATGTAGATGAATGAATTTGGCAAAAGAACCAAAGAAATCTTGAACAACACAATCTTAGTTAAAAATAAACAAAAAAAATTTGGCACGACCTCTTCATAAAAATGGACACATTAAGACCTAGAAATTTGTCGAAACGAAAATAAATCAACATTTCACGAAAACTTTAGCGCTTATAGTACGAATTCGTGTAATGAAATGCAGACATCTCCTACGGCACAATATTAATAAGCAAGGAAAATTGGCATAACCTATTCATAAAAATGGACACATTAAGTGCTAGAAATCTGGCGAATCGGAAATGAATCAACGCTTCCCCAAAACTTTAACACTTATAGCATGTATACCTGTAATTAACTGAGGGCATCTACTGCAACATATTATTGAACTCGATATGACCAGAATAATATAAAGAACAATAGAATATATACGCGAGACTATATAATTGACCTCTAATCTGAACAATTTGTGTTTCCTCATTGATGGTTATGTATCACTACAAAAAAAGACACATCCATGACATTTTGGGCCGAACGAAAAAAATTATGTCATACTTATGACACTTCTATGACGATAATTGTGAAAAAACCTGGTATCATCATAGATGTGGTGAGCTCCTACTTCTATGACAAAAAATCATGACAGAAAATGGGCTTTTCATCCTGGGCGGGCTGGAGACGCAGCTGCATGACATTCTTTGGGCCGTCCATGATGGAAAAAACCGTGGTAGAAGTGAGGGCGAGGAAAATTTCAGGGAGTTCCCGGTTACGGTGGGTGGTCGGGGGCCGAGCGATGCGTGTTTCTCTCGTACACGTACGCGCATGGGTGCGAGGCGTTGGGCTCTAACTGAACCCGAGCGAGGTGTTCGCCTAACGGAACTCGAGCGATAGCACTACATGCTACGTGTTACTGAACCCGAGCGATCGAGCGATTCCTTCGCTACTGCTACTAACTGAAGCCGATCGATGCTGCCTCTGGATGAACAGTGAGCGTTGCTAGGGGGGTAGGATGAATAGTGAGCATTGCTGGAGGGTTTGGATGATCGGTTCCTGGTGGGGGTGGATGAACAGGACCCCGTGGTGTTGCCTCTGGATGAACAGGACCCCGATTGATCGAGTCGGTTGGGGCTGGATGAATAGGACCCCATGGAGGGCTGGATGAACAGGACGACCCCGTGGAGGGCAGGTTGAACAGTAGCCGGTGGAGGGCTGGATGAACAGTAGCCCATGGACGGGTGGTTGAACAGGAGCCCATGGAGAGGGCTGGTTGAACACTAGCCGGTGGAGTAGCGCGTGGTGGAGGATGGATGAACAGGATCCCATGGATGAATAGTCGCAGGTGGAGGCTGGAGGAGGTCGACGGTGGATGAACAGTAGCCCGTGGAGGCTGGAGGAGGTTGACGGTGGAGATGAATAGTATCCCGTGGAGTCCCGTTTTGCGGTATGCCACACCCCTCCCGATGAACAGGACCCCCGTTTCGACCGTAGTGCTCCAACACAAGTCCGTTTCCTCCGTTTTGCGGTACGCCACACCCCTCCCGATCAACAGGAACCCGTTTCGACCATAGGAGGTCCAACAGAAGACCGTTTCCTCTGTTTTGCGGTACGCCAGACCCCACCCGATGAACAGGATCTCGTTTCGAACGTGGTTGGTAGAGCACAAGGCCGTTTCCTCTGTTCTACGGTACGCTAGGCCTCGTTTCAATCGGCGGTTCCGTCTGAGCCCTCCCGATGAACACGACGACGCATCCGTTCCAACCCATCCGGTTGGCTCCCCATGAACACGACGATGACACAGTTTCTCCGATTCGACCCAGCCATGTACACGAGCCCTGGCCATACGTATGCGCAAGTAGGCGTTCAAGACCCCGCCCGTATGTACGTATGTGGCCGTATTTACTCTCTTGCACCCTGGCCGATGTACGTACGTGTACATGCTACATGCGCGCCTCTACTACGACACGTGCGCGTCTACATCGACCAGTATGTACGTACACGTTCGTGACCAGAATGACAATGCTACGTACGCTTCGACCAGGTGGGTCCCAACTGTCAGGCCCTTCCTTGCGTGCGAAGATGTAGCTGGTGGGTCCCAGCAGTCAGGGGGCGAATCATTTTTTCCCGAACGCACTTCCTTGCGTGCTAAGATGTAGCTGGTGGGTCCCAGCAGTCAGGGGGGATTTTTTTCGCGAAATACGGTTGCCCGTCCGGTGGGTCCCTGCTGTCAGGTGGACGAATCATTATTTTGCACGTAATAAGGAGCCATTTCCTTGTGACTACCGTGGACCCAGCTGTCAGCCTATCAACGTACAGTACTCTTCCGGTGGAAGTCGTTCCTTGACCACGTTGACCACACCGCGCCGAGAGCACCATGGCGGTGGACGACGGCGAGGCCTAGGAAGGGGATGACACGGAGCCGGGGAAGACACGGCAGTGGATGCCCACGTGTAGAGGAGTATGAGGGTTCACTGGTTCAGCTGCGGTGTGAGGCTGCCATCGTTGCAGAATAACAGGGGGTGTGGGTGAGTAGAGGGATGGTCTGGCCAGTGGTGGGAGTAGTAGGGGGCGGTGAGGCCTCCGCGGCATCACAGCCGGCCACGGGAGGCAGGAGCACGCGCCACGCCCAATGCTGGTTTGGGCGGCTGGAGCAAGAAGACAAGAGGTTGAAGAAGCACTACAGCCGTTGGATGGACATCGTACGGTCACTGGAGCTAGAATCATTCATATTGACTAAGTTGACAAAGACCTCCGTCCCTGTCAACTTAGTTGGCCCACAAGTCAGCCTCCCACTATGGTGGGTCCCAGCTAGCAGGGGGGTGTTCATTTTTTTGTGCGTAATAAGGAGGCACTTCCTTGCGTGCAAGATATAGCTGGTGGGTCCGACCTATCAGCGGGGGGAATGTTTTTTCGCGAAATATAGAGGCCCTTTCGGTGGGTCCCAGCTGTCAGGTGGAGGGATCATTATTTTGCGCGTAATAAGGAGGCATTTCCTTGCGTGCGGCCATGGACCCAGCTGTCAGCCTCTCCACGCACAGTCTACTTCCGATGGTGTTGTTCATTGACTATGTTGACCACTCCGCGCCGAGCGCATCCAAGGTGGTGGACGACGGCGAGGCCCCGGACAGCAACGAGCCGGAGATGGGAAGACGCGGGAGTAGAGTCACAGACGGAGAGGTGTAGGATGGTTAACTGGTTCTGGTGCAGTGTGGTTCGGCAGTCGGTGGAGAAGAACAGGAGGTGTGGAGAGGTGGAGCGATGGCCTGGCCAACGATGGAGTAGCGCTTCACAGCGAAGCATGCTAAGCAGAGCTGCTAGCAGCAGGAGGCGGGAGCAGGTGGTCTCGACGGCGCTAGAGGAAGAAGACGAGAGATTGAAGATGGATGTCGGTCGTTGGATGTAAATCCAACGGCTAATGATGTCATAATCATTTGTTGACTAAGTTGACAATGACTTGCGTTGGCTTTGACCTTTTGGCCCACATTTTAGCCTCCAAAAATGTGGCACGTATTCAACCTATTTTTCACAATTTACAGTCTCTTTTTTTACGAGGTAAAATTTACAGTCAATTTGATATATATTTTTGAATTACAATCCATTAGCTAGGTTGGGTGAACAAATAATGTAGCGTCCATGCGGCCTATTTATTTTTTTCCTAGAAATTACAGGTCATTTGCACTTTCTCGAAATACATGATTTTGCTGGGCTGATTCTAATTATAATGTTGGGTTGGGCCAGCAATGTTATCAAAAAAATAAACAGGGGATGAGCATTTTGTTATAAATATATTTAAATAATAAGTGATTTATTATTACATTGGTCCTTAAATCTTACCAAGCTTTTGTACAGAATCACCAGGATTTTCGTTGCCAAAAAAATCCAGGATTATATGTTAAGAAATTATTTTTATAAGTTAATAAGATGTGGGATATTGTTTTCTTACATATGTAAGTATCTGTTAAATATATGATGACAATAACAATAATATATAATAACATATAAAGTAATTTAAATATATATAATATAGTTAGAAGTGAAACATAAGTTGGACGAGGCATTCCTATTCTTATAAAGAAAAATAGAACAGGCCTCTATGTTTTCTTCAAAAAAATGCATAAATTGGGTTGCCGATGTTTCAGGAAAAATAACACCTCGGCTGGGAGGTCCATAGGCCGGTCGGTACATGATGGCCCTCAAGAAAATACAAACCGGCATGCCGTGGGCTGCGCATGTTAAAAAAGAAAGCCTAGACGGGGCAGCCCAAAACCCAGCTGATACTTGCTGCCCCAGTGATAATAAATGATACCTGCCAACTCCCCGTCTTCATTGTGAATTTATCTCCTATAGTGACTACGTTGAAGCACCTAAAAAAATGTAACTATGTTGACAAAGCTGTGAGCCCGAACGTCAATATAGCATTCGGAGGAAGTATTTTTTCGATGAGGCACTTGCTTGCGTACGGCCATAGACCTGGTGGGTCCCGACTATCCGCCTCTCCACGTACAGTCCTCTCGAGATTCCTCTCGTTTGTTCAGCATATTCACAACGGCAGATAGCGGCGTCGCGGCGAGCGCACAAAGGCGCAGGAGGAGATCCGACCATCTGAGGAAGTGCCTTATTAGTAACGAAACTACTGAACTAGCCTAGTGGCCAAGTGACACTACCCGACAGCTGTTCCGGCCGGGTTCAATTCCACCTGTCCAGGGAAAATATCTCCAATTTTTTTGCATCTGCCTTTGTTGACATGTGGGTCCCCATTGTTATCTACACACACCACATCCAACACTTGGAAAAACTTCGTCCCTCCTTTTCTCTGTTTTTTGCACACTCGACATTGTCTGGGCATTTTGAAAATAGCATATCTTTTTGACTGTGCATCATAGGAAGATGTGCTATGCATGAATGTTAATCAACATGACGTTAACTGGCTGGTAGTTCCATTTTCGACCATGGATAAAACTTCCAACATGATGTTAACCCTGTTTGAAAAGGCCGTGTTAATATAAATGCTCTTCCTCTGAAAGTTGCAGTTTCTTATCTGAAACTGAACTTGCAATTTCTTATCTGAAACTGAAACTTGCAGTTTCTTCTCTGAGAATCACATTGTCTGCACTTTTATACTCCTATGAAACTACATTTTTTAAGTACTAAAAATAGATCTCTAGAATTCATAAAATACTTCATATGCTCAATACTGCAAATCTGAAGTTCAAAAGACATTCATATCTGAAAGTACTCTCAAAATACACAACACAAAACACAATTCACAACCAGCAAATACTGACAACCCTAAGCTCCTCCTGACAATTCACAACCTGCCCGACTATTGGGCTGGGGGGAGGGCAGTCCCCTCCTATTCCTCGGTGGTAGACAACCGCCCCGTGAGACAATGTGAACGGCGAGGGAGAGAATGGCGGGGAAGCATCGTCGGGCCAACTGCTTTTCAACTCTTGCAGCTGGGTTCGGTCGATGAAAACTCCATCGGCTTGCTCTGGCATGACACCCTCACAAACGACACCCTATAGATGCTCAATCCTTCAATCTCTGGTGGATGCTCCATCTGGGATCGATACTCCCACCACCGCTCCCTCACGATCGGATTTGGTGAATCTGGTTGCTCCATGGCCCAGAGGAGCAGCTCTATGTACTCCTGCATGACTCCCTCTGGGAGTATCGCCGCCTTTTCGCTCTGTTGCAGATATTTGGCCATGGATGTCACCGTCGCCGCTAGTTGGTCCTTGTTGTCAAACCAAGACTGTATCTCCAACATCCTAGCTAGCTTCACAGGGTCGCCATCTGCGATCCTCATGTATCGGTTGTACTCCTCCATCGATCTACTTCTCCACAGCACCTTCACTCGCCGGCGGTGGTTTTTCAATGGAAGAGGAGAGGAGCAGCGCTGGTTTTGGATTAGAACGGGAGAGGAGCGACACTGGTTTTGGATTGGAATAGGAGAGGAGGGGCGGTGGTTTCGAAATGGAAGAGGAGAGGAGCGGCACTGGATTTAGATTGGAACAGGAGAGGAGCGGCGGTGGTTTAAGAGGAGAAGAGTGGAAGAGTAGCGCTGGTCTTGGAAGTTTTTTTTTGTTTCGTGTATTTTGGGTCAAAGTTTGACCACGTACTGTATTTGACAAGCAAAATGTGAATGCATGTCACCAAAAATTGTATCGTTTGGTTCGTATCTGAATGTACTTTCAAATTATATTGTTTTTTCAACGTATAACATATATTTTATTTACGAAAATCATGGTCAATTATGACCCAGAGTAAAAGGCAGACTAGTTAATGTGGGGCCACTTTCTTAATTGAAGGGTAAATTGATTTTGATTTTGATCCAGTCATGGCGTGCCAGCCCTCTCGTCCAATCCTAAATCGCTGCCGCATGCTCCTCTCCCTCTTCTCCATTGCAAAACCACCTCCTCTCCTCTCCATCATCTGCATTCCAAAACCACCGTCTCGCCTCTCCCTCTTCTCCATTGCAAAACCACCTCCTCTCCTCTCCATCATCTCCATTCCAAAACCACCGTCTCGCCTCTCCCTTTTCTCTATTGCAAGACCACTGTCTCTCCTCCCATCTTCCAAAGCTAGCATCGGACCACTCAGAAGGACATCTATGGAGAGGATGCAGCAGCGAATCAGGCAGATCACCAGCGGCAACCAGGCAAAGTTAGCCAGGTTGAAGGAGATCCTTACTTGGTTTGACAATGAGTGGGAGATTTCAAGGATGGTGAGGGCCATGTGGAAGTGTATGCGAAAGAATGAGATGGCGGCGATGAGGGTGGCGATGTACATGTACTCCTCGGCGGCAGTCACACCACAGTCCTTCGAGTTCATCAAGTATCTCCTCTAGGTGATGGAGCAGACAGTACGCCCCGAGGCGATAGTCAGGCGGAGGTGGTGGGCGTACAGGTCCAAGGTCGACCACCCAGAGGATAACAAATCGATCGAGTATGATGTGTCGTTCGTGAGGGTGCAGAGCCAGCCGGAGCCACATGAGTATTTGTTCTCCCACCGCAAGAGGAGGCCGGATGGCGCGACGTCACTTCCCCACCGTTCTTCATGGTTCCCTCAACGCTCGCCTCGTTTCAACGACGGCAGTAGGGTTTAAGGTAAGCCTCGCACTAACATAATCTTCCACCTGCTCATGCTTACAATGAGTGTGACAGCTAATGAAAATCATGCTTGCAATCAGTCTCCGAGTACTACGCGAATCACCCTAAAACATCTCTGGACCTTTGGGTCAAAGTTGTGACACTGTGTACAAATAAAGAAAAATAGATTGGTCCTTCTTTCAGAAAAGAGTACTCCCTAGAAAACTGCCAATATAAGCTACTAGTATTTGGTTAGAGGATTTGCTACCGAGAAAGATCCGTCCATAGAGAGCGCCATACATCCCACTGGTGGTGGTGACTGCCAATGCATGCATGGAGCATGGTTGGTGTCTGTAATTTTTACTTGGCACACCTCGCACTCTACATATATGCCGGTTCCATACATACATTTGTACAGTTCCACCAAAATGCAGCTGAATAACCCTGTTTGCACAGATAATGAAAAAGTGTGATTACATTATAGTGGCACTTGTTGATGAAACACACAAAATAAATAGAAGAAAATATTGCGATAGTATCATAGTATGTCATGCTGTGAGGGCGAGATGGGCCCTACGATGCCTCATACGGTACGCCTCATACTGGAAATCATCCCAAGTCTCCTAGATACACCTTCTGCCAGTGATGAACATCAGTGTACAGCGGTAGTACAAGGAGGGGCCTTGAGACATTCAAATCTCTATTTTTGTGCAGATCAACTAAACTTAAGCACCCCAGTTTGCAGAAACGCTTAAACATTAACAATGGGACTAGTTGATGAAACATACATTAACAAAGAGAAGCACTTTCTTTATCTACATTGGAAATGAAATGATAGAGAGGACACTCGCTCTGTTTTAACTGTATTATTACTTCATTTAATCAGTCACACTAGGGTCGAGCAGGTGGCAAACGAGTTGTATTGTGCGTCGCGAGGATGAAGGCTGAGGGTGCTTAGACTGGGATGCTGAAGCTGGCTCTTTCAGTCCCTATCATCCCCCTGATGTTTATGTGATAGCATTTGGGTTGTAATCCAAACTTGGTCGAGCTGGTGTTGCGTCCCCCTACCTTACCTAGCTTATGTGGCGAACTTGTCTCCTGCTAGTACTCAGTCTGTTCTAGTAGTAGTTGCATAACTTCCCGTTTACACTGAGATGTTGTCGGATAATGGTTCTCTATGGTTGGATTTCTTTAATGAAATCGGAGGGAACCCCCTCTTACAATATATGAAAAAAACAGTGGCACTAGTGGTGCCAAAACATTGCCTCAAATTAATAGTGCTACTAGATTAAGGTGAAAAATAATAACATTACTGCTTTATCATGGCAGTGCCAAAACAGTAGCACGAGAGCAGGATTAACATGCAGGATCTTTGGCAAACGGTCAGACCAAAAAGGAACATACTTCGTGATGGGAACCATATCTGCAGTCAACGCCATTGTAGAAGGGATGCCCCATGAGCTAGCAGCTTCTTCTTTTTTTAAGAAAAGGGCTCCAGCTCCGGTTCCATTTCCATCAGAAGACGAAACCCACAGAGCTTCTTCTTCATTAATTACAATAAAATTGAGCAACATCAGGGTTGGTTGTTAAGCTCCTAGAATGTTCAACTATAATTTGGATATCATTTGTGAAGTTCACCTAAGATCGAGCATGAAATGTGTATCTCTGTTTGCGCAAAAAAGGTGGAAAGGAGGGTGAGTAACAAGTGATGAAACATGCATCAAATGAAAAGAAGCATGTTCCTTATCTGAATGGCAATCCTACAAGAACAGTAGCAATTTCTAAAGCAGCAGCATTGCTAGATATTAGTGTGGGCATTAGGATTAACTATGACAACCATTAAATACGACATTACTTTAATGTGACATTGCTTCATTTTACCAGCAACATTACATTAACAGCTGCCACAGAGTCGGTATTTGGGCACGGGAGAGTAGGCGGACCAGGACAGTTGCATTTCTAACAAAAAGAAGCAACTTATCTTAATGGGAAATTTAGCAGGACATGAAAAAAGTGACATTGTTCATATTACTAGAGGCATTACATTGAAAACAACATTGGTTTAATGTGTCCTTAGTTTTAACAGTGCGACTGCTACATTTTACCAGTGGGATTACATAAGAGTGGCTCGAGGCAACAAACATCAGAACAGGATATCTTGGTTGGTCCCATTTTTGTCGATATAGCCACCTTATACTGTGTGAGGCTAGCAAATCTAGTGATGGACTTACTCTATTGACTTGTCCCCCAGTCCGCACTTTCTGTCCTTTCTCAACCAATAGATCGGGTTTATATTGAGTTTGTACTGCGTTTCCCTTTATTTCCCTATTAGACCTAGAGACCAGTTGGATAGCCAGTCTCTTCTACTTTTTGCCCCCATTATTTCCTCTTTCGACCAAGTCCTAGATTCAGGTAACAAATCTTCCCCCACCGCCACCCCTTTCTTCCTTGTTTGAACCAAGTAGTACTAGATTCGAGTGCGTGAACTAGTTTTACCTCTTAACAGTAAAAATTTATGTGGTTTCCGAACAGCCGATCAATCCTATCTACGAGGGGGCCTGAGAAATAGTAAAAGATACAAATGCAGGGATGTCAGGAGCTCGGGAAGTAGAGCAAGGCCGGTTTCTAAGGAAGTTATACCTGAGAGATGAGCCTTGCGTGGCAATAAAACTTCATGCAAACGTTGCTCCATGGTGGGCACAAAGTCCGCCCCTCCTTCACCCATTTCGGATCGTAATCAAGAGGAAGATAACTGTTTTGAGGGGGGTTCAGAAGGAGAAGACCACTCCTATTTACCCCATGAGGTCTTCGCTCTAACTTTTCATGTTGATGTTGGTAATATCATGCATAGGTGCCTTGCATTGCTTACTATATACATCAAAGATGTCATCTACTTAGTTTAGACATGCTTTGTGTCAATGCCATCTGTTTAGTTTCTTTATCGTATATGTGAATCATGGAATGCCATCTTGTTTAGCCAGGCATCATATATGTGAATTTTGCAATGCCACCTTGGTTAGCCAGTCATCTTATATGTGAATTATATCATGCCATAATTTTTTATTACATGTTAAATTTGTCAACAATTTTAGTACATTCAATTACTCTCCCTGTGCATCAGCCATTCGACACAGTCATGGAAAAATCTGGAGTGGAAACAAGGTCTTCAGAGCAGACAATGCTATCTGACGAAGTGCATGTCTTGCTGGTTACAGATAGCTCCTCAGGGGAGGATTCAGAGATAGATGACCAGTCCTATTTCCCCCCGAGGTGCATGCTCTAACTTGGTAGGGTTATGTTGCTCATATCATGCGTATGGTATCTTGCATTGCTATGTCATTTCCTTAGTTTAGACATGCTTTGTGTGAATGCCACATGTTTAGTGTATAATTACCATATATGTGAAGTATGCAATGCCATCTTGTTGCAAGACATTATATATGTGAATTATGCAATGCTATCTTGTTGCAAGGCATTATATATGTGAATTATGAAATGCCATGCCGTTTAGCCAAGCGTCATATATGTGAATTATATCATGCAATCCTTTTTTGTATTTCTCATAGCTTTTATCGACAATGTTTATATATTCAACTACTCTTCCTGTGCATCAGCCATTTGAATTAGTGATGGAGAAATCTGGAGTGAAAACAAGGTCTTCAGAGCAGACAATGCTACCTGCTGAAGCAGATATCTTGCTGGTTACAGATAGCTCTTTAGAGGAGGATTTAGAGGCAGATGACCAGTCCTATTACCCCCCTGAGGTGTATGCTCAAACATGGCAGGGTTATATTACTCATATCATGCATATGTTGTATTGCAATGCTTACTTTTTACATCATATACACAATATTGAATGCCATCTCCTTAGTTGACACATTATATATGTGATTGCCCTCTGCTCACTTCCTTAGTATATAAATCATATATTTGAATTATATCATGCCATGATGTTTACATAGACAGCATGTATCTGAATTATGGCATGCCAACCCATTTTCTAAAGACATAATATAGTTATATCATCTCATCCTGTTTACATAGTCATCATATTTTAAATTATGTCATTCTATCCGTGAATTATATCATGCCATCATGTTTCCATCGACGGCATGTTTGTGATTTATGGCATGCCAACCACTTTAATAGACACATCGTATAGTTATATCATGTCATCCTGTTTACATAGTCATCATATTTTGAAGTATGTCATTCTATCCTGTTTAGTTAGCCATCATACATGTGAAATTGTGTCATGCTATCATGTTTAATTAGCCATCATATATGTGAATTTATGTCTTGCTATTCTGTTTGGTTAGACGACATAAATGTGAACTATTTCATGCCCAGTTTTCTTCCCTACTATCCATTGCACCTGTCTATCTTAAAATGTCTGAACATTCAATTACTTTTCTTGTTTATTAGCCATTTCAGTTGGAGGGGGTGATGGCAGTATCTGTGGGAGTAAAAACACGGTCTTCAGAAAAGATCGTGCTACCTGTCGATGCAGATAGAACCACTTGTACTTGCCCAAGAACCAGCCCCACCACACATAACCCAGACTCACGCAGATTGTACCCCTACCCAGTTGGACAGAGAACCAGCTACACCCCTTCTAACCCCAACCCTAGCAGATAGTAACCCAGTTCCCGTTGACATAGCACCATCTCCACCACAGAGCACCCAAACATGAGTAGTTAGTAAGGCAACTGCAGTGCCCAAAGCACGAGGACCACCACTCCGGACCCCAAGTCAACGCTTAAAGCAGAAGAAGAATTGTTCTCAGGTCAGGTTCCGTGGCTATGGTTCATACTACTTTGCTCTTGCATCACTGTATTTACTCATACCAACTAATTTCAAATTTGAAGGATGCAATTGAAACTCCAATGGCGCAACAGGTATGTTTTAAACATGTTTCTTTAACGTGTTTGCTGGTGTAACTTTCTCTATGTTGATTTCAGTTTCAATTGAATAAAAAATTATGTTCTCATGCCATGCACATTACATGTGTTGTTATTGTTGTGTAGTTTCCCACACTTATATTCTGTCTATGCTGCTTTGTCTTAAATAGATATGATTCGAATTATATCTATCTTGATTTGGCAACAAAAACTAGAATGATATAGACCATAGAGTGACCATACTACATAGATATATGTTTGTTTCATCCTGTTATCCTGTCCACCTTACTATTGAACTGGTTTACCAAACTGAGTTTCATATACTACATTGTAAACCTGTGATGTGTTTGTTTGTTTCTCTTTTAGAACGCAGATAAAATATTGGAGAAGAGTACCCCGTTATGTAATGGTAAAGGTAATGCAGATAAGGTTCAAGATAGTGAGACATCCCTATTGGTCTCCTAGAAAGCTGATAAAAGCTATATTGAAAACATTGAGACAACCCCAAAGTCATGTCTTGACGTAGTGTTCGAGTTACTGGCTACTACTGCTGGCACCAGCTCTTCAAACTTGGTACCTGAATTAGTTCAGCTTCTTGAGTCTCAGTTTCAAGTTGAAAGACATCGATCAGATGTTATGTGATAGGAAGCCGAAGGACTAAGGAAGTCCCTGCAGAATTCAGATGCATACTTTCTGGTGCAACAGCAAGTGTTGGAGGATTTAAGCGCCAAGCAAGAGAAAGTTAATAAGCTTGTTAAGAATCTTGCCAGCATTATGGGTACCCAAGATATTGTTTCTTGAGCTCTTCTGAAGTGGTTTCAGTTCTGGACTTGTTTTGCTGCGGCGTTTATATGCTGCTTTGTTCCCTATATTTGCACTGGTGATGAACTTTGATGCCCAGTGGATGTAATATGTGTAATAGCCGTGATAGCCTAGAGTAAGTTGCTTGCTTATTTATTTTCTTATTGTCTTGTTTATTTGTTTGCTTGTAGTCAGTGCAGTTCTTTTTCCGCGGTTTTCTAGTGGCCACAATAACCTATTTTTTAAAACTGGGCCACAATAACCATGGGCTACATATTTACTGTAGTTACCATGGCCCTCCTACGGGCCGTAGAAACAATGGGCCTTCTAAGGGCTATAGAAACAATGGGCCTTCTACGGGTCGTAGAAACAACGGGCCTTCTATGGGCCGTAGAAATAATGGGCCTTATACGGGTCATAGACAAAATAGGCCTTCTACAGGCCGTATCATCAATGGGCCTTCTACGGGTCGTATGATTGGTTGCCCAAACATGGGCCAATAACAGACCGCATTATGACGCTAGAGTTGGAATCGTCCGTTCATGGGCTAGAGTTGGAATCGTCCGTTCATGGGCCGACCATAACGGGCCGTCGTGAATCGGCCATATTTGATGACGCTATGAAAACGGCCCAACGTATTAACGGGCCACAAACAGGCCGACTGTAACCACGGGCTGAATTTGGCCCACAAGCAAAAAATGACAGTAACAGGCCGTAAGTAAACGAATGCTGGAAATGGGCCCAAGAATAAATGGGCCCTGAGAAGGCCGAAAGATAACATGGGCTGGAAACGGCCCAACGGAATAACAGGCCGTTAATGGGTATAAAGTGATACAATGTTCATTACGGGCCAGTTTCACCACGGGCCGTTAATAGGTATAAAGTGATACATTGTTCATTACGGGCCAGTTTCACCACGGGCCATTAAAGGGCCAAGAGTTACAAAGGGCCTCATATGGGCCGAAAGACATCATGGGCCATACATGGGCCGAAAGTTAAAACGGGCTAATTATATTGGACGGCCCAGATGACGCTACTGGGCCTAATTTGGATACGTCATAACGGGCCCTGGGTTAGCGGGTTGTAAATGGGCTATATGCAAATAGGCTCTTAACAGGCTTTCCGTGGGCCGGCCCGCCACCTTTTGACCAAGTCAAATGGCCCGGCCTTTTCACTGGAATGGGCCTCTGTTGGGCCGTGCCATGTGTCGACGTATCATAGGCGCCTTCGGTCTAATGAGTGGATGACATTTGTCCCAACGATGAGTCGACACGTGTTTCCTCCAGCCAATGATGATTTTACACGTGGAAAATCCCCATTGGTCGGGGCTGTTAACGGGTTATCGGATCCAAAACCGGACCCGATAGCTTAAAGGCGTTCCGTTACGGTGGATGCCTCGTGTCGGTCACCCTTGACAAAAGCACTTCTATGACGCGCGATTTATCATCATGGAAGTGGACACTTCCATGATGATAATTTTGGTAATGTCATGGAACACTTCCACGACAGCACAAGTATGAGTATCTTGATTTTGTCATAAAATCGTCATGGATGTACATGCATGACAGAAAACGTGACCTACTGTGACAAACACGTATCATCATGGAAGTGTATTTTTTTGTAGTGTATGTGGCTACTGCAACTATAATAGTTTTGAGGTGTGCCTACAAAACTATAGAACTATAAACAACAACTATATCTAAACTCTAGTACGAATATAGTGAACTCTGATTATGAACACACAAAAATAAAAATATACACCTAACCCCAGGTTGAATGCCCGTGTGCATGTGTGTGGCTATTGCGCGGCTTCCATGTGTGTGGCGACCGTGGCCACGGGTGGCGAGGAGCAAAGCCGGAGAGATAGGAGGCGATGGCAGGGAAGGCAATGTATTATTGAGTGGAGGGCGACGGGACATATCATCGACGAGGGCGACGGATGCAGCGGACAGACAGTGATGGCGGCAGCATATGGCAACGGCGGCAGTGGGAGGCAAGGGCGACGACTGATGGACGGCGACAGCGGCAATGGTGGATGAGCTAATCGATGGAGGGAGAGTGAGAGTGAGGGAGTGAAGTGAGTTGGGGAGGTGGGGCGGCACGTGTTTGTGTGGGCGGTTGAGTTCGCCGAATGCGGCTGGCGCTTCAGATTGCCATCCACCACTACTTTGGGTGGCGGGTGATACAACTAATTGTATTGGGGGCCGACCCCACACCAAACTTAGTTGTGGCGGTTGCTGGCAGTTGCCCGCACAGGTAAAATGCCCATAAATATATTTTTTGGTACTAGTGTCAACCACTAAACTATGGCGAGCAGTATTGTATGCTCACCACTGGTGCCTTGCAAAGCAGTGACGACCAGTTCTACACAACCGCCATTGATCACATTCATTATGTGCCCACCCTCAGCGGTGCTTGTTTGTGGCGGGTCATGTGCGGCACCCGCCACTACTAGCCCAGTACCTCTCGCGGTCGCATTCTAGCACTTGCCATAGTTACTTTTGCTAACTAGCACTGGCGGGTGCCCCACAGCCCCCGCCACTCATTGGGGTTCACCTCCAAGTCCTTTCCCAGTTGTGACCTAATACGTCTCCAACGTATCTATAATTTATGAAGTATTCATGCTATTATATATCCATCGTAGATTCTTTATATGCATTTATATGCTTATTTCTATGATTTTTGGGACTAACCTATTAATCTAGAGCCCAGTGCCAGTTTATGTTTTCTCCTTGTTTTTGAATTTTACAGAAAAGGAGTACCAAACGGAGTCCAATTGACGTGCCATTTTTTGATGATTTTTTATGGACCAAAAGGAGCCCCTGGAGTGAAAGAGTTGGGCTAGAAGAGTCTCAGGCTGCCCACGGGGGTAGGGGGTGCGCCCACCCCCCTAGGGCACACCCCCCTGCCTCGTGGACAGCCCGGAGACCCCCCTGACATGAAATCAACGCCAACCTCTCCTATAAATACAGAAACCTTCAGGAAATAACCTAGATCGGAAGTTCCGCCTCCGCAAGCCTCTGTAGCCACGAGAAATCAATCTAGGCCCTCTCTAGCACCCTGCCGGAGGGGGCCATCATCACCAGAGGCCATGGAGGAGGATCCCGGAGGGGCCATCATCGCCATGAAGGCCAAGGACCACAGAGAGAACCTCTCCCCGTCCAGGGGGGCATGGAGGAGGAAGCACAAGGCGGAGGACCTCTCCTCCTCTCTCTCGGTGGCACCGGAGTGCAATCAGGAGGGGAATCATCGTCGCGGTGATCGTCTTCATCAACATCACCATCCTCATCTCACTTACGCGGTCCACTCTCCCGCACCCCGCTGTAATCCCTACTTGAACATGGTGCTTTATGCCACATATTATGATCCAATGATGTGTTTCCATCCTATGATGTTTTGAGTAGATATCTTTTGTCTTTGGGTTGATTGATGATCTAGATTGGTATGAGTTGTATGTTTTATTTTGGTGCTGTCCTACGGTGCCCTCCGTGTCGCACAAGCGTGAGGGATTCCCACTGTAGGGTGTTGCAATATGTCCATGGTTTACTTATTGTCTGCGTTGCGTGAGTGACTGAAACACGAACACGGATAAGTGGGTTATGGCGTATGGGAATAAAGAGGACTTGATGCTTTAATGCTATGGTTGGGTTTTACCTTAATGATCTTTAGTAGTTGCGGATGCTTGCTAGAGTTCCAATCATAAGTGCATATTATCCAAGAAGAGAAAGTATGTTAGATTATGCCTCTCCCTCATATAAAATTGCAATAGTGATTACCGGTCTTGTTAACAATTGCCTAGGATAATTCCGCACACCAATCCATCATTATTCCGCACTCGCTATTTATAATATTTAGTAATATATTCTAACTTTATGATAACAGCACCTACTTTTATATTTTAGCTCTCCGATATCATGCAAAGTTATCCTCTTCATACCCACAACGTAGTTTTATTTCTCGTTTCTAATTGGAAGCAAACGTTCGGTGTATGTAGAGTCGGATCAGTGGCAGATAGGGCTTGAGAGAATATTGATCTTACCTTTAGCTCCTTGTGGGTTCGACACTCCATACTTATCACTTCCACCTTTGGAAATTGCTACGATGATTCCCTGCACTTGGGGATTATCAAGCTCTTTTCTGGCGCCGTTGCCGGGGAGCAATAGCATGGGGTTGATATTCTCGTGTGTGCTTGTTTGCTTTATTCACTAAGTAGATTTGTTTTTTCCTTTTTGTTTCTTTTTAGTTGTGTGTGAAACATACAAAAAATATTAAAGAATGAAAATACAAAAAAAATTACTTGCCTCTCATGCCTAAAAAAGTTTTTCAAAAAGAGAAGTGATTGGAAAGTTATGCATTGAAGAAGTGAGGGTCGACCTTGAGCACTTGTGTTCTTGCTCATGGAAAAAATGTAGAATTTTTCAGGGAAGTTTCTCTGCAAATAATTATCCCCTTTTATATATCCATTGTATTATAAAAATAATGTGACAAGCCTTGGTTTTAGGATGATTAGATTGCTTGTTTACTATGTGCAGAACAAAAACAGAAACTTTGGCTGTAGCGCGTGATTTTACATTTTTTACTGGAAGGTCAAATGGGTCTGAAACTTTTTGCACATTACTTATGTGCAAATTTTTCAAATTGTGATATTTATTTCATAATTGTTGGAGTTACATAAGTTTACTAAACTTCCAGATTACTACAGACTGTCCTGTTTTTGACAGATTCTGTTTTTCGCATGTTGTTTGCTTATTTTGATGAATCTATGGCTAGTATCGGGGGGTATGAACTATAGAGAAGTTGGAATAAAGTAGGTTTAACACCAATATAAAATGGTAGTTTGCTTTATTACACTAATGGGTCTCACAAAGTTTTTGTTAAAGTTTTGTGTGGATGAAGTGTTCGAAGATCGAGGAGCTATCAATAAGAGAAGAATAAAGAGAGGAAAGAGTTCAAGCTTGGGGATGCCCAAGGCAGCCCAAGTAAATATTTCAAAGGATACTCAAGCATCTAAGCTTGGGGATGCCCCGGTTGGCATCCCATCTTTCTTCTTCAACAAATATCGGTATACCTCGGTTTTTGTTTTGTAGACATGATTTATGTCCTTTGTGTTTTTGTTTTTTTTCTTTAAGAACCATGCTAGTATGAGTTAGACCTTCATTTATATATAGAATACTTCATGTGCTTCACTTATATCTTTTAAGTATGATCTTATAGAATTGCTCTTTGTGCTTCACTTAAATCTTTTGAGTATGGTTTTATAGAATGCTTTGTGTGCTTCACTTACATATTTTGAGCTTGGATATTGGTTAGTCTATATTAATTGTAGAATGATACATGAACTTCACTTATATCTTTTGGAGTATGAATAATACTATCATCTAAAGTGGGTTGGGAAGAGTGTCAACTTTAGGAATTAGTGATCCCACTATTCCGAATGAGAAGAATTTTGCTTATGTGAAGAGTAGAAAAATTTCTATGCTTGTAGATCATGAAAAGAATGCTTTATGTGATGGTTGTATTGTTAAATTCATTCATGATGGTACTGAAAATTATTATGAGGGAGGAATATATGCTTGTAGGAGTTGCAATAATATCAACTTTCCTCTCTATGTGCTTAAAGTTTTGAAGTTATACTTGCTTTGCTTTCCTATGCTAGTTGATTCTTGTTCCCTTAAATTGTGTGCTCAAAAAATCCCTAGGCATAGGAAGTGTGTTAGATTTAAATGGGCTAGTCATATTCTTCATAATGCTCTCTTTATGTTTCAATTCTTATCTTTTATGTGAGCATCATTGAAATCATCATGCCTAGCTAGGGGCGTTAAACGATAGCGCTTGTTGGGAGGCAACCCAATTTTATTTTTGTTTCTTGATTTTTGTTCCTTTTTAGTAATAAATAATTCATCTAGCCTCTTGTTAGATGTGGTTTTGTGTTTTAGTTAGTGTTTGTGCCAAGTAGAACATTTGGAAGACATGGGTGAAGTCTTTGCAATCTTTCTGTAAAAAACAGAAACTTTGTGCTCACGAGAATAGATGCCATTTTTTACTGGAGAGTGATTTTAGGTTGATTCTTTTTTCAGATCATTAATAGACAAATTACTAACATCCAAAAATTTATTTCATAATTTTTGGAGTAGCATAAGTATGGTTTCTGTTCAGATCATTACAGACTGTTCTGTTTCTGACAGATTCTGTTTTCGTTGCATAGTTTGCTTGTTTTCTAGTTTCTATGACTTATATTTCTGAATATAAATTGTAGAAATGATATTGTACAGTAGGAATTGTGTGAGAACAATTATGAAACTTTTATTTGACAGTACCAAAGTGAATGGTTTACTCTTTATCATACTAACCTATCTCACGAAGTTCCGTTAAGTTTTATGTGATTGAAGTTTTCAAGCTTTGGGTGTGATATCGATATGAGGAGAATAAGGAGTGGAAAGACCCTACGCTTGGGGATGCCAGAGGCACCCCAAGGTATTATTCAAGGAAGACTCAAGCGCCTAAGCTTCGGGATGCCCCGGAAGGCATCCCCTCTTTCGTCTTCAAAACTATCGGTATACTTTACTCGGAGCTATATTGTTATTCGTCACATGATATGTGTTTTGCTTGGAGGGTATTTTAAATTTTACTTTCTGTTTGAATAAAATCATTGGATCTGAAATCTTGAATGAAAAAGAATCCTTCCATGGCTAGTTAATTATTTGACTACTCAGTGTTCTTCACTTATATCTTCCGGAGTAGTTTGTCATTTACTCACGTGTTTCACGTATATCCTATGAGTAAATGGTTGAATGAATTGAATATCATAAATCTGAAATTTGATATGTTTCATATGCTTATACCATGGGGAGTAATGACTTCACACCTAACAAGTATATGTAGTAAACTTATTGAAAGATAGCAAATGCAAAATTGGTCACTTGAACAATTCATGAAAGAATATTGAAGGAAGAGAGATTTCACATATAAATATACTTTCTTGGACATCTTTTGTAATTGTGAGCACTCATTAAAATATTACATGCTAAGAGGTTGACGTTGGACAAAGAGGACAGTAATGGGTTATGTTTTTTTATATCCCAAATAAAGGATATTGTCCTGGATCATCCAACATGCTGAGCTTGCCTTTCCCCCTCATGCTAGCCAAATTCTTTGCACCAAGTAAGAGATACTACTTGTGCTTCCGAATATCCCTTAAACTAGTTTTGCCATGAGAGTCCACCATACCTACCTATGGATTGAGTAAGATCCTTCAATTAAGTTGCCACCGGTGCATGCAATAAAAATTGCTCTCTAAATATGTATGATCTATTAGTGCGAAGAAAATAGGCTTCATACGAACTTGTGATATGGAAGAAATAAAAGCGACGGACTGCATAATAAAGATCTCTATCACAAGAGGCAATACAAAGTGACATTCTTTTGCATTAAGATTTTGTGCGTCCAACCTTAAAAGCACGTGAAAACCTCTACTTCCCTCTGCGAAGGGCCTATCTTTTATTCTTGTCTTTTACCTTATACAAGAGTCTTGGTGATATTCACCTTTCCTTTTTACATTTTATCCTTTGGCAAGCGCATTGTGTTGGAAAGATCCTAATATATATATCCAATTGGATGTAAGTTATCATGAACTATTATTGTTGACTTTACCGTTAAGGTAAAAGGTTGGGAGGCAAAACTATAAGCCCCTATCTTTCTCTGTGTCCGATTAAAACTTTGAACCCATAAATATCACATGAGTGTTAGCAAATGTGAAAGACTATATGATACTTGAGTATGTGGGATTTGCTAAATCAAAGCTCTTACATACACCCTTCCAGAAAATAAGATGAATTGCAATTGTTCGATGACTAAGAACATTGTTTGTTAGTTTTCAAGAAAGTTTATGATCTATACTTTAACATGTGAATAGCTTGTTACTTGATCATGAAAAGTTTTATGAGATGAGCTACTGTTATGACATATGATGATGCTAGAAAAGGTGATTGAAATTATCACTGATCAAACTTGTGCACCTCCTAGCATTCACACTTCATAAATTATTTCTTTTATCATTTACCTACTCGAGGACGAGCAAGAATTAACCTTGGGGATGCTGATACGTCTCCAACTTATCTATAATTTATGAAGTATTCATGCTATTATATTATCCATCGTAGATGCTTTATATGCATTTATATGCTATTTTATATGATTTTTGGGACTAACCTATTAACCTAGAGCCCAGTGCCAGTTTCTGTTTTCTCCTTGTTTTTGAGTTTTATAGAAAAGGAATACCAAACGGAGTCCAACTGATGTGCCAACTTTTGATGATGTTTTATGGACCAAAAGAAGCCCCTAGAGTGAAAGGGTAGGGCCAGAAGAGTCCCGGGCTGCCCACGAGGGTGGGGGGCGCACCCACCCCCTGGGGTGCGCCCCCCTACCTCTGGACAGCCCGGAGACCCCCCTTGACGTGAAATCAATGCCAACCTCTCCTATAAATACAGAAACCTTCGGGAAATAACCTAGATCGGAAGTTCCACCTCCGCAAGCCTCTGTAGCCACGAGAAATCAATCTAGGCCCTCTCTGGCACCCTGCCGAAGGGGGCCATCATCACCGGAGGCCATGGAGGAGGATCCCGGAGGGGCCATCATCGCCATGAAGGCCAAGGACCAGAGGGAGAACCTCTCCCTATCCAGGGGGGAGGCCATGGAGGAGGAAGCACAAGGCGGAGGACCTCTCCTCCTTTCTCTCGATGGCGCCGGAGTGCCATCGGGAGGGGAATCATCGCCGCGGTGATCGTCTTCATCAACATAACCATCCTCATCTCTTTTACGCGGTCCACTCTCCCGCACCCCGATGTAATCCCTACTTGAACATGGTGCTTTATGCCACATATTATGATCCAATGATGTGTTGCCATCCTATAATGTTTTGAGTAGATATCTTTTGTCTTTGGGTTGATTGATGATCTAGATTGGTAGGAGTTGTATGTTTAATTTTGGTGCTGTCCTATGGTGCCCTCCGTGTCGCGCAAGTGTGAGGGATTCCCGCTGTAGGGTGTTGCAATATGTCCATGGTTTACTTATTTTCTGCGTTGTGTGAGTGACTAAAACACAAACACGGATAAGTGGGTTATGGCATGTGGGAATAAAGAGGACTTGATGCTGTAATGCTATGGTTGGGTTTTACCTTAATGATCTTTAGTAGTTCTGGATGCTTGCTAGAGTTCGAATCATAAGTGCATATGATCCAAGAAGATAAAGTATGTTAGCTTATGCCTCTCCCTCATATGAAATTGTAATAGTGATTACTGGTCTTGTTAACAATTGCCTAGGATAATTCCGCACACCGATCCATCATTATTCCGCACTCACTATTTATAATATTTAGTAATATATTCTAACTTTATGATAACAGCACCTACTTTTATATTTTAGCTCTCTCATATCATGCAAAGTTATCCTCTTCATACCCACAACGTAGTTTTATTTCTCGTTTCTAGTTGGAAGCAAACGTTCGGTGTATGTAGAGTCGTATCAGTGGCAGATAGGGCTTGAGAGAATATTGATCTTACCTTTAGCTCCTTGTGGGTTCGACACTCCATACCTATCACTTCCACCTTTGGAAATTGCTACGATGATTCCCTGCACTTGGGGATTATCATGACCCTTTTCTTTCATAGATTTCTTAGGACTGAGAAATGGAATACCCCTATTCTTCTAACTGGGTTTAGGTGATGGTTCAGGAAGTGTCCAATCATCATAATTTCTCAGTATATTGTTCAATAATTCTTCAGCTTGTTCAACAGCCCGTTCCCAAAAAACACAACCATCACAACTATCTAGGTAGTTCCTAGAAGCGTCAGTTAGTCCATTATAAAATAAATCAAGTATTCCATTTTTCTTAAGAGGATGATCAGGAAAACATTAAGTAACTGGAGAAGCCTCCCCCAAAGTTGAGGGATATTCTCTTCTTAAATTTGCAGAAAGTTAAATATTTCTGTAAGGCGGCTTGTTTCTGAGAAGGAGAATATTTTTAGAGAAGTAATATATCATATCCTGGGGACTATGCACATAACCAAGAGGAAGAGTATTAAACCATATCTTAGCATCACCCTTTAGTGAGAAAGGAAACAACTTAAGAATATAATAGTAGCAATTTTTTCCTCATGGGAAAATAGGGTGCCTATATCATTCAGTTTAAGGTGTGCCACAACAGCTTTAGATTCAGAACCATGAAAAGGATCAGATTCAACCAAAGTAATTAACTCGGGATTGACAGAGAATTCATAATCTGTATCAGTAACAAAGATAGGAGAAGTAGCAAACTTAGGATCATACTTAATTCTTGCCTACAAAGTTTTTTCTTTCACCTTGCATAGTAGTTTCTTCCAATCATCCCTATCATTACAAGCAAGAAGTTCTCTAGTTATCTCTTCACCAACAACAAATCCCTCATGTATCTTAGGCATTTCAATTCTAGGATAGCTAGGTGTGACGCCCGGATAATTAAGCTACAGTAATCCTCTGCCAATGAGGCCACGTAACCACTATTACCGTTGCTAATCCTCGCTTGATCCAAATCTTAGTTCAAACTCAAATTCAAATTAAAGCCGAGAATTCAAATTCTCAAACATGCAGAAATAAAATGTTCAAAGTGAGGTAAATAGTCTCTGGTTATTTCTCATGTTGAAACCCACATTTTATAAAGTGGTTTAATGACCTAAATTAAATAAAACTCTGGCTAAAACAATTGTTTTAATGCCTTTTAATTAATAAACAAATTTTAAACTATTTATTAATATGCAAACTTTTTGTTCCAGTGGGTTAATTGGCAACACTAATTTTGGGGCAAGTTTTACATTTAATAAAACTAAAACCAAATTGAAACTAAAAAAACATCAAAGGTTAAAGAGGAAAAACCTCCACTACTAGGCCTCTTGGCCCAGCTGGCCGCGACCAGCCAAGCAGGCATGGCTCGCTTCCCCTCTTGCCGTCTTCCTCTCCCGCCCCCCCTGTTCGCCCGACTGCGCGCGCTGTTGCCGCTGAGCCAGCTCGCAGCTGAGTTCCTGGGCTCTCCAGGAACCCAACGCACCTAGCCCCGCCCCTTGTCGTGCCTCACCTCGCTGTAGCCAACGTCACCCGAGCGCCGCTACCGACTGTCATCGTTGCAGTGACCAACTCCGACCACTATAGCTCGCACCGACACCGTAAATCGCGCGGCTTGGCCTTCATGTTCGACTGCGCCATCGCACGGGCCAAATGACCCCATAAGGCATAATCCCGACGGCCGCCTCAGCCCTGCGCCTGGTTTTAGCCACCGGCGAATGCCGACGTCCGTGCTTACCTGGCCGGCCTGGGGCCGCCCCCAAAGTCGCTGACTGGTGGGCCCCAGGGGCCCAGGTGTCCTGTTGACTTCGGTCAATGTAGACTAGGCAACCCCCATCACTGGCTGGTGGGCCCTGCCCCAAATACTAATTAAATTAGTTAGTTTCATTAATGTTAACTGTTTATTCACTAATAGTGGGCCCAGTTTAGTTAACTAGTTAACTTAGTTTAATTATAAAACTCATGTTAATAAGACACCCTATGACACCTGGGTCCCACCCCCTGTTGACTGGTCAACTTTGACCTTTGACTTGCTGATTGTGCATGCTGACTCAGCCTCTGGACCCCACCTGTCATACTCAGTGGTAAGCTGATGTTAGGTATGAAATAATATTCCACTTTAAATTCGAATTAATTTAATTGTTAATATTTAGAAAAAAAATTAAAACCTAGGAAATTCATATAAAATAAACCGTAACTCGGATGAAAACACTTTGTACATGAAAGTTGCACAGAACGACGAGACGAATCCGAATACGCGGTCCGTTCGTCTACCACACGTCCCTGGCATAGCGAACATGCAATCGCCCCTTCCATTTCATTGACTGAAAATGCCAAACTTTGGGAAATCATTCCCGGACGTTTCCCCCTTCGCTGGTATCGTGTAACACTGCGTTAGGACACATCTAGTTGTGCCTATTGTCATGTCATGCATCTATTTGTTTGTATTTACTATTTCTTCCCCCTCTTCTTCTCCCAGTAGACCTTGAGGCCGATGTTGATGCCGCCATGATCGACTACGTCGACGACGTCCCTTCTTCCCTTTCAGCGGAGCTTCCAGGCAAGCCCCCCTTCTAACCATCCAGATATCGCCCATTCCATTCTCTCATGCTTGCATTAGATTTTGCTACTGTAATTGATTGCTCCTATTCTAATGCCTATCCTGCTTTTGTACCTGCTATTGTATATTACCTGCTTATCCTAAACTGCTTAGTATAGGTTGGTAGTGAGCCATCAGTGACCCCCACCTTGTCCTTGTTGCCCCTACTTCATCATCGACGACTTGATCAATGTGATCGACGACCAGAGCCCGACACCTCACATCACATCACACCCCCTTGTTGCCCGACTCTACAGAGATACTATCGAGCACCGAGGGTGATACCTCGCAATGTACTCCTGATGATAACTCTGTAGTGTAGCTACTCGGTCGTGGTCATCAAGGGTCATTCCTCCTTCACCACCCCTGATATGACTCTGTTGTGCAACCTCTCAAGTGTGGACCTCGAGCGTGATTCCTCCCATGTTCACCTTGATGATTACATCGAGTCAAATCCACCGAGGGTGATTCCTCGGGTTTTCCCCCATGATCTTTTGGACACACAGTTACCCGGACTTTACTTGAGACCATTGATGAAGTCGGGTCGGCCCTGAGGGGTACCGAGTTGATGTGAAAGTCGGGCGGGCCCGTAGAGCACCCGCGAGTTTTCTACGAGGCACGGTCGGGCATTCTGGGGCCTTGCCCTAAGTCCACGAGACGGGCGACGGGGTCACATTATCATGAGTCTCTGCTCATCTCCACGAGCCCCCGATGCACTAATAGGTTTGGGTATTTGTTCTGAGTTGGCCTCTGGCCTTTCTGCACTAACCACCACGCAGGAATAGTTATGGGCCTCGGCGTCACAGTATCAACCAAAGCTTTGTTAGACATCCAGTTCAGCATCATGGGCTTATCAGGCCAGTGCCATCCATGATGAGGTGGTGCTCGTCTCGGCTCGTCGCACAACGACCTGGAGTGCAACGGGCGATGGGCCCAAGACCCCGGAGTGCTTAGGGTGTAGACCGGTGGGGGCCTCTCTGCTGAGCTTAGTTAGGGTTGCGACGCGTTGATCTTCCAAGGTCGGGCATTGACCCAGAAAGTGTGTCTGGCCGGAGTAATCAAGTGTGTTGGAAAACATGGTGCACCCCTGCAGGGAAGATTATCTATTAATAGCCATGTCCACGGTAGTTGATGTTTAGACTTGTATCCTGATCTAATACAACTAGAAATGGATACTTGAGATATGTGATGGATATGTGGCTCTGGGATTGCTTTCTCGCAGGGAGTCGAGGAACGATCTCTGGGCTTTGTTTCTACAACATGTTTGTTAAATATAAACTGCTATTACATACTCTTCTGGATGATGCAAGATGCTTGGAGCTGCTTGAAGATGCTAGTCTTTGATAGGCTAGGCCTTCCCCTCTATTATGGCATTCTGTGGTTTAGTCCACAGATACATACCTTCCTTCGATAGCAATGCATACTTAGTATAGATCTGATGCTTGCGAGTACTTTGGATGAGTACTCACGGTTGCTTTGCTACCCCTTTTCCCCCATGCTTTCTTCTTTCTGGTTGTTGCAACCAGATGGTGGATCCCAGGAGCCAGATGCCACCCCCGTCGACTACTACTACTACTACCCAGAGGGTGCCTACTACTACATGGAGACCACCGATGACCAGGAGTAGTTAGGAGGTCCCAGGCAGGAGGCCTTACCTCTCCGATCGTGTTGCTTTTGTGCTAGCCTTCTTAAGGCAAAACTTGTTTAACTTATGTCTATACTCAGATATTGTTGCTTCCACTGATGCTTGTGATATGAAGCTTGTATTCGAGCCCTCGAGGCCCCTGGCTTGTAATATGAAGCTTGTATTATTTTGATTTGTGTCTAGAGTTGTGATGTGATATCTTCCCGTGAGTCCCTGATCTTGATCGAACACATTTGCGTGTATGATTAGTGTACGGTCTAATCAAGGGCGTCACACTAGGCCTAATAGGTGAATCATAATTTTCAGTTTCAATGGTTTCATCAGTTTCAGCATTCTCAAATTCTTTAGCTTTAGCAACTTGTTCATCAATAAATTCACCTAGTGGCATAGTATCATCAAGCAAAGTAGTAGCATCATCAATTACTTGCAACATATCAAAATTAATAGCAGGTGGTGGTATCGCAAGCTTACTCGAAACAGAAGGTGAATCAAGTGCAGAGCTAAATAACAGTTCCTTACCTTCCCTCATCCTAGAGGGAACGATCTTGGTTCTATCATCCTTCAGATTCTTTATAGTGGTCAATAGATATAAATCCCAAGCGACTCGGCAAATAGAGCCATTCTCCTCGGCAACGGCACTAGAAAAGGTCATGACAACCCACAAGTATAGGGAATCGCAACAGTTTTCAAGGGTAGAGTATTCAACTCAAATTTATTGATTCGACACAAGGGGAGCCAAAGAACATTTGCAGCTATTAGCAGTTGAGTTGTCAATTCAACCACACTTGGAGAACTAAATATCTGCAGCAAAGCGATCAGTACCATAGTAATGTGATAGTTTGATAGCGGTGGTAGCAATAGCAAGAGTAATAGTAATAGTTTTGTAGTGATTGTAACAGCAGCAACAACTTCGCAAAGATCAATATTTGAAAAGCTCGTAGGCATTGGATCAGTGATGGATAATTATGTTGGATGTCATTCATCATGTAATAGTCATAACCTAGGGTGTCACAGAACTAGCTACAATTCATCAATGTAATGTAGGCATGTATTCCATGAATAGTCATACATGCTTATAATAAGAACTTACATGGCATCTTTTGTCCTACCCTCTCGTGGCAGTGGAGTCCATAAGGGAACTAAGGGATATTAAGGCCTCCTTTTAATAGAGAATTATAACAAAGCATTAGCACATAGTGAATACATGAACTCCTCAAACTACGGCAATCACCGGAAAGAATCCCAATTTTTATCACTTTGGGGTATGCGAATCATAACATGTAATAGGTGCGTATAAATTGCAAGTTAGGATCAAGAACACAAATATATTCATGAAAACACAAACAGTTCAGATATGAAATCATGGCACTCGGGCCCTAGTGACAAGCATTAAGCATAGCAAAGTCATAGCAACATCAATCTCAGAACCCCCGCAAAAGAACATCAAACTCAGAACATATATAATGGATACTAGGGATCAAGCCCTAACAAAACTAACTCGATTACATGATAAATCTCAGCCAACCCATTACCGTACAGCACGCCAGCGAAGGAATTACTCACTCTCGGCGGTGAGCATCATGAAATTGGTAATGGAGGAAGGTTGATGATGACAATGGCATCAAATCCCCCTCTCCATAGCCCCGAATGGACTCCGGATCAGCCCTCCCAATGAAGAACAAGAGGTGGCTACGGATCCTTAATGTAAAACGCGATGATACCTTCTCTCTGAATTTTTTTCTTGATGAATAGGTACTTATGGAGTTGGAGTTAGGGTTGTGGGAGCTGCTAGGGGCCCACAAGCCTGATAGGCGCGCCCCTGGTGGCCCCCTCTGGTAATTTCCTTCGCAAGTATTCTTATATTTTATGGAACAATTCTCCGTAAATTTTCAGCTCAATCCGAGATATATTATTTCTGCACAAAAACAACACCATGGCAATTATGCTGAAAACAGCGTCAGTCCGGGTTAGTTCCATTCAAATCATGCAAGTTAGAGTCCAAAAAAACAAGAGCAAAAGTGTTTGGAAAAGTAGATACATTTGGAACGTATCAGGAGGGAGGCCACGGAAGAAGAAGGAGGAGAGGTGCTCTCTCCCCCTCTCTCCCAGTGGCGTCGGAATGCCACCGGGGCAATCATCCTGGCGGCGATCTACACCAACAACTGTGTCGCCGTCATCACCAACTCTCTCCCCTCTATGAAGTAGTGTAACACATCTTCTCCCCGCTGTAATCTCTACTTAAACATGGTGCTTTATGCCACATATTATTGTTCAATGATATGTTGCCATCTTATGATGTTTGTGTAGATTTCTTTTGTCCTAGGGTTAATTGTGGTATTCTATGATTGATATGAGTTGTATGTTTTTATGGTGCTGCCTTATGGTGCCCTCCGTGTCACGCAAGAATGTGGGAGTACCGTTGTAGGGCTTTGCAATATATACGTTCCTAAATTCACTTATAGTGGGTAGCAAGAGTGACAAAAGCTTATACCCGAGTAAGGGGGTTGTTACGTATGGGAGTAAAGAGGACTTGTTACTTAATGCTATGGTTGGGTTTTACCTTAATAATCTTTATTAGTTTCGGATGCTTGATGGAGTTCCAATTCTAAGTGTATATGATCCAAGTATAGAGAGTGTGTTAGTGTATGCCTCTCCCTCATTGCATATGATAAGTATCTATCGTGTTATATTCAATTGCCTATGGACCATCTTTCTCATCATGTTACAAAAATCTCTATACTAAAACAACTAACTTTTACGATCTTGCAAATTACTCCTAGTTTTATTCTCGCTAAATACTTCTAGTTTTATTCTTACAAACTTATCCTATTACACCTACAAAGTAGTTTTATTCTTGTTCTAGGTAAAGCAAACGTTAAGTGTGCTAGAGTTGTATTGGTGGTCGATAGAACTTGAAGGGAATATTAGTTCTACCTTTAGCTCCTCGTTGGGTTTGATACTCCTACTTATCAAAAGAGGCTACAATTGACCCCCTATTCTTGTGTGTTATCAAGTCTCTTGTTTTACACACTCCGAAACTTAATCTAGCATCGACAATCATCGCCTATGTTGTGGATGTAGCTAGCTAGTATTATTTGTTAACACTGGTTAACCTCGTAACTAAAATTTTGCTAAAACTGATTAGAGGACGTCTAACTTAGTTTTGTAGGGTATGCATTTGATGTGGTGTAGCCTTCATCATGATAATGAGTTTATGTATGAGATGGTTATATGTTGTAATGTTAAGTGACATGTGTGTCATGACATGATGGATGGAGGCACGAGATTGCCACATTAACATAACTTCCATAGAGATAGCCTATAAGTTACAGGTGACGATGGCAATCGTACACGAAGGAACCCGACGAGGACAAGGTGTACTAGGCACGGGACGAGGAGCTATAATTTCGTGCCATGGTGCAATTTCCAAATTTGGTGCCATAGTGATGTTTTATGAAACAGTCGCCATGAAAATGTTTTCTGAAATTGCCACCATAGCAACATTTTTGAGACGGTTACCAAGGCAACAAAATATTGGCCATCACGACGCTTCAACTGGAGATTGAAGATGGTCACAGAGATTCCCGGCGCCCAAGGCTATACCATATCATACTTTTATGAATTGACTGAGATGTTTATCCCTTTGTTGGTTGCACCCTTTGATTGCGCAGTAGTCAATTATTAGGGTGATCTCTCACAGTAAATATCAAGTTAAAAGGTGCTCTTCCAAGTGCTTCAAACCATATTCAACATTCGAACATCTCAGAGTTCATCATGTACGCAAGAGTTCCAACAAGATAAGAGATGTAAGTCGGAGATGGTCAGACCATGTGTGTAGATAGCACTCGGTTACCTTGGAGTTCTAGCAGAATCGTTCTAAGCTCGGATCACAAAGCATCGAAAGATGAACAAGAGTCATATGGGATAAGACCGGCAATAGTTTGCCCACCGTCAAAATTATCATCATTAGTGATGTCCACATTAATGGATAAAAATAATATTTGGATCTTGAACCAGTCACTATCAATTATGAGAGATATTGGTTTGAGTAGGAGCACAGTTATGTATTAATTTAGTTTAGTCACTAGTGCAAATTAATTATGAACAATGTCTGTATGTAGTTTGCATTATAGTTGTAGTATTATGGCTCACGGTTCCACCCTTAGTGTTGAAATTGATTGACAGTTCTTTATCTGGTTGAATCTTTTACGATTGAGAGGATTGTCCTCTAAGAGTGCTAAGATGGATTTTGTCCTACTTCATGCTTGAAATGCTCTCCTGCTAATGCTATGGATGATGAGACTTACTGATACGTCCCCAACTTATCTATAATTTATGAAGTATTCATGCCATATTTACAAAAAAATGGTTTTGGTATGATTTGAATGGAACTAACTCGGACTTACGCTATTTTCAGCATAACTACCATGGTGTTGTTTTTTGTGCAGAACTAAAAGTTCTAGGGATGGGCTGAAATTTACGGTGATTTTTTGTGGACCAAAAGAGATCCCCAAATATTCGAGGAAGTACCAGAAGACTCACGAGGAAGCGACAAGCCTGGGGGTGCGGCCACCCCCCAGGGCGCTCGGGTCAGGCTTGTCGCTCCCTAATGGGCCCCCTTGACGTGAAACCAACACCAAAAATACCTATAAATACAAAAAAATCCCAAAAAGAAACCTAGAACTTATGCTCCGCTGCTGCAAGCCTCTATACCAAAGAGATATCATCTGGAGGCCTTCTCCGACACCCTGCCAGAGGGGGAAATCGTCACCAGAGGCCATCTTCATCATCTCGGCAGTGACCATGACGAGGAGGGAGTAGTTCACCCTCGGGGCTGAGGGTATGTATGAGTAGCTATGTGTTTGATATCTCTCTCTCTCTCTCTCTCTCTCTCTCTCTCTCTCTCTCTCTCTCTTTCTCTTGTGTTCTTGATTTGGCAAGATATTGATGTATCGCGAGCTTTGTTAATATAGTTGGATCATATGGTGTTTCTCACTCTCTATCTTGTTGTGATGAATTGAGTTTTTACCTTTGAGGTTTCACTATTATAGGATATAATAGTTTTTGGATTTGAGAACACTTGATGTATGTCTTTCATATGGAGACCTGTGTAAAAATGGGTTGTTCTATTGATTCAGCTAATATATGTTTTGGTATTCAACTTGCGGATTATCGTTACACTAGGGCAATCTACGCATAGGGGTTGATACACATTTTTGACCTTCTTTCTTCAGTAGAAACCTTGGGGAACTCTTTGAAATAATTTGTGTTGGATTGAATATTATCAATCTGATGTTGTTTGATGCATATTGAATAATCAACTCACGGATACTTGGGATGGCATTGGACTATCTAGGTGACATTAGAGTTGGTTGATGTGTATCATATGGTGTTATTTTAGTAAGAACTCTAGGGTTGTTTGTGACACTTATAGGGATGGCTCAACAGATTGATCGGAAAAGATAACTTTGAGGTGATTTCATACCCTACAACAATTTCATCTTATGTTCTCCGCTAGATAAGAACTTTGGAGTGACTTACCATTGTATTGGGTGTGTTGGGGACACAAGATATTCTTGTATTTGATTGCAGGGTTGCTTGACAGAGACTATCTTCATCCTACGCCTCCCACAGATTGATAAGTCTTAGGTCACCCAATTGTGGCCAAATTTCCACTGTGCTATAAAACTCTGCGCTTTGAGGCCCAACACGAGTCTACAAGAATAAGTTGTGTAGTAGACATCAAGCTCTTTTCTGGCGCCATTGCCGGGGAGGTGAGTGCTGGAAGGTATATCTTTAGATCTTGTAATTGAATATTTTAGTTTCCAACGAAAAAACGGAATTGAAGTTGCATCAAGTTCTTTATCTTTATGATGTTTTTCTTGAAAATGATGGTTCGAAAAATTGTGCCAAAGTGTTAGAAGAAGAATTCAATAAAATATTTGGCAAAAAATCATTGAATGATAAGCATGATTGCAATGTTGTTAGTATGCTTTCTATGAATATCCATAATGCTAATGATATTCAAAGCCATAAGCTTGGGGATGCTATATTTGATGAAAATGATATTTTTAGTCCTCCAAGTTTTGATGAGCAAGTTTATTATGATGATAGCATGCCTCTTATTTATGATGATTACAATGATGAAAGTGGGTTTGGAAGAGTGTCAACTCTAGGTAATGATCTCACTATTTTGGAGGGTGTTGAATCTTATTACAATATTGATACATCTCCAACGTATCTATAATTTATGAAGTATTCATTCCATGTTTACAACAATTTTTTTGGTTTTGGTATGATTTGCATGGAACTAACCCGTACTGGCGTTGTTTTCAGCAGAACTACCGTGGTTTTATTTTTTGTGCAGAAATGAAAGTTCTCCAATTGAGATGAAACTTTTTGTCGATTTTTTTTGGAACAAGAGTCCCCCGAAGCTTCGCGGGAGGACCAAAAGAGCCACGAGGAGGGCACAACCCACCAGAGCATGCCTGAGGGGCCCGACTTGCCCCAGTGGGTTGTGCTCACCTCAAGGTCCATCTTCGCGTGAAACCAACGCTGAAAAATCCTATAAATACGGAAACCATCAGAAATAACCCTAGATCAGAAGTTCTACCACCGCAAGCCTCTGTAGCCACGAAAAACAAATCTAGACCCTGTTCTGGCACCCTGCTGGAGGGGGAAATCCTGACCGGTGGCCATCTTCATCATCCCGGCAGCCACCATGATGAGGAGGGAGTAGTCCACCCTCGGGGCTGAGGGTGTGTACTAGTGGCTATGTGTTTAAGCTCACACTCTCGTGTTCTTGAGATGTCATGATCTTGATGTATCGCGGGCTTTGTTAATATAGTTGTATCATAAGGTGTTTCCCCTCTCTATCTTGTTGTGATGAATTGAGTTTTCCCTTTGAGATTTCGTTCTTATCAGATAGAATACTTTTATGGATTTGAGAGCACTTGATATATGTCTTGCATATGAATACCCATGGTGACAATGGGGTATTATATTAATTCACTTGCGATATGTTTTGGCACTCAACTCGCGGATTCCCGAGGTGACATTGGGATATTCTATGGATAGTGGTTGATGCACGTTCTCGTCTTTTGTTTCTCCAGTAGCAATCTTGGGGCACTCTTTGAGGTTCTTTGTGTTGGATTGAGTATTATGAATATGAATTTGCTTTGGTGTTATTTTAGTACGGACTCTTGACTGATCGATCGGAAAGAATAACTTAGTGTTATTTTAGTACGAACTCTTGACAGATCAATCAGAAAGAATAACTTGGTGTTATTTTAGTACGAACTCTTGGATAGGTCGATCAAAAAGAATAGCTACAAACAATTTCTTCTTATGTTCTCCGCTAGATAAGAACTTTCGAGTGATTCTTCATCGCACGTTGAGGTATGGTTATATGACCCAATTAGATTAGCATTGTTGAGAGATTGCACTAGCGAAAGTACGGACCCTAGGCCTCCTTTTCAAGCATTGCATTACTGTTTGTGCTCTGTTTTATCAATTGTTACCTTGCTGTTTTTTATTGTTACAATTACAAAAATCAGTATATACTATCCATATTACATTTGTATCACCATCTCTTCACCGAACTAGTGCACCTATATAATTTACCATTGTATTTGGTCTATTGGGGACACAAGAGAATTTTATTATTTGGTTGCAGGGTTGTTTGAGAGAGACCATCTTCATCCTATGCCTCCCACAGATTGATAAACCTTAGGTCATCCACTTGAGGGAAAATTTCTACTATCCTACAAAACTCTGCGCTTGGAGGCCCAACATGAGTCTACAAGAATAAAGTTGCATAGTAGACATTAACTTCTTTTGTGGCACCGTTGCCGGGGAGGTGAGTGCTCGAAGGTATATCTTTTGATCTTGTAATTGAATATTTTAGTTTCAAGTTTTATTACTGGCCTGGTTTATTAAAGAAAACTACATAAAACGGAATTTAAGTTGCATAAAGTTCTTTATCTTTATGATGTGTTTCTTGAAAAATGATGGTTTGGAAAATTGTGCCAAAGTGTTAGAAGAAGAATTCAGTAAAATGTTTAGCAAAAATCTTTAAATGATAAGCATGATTGCAATGTTGTTAGTATGCTTTCTACGAATATCCATAATGCTAATGATATTCAAAGACATAAGCTTCGGGATGCTATATTTGATGAAGATGATATTTTTAGTCCCCCAAGTTTTGATGAGAAAGTTTATTATGATGATAGCATGCCTCCTATTTATGATGATTACAATGATGAAAGTGGGTTTGGAAGAGTGTCAACTCTAGGTAATGATCTCACTATTTTGGAGGGTGTTGAATCTTATTACAATATTGAGACATCTCCAACGTATCTATAATTTATGAAGTATTCATTCGATGTTTACAACAATTTTTTATGGTTTTGGTATGATTTGCATGGAACTAACCCGGACTGGCGTTGTTTTCAGCAGGACTACCATGGTTTTATTTTTTGTGCAGAAATGAAAGTTCTCCAAATGAGCAGAAACCTTTTGTCGGTTTTTTAAAACAAAAGAGACCACCGAAGCTTCGTGGGAGGACCAGAAGAGCCACGAGGAGCGCACAACCCACCAGGGCACGCCTCAGGGGCCCGGCTTGCGATGGTGGGTTGTGCTCACCTCGAGGCCCACCTTCGCGTGAAACCAATGCTGAAAATCCTATAAATAGAGAAACTATCAAAGATAACCATAGATCAGAAGTTTCGCCACCGCAAGCCTCTGTAGCCCCGAAAAACCAATCTAGACCCCGTTTTGGCACCCTGCAGGAGGGGGAAATCATCACCGGTGGCCATCTTCATCATCCCGGCGACCACCATGATGAGGAGGGATTAGTCCACCCTCAGGACTACGGGTTTGTACTAGTAACTATGTGTTTAATCTAACTGTCTCGTGTTCTTGACATGTCACGATCTTGATGTATCGCGGGCTTTGTTTATATAGTTGGATCGTATGGTGTTTTCCCCTCTCTATCTTGTTGTGATGAATTGAGTTTACCCTTTGAGATTTCTTTCTTATCGAATTGAATACTTTTATGGATTTGAGAGCACTTGATATATGTCTTGCATATGAATACCCATGGTGACATTGGGGTATTATATTGATTCACTTGAGATATGTTTTGGCACTCAACTCGCGGATTCCTGAGGTGACATTTGGGTAATCTATGCATAGGGGTTGATGCACGTTCTCATCTTTTGTTTCTCCGGTAGCAATCTTGGGGCACTATTTGAGGTTCTTTGTGTTGGATTGAGTATTACGAATATGAATTTGCTTTGGTGTTCTTTTAGTACAAACTCTTGATAGATCGATCGGGAAGAATAACTTAGTGTTATTTTAGTATGAACTCTTGATAGATCGATCAGAAAGAATAACTTGGTGTTATTTTAGTACGAACTCTTGGATAGATCGATCAGAAAGAATAGCTACAAACAATTTCTTCTTATGTTCTCTGCTAGATAAGAACTTTTGAGTGATTCTTCATTGCATGTTGAGGGATGGTTATATGACCCAATTAGATTAGTATTGTTGAGAGATTGCACTAGCGAAAGTATGGACCCTGGGCCTCATTTTCAAGCATTGCATTGCCGTTTATGCTCCGTTTTATCAATTTTTACCTTGTTGTTTCTTATTGTTACTATAACAAAACTCAATATATACTATCCATATTACACTTGTATCAGCATCTCTTCGCTGAACTAGTGCATCAATACAATTTACCATTGTATTTGGTCTATTGGGGACACAAGAGACTTTTTACTATTTGGTTGCAGGGTTGTTTGAGAGAGACCATCTTCATCCTACACCTCCCACGGATTGATAAACCTTAGGTCATCCACTTGAGGGGAAATTGCTACTGTCCTACAAAACTCTGCGCTTGGAGGACCAACATGAGTCTACAAGAATAAAGTTGTATAGTAGACATCAAGCTCTTTTGTGGCACTGTTGCCGGGGAGGTGAGTGCTTGAAGGTATATCAATAGTTTCTTGTTTTATCACTAGTTTGGTTCATAAAAGAAAATTAAAAATTGGATTTGAGGTGGCATCATATTATTCATCTTTATAATGTCTTTCGTGAAGATGATGGAAAGGAAAATTGTGCTCAATTGATAGAAGATGTATTCTATAATATGTTTGACAAAAAATCTTTGTATAATGTGAATGGTTGCAATGTTGTTGGTATGAACTCTTTGAATATCCACAGTGCTAATGATATGCAAAGCTACAAGCTTGGGGATGCTATATTTGGTGAAGATGATATTTTTACTCCCCCAAGTTTTGATGAGAAAATTTATTATGATGAAAGCATGCCTGGTATTTATGATGATTATATTGATGAAAGTAGGTTTGGAAGAGTTTCAACTTTATGTAATGATGATCCCACTATTTTGGAGGGTGTTGAATAGAATTATAATAATTATGAAAGTGGATTTGGAGAGGTCATAACTTTATTTAGTGATGAATCAACTATTTTGGAAGAGGTTTCAGTTCATTATGATGAGAACCAAGTTGCTATCTATGATGATTACAGTGATGACATGTATGCTATATTGAATAATGATAACCATGAAACTTGTCATCATGATTTTAATTTGCAATCACATGATAGATATTTTGTTGAGTTTGCTCGCACTACTATTCATGAGAACAAATTTGCTTATGTGGAGAGTAACAAAATTTCTATGTTGATGTATCATGAAAAGAATGCTTTCTGTGATGGCTATATTGTTGAATTCATTCATGATGCTACTAAAAGTTATTATGAGAGAGTAACATATGCTTTTAGGTATTGAAATAATATCAAGTTTCCTCTCTTTATGTTGAAAATTTTGAAGTTTCACTTGTTTTGCCTTCCTATGCTAGTTGATTCTTGTTCCCGTGAATTAGTTGCTCACAAAATCCCTATGCATAGGGAATGGGTGTGACGCCCTCGATTCAATCGTACACTAATCATACACGCAAATGTGTACGATCAAGATCAAGGACTCACGGGAAGATATCACAACACATCTCTAGACACAAATTAAAATAATACAAGCTTTATATTACAAGCCAGGGGCCTTGAGGGCTCGAGTACATAAGCTCGAATACACAAGAGTCAGCAGAAGCAACAATATCTGAGTACAGACATAAGTTAGACAAGTTTGCCTTAAGAAGGCTAGCACAAAAGCAACATTGATCGAAAAGGAAAGGCCTCCTTCCTGGGAGCCTCCTAACTACTCCTGGTCGTCAGTGGTCTTCACGTAGTAGTAGGCACCGGCAGTGGCATCTGGCTCCTGGGCTCCGACATCTAGTTGCATCATCCGGAAAGAAAAAAAGAAAGGGGGGAAAGGGGGAGCAAAGCAACCGTGAGTACTCATCCAAAGTACTCGCAAGCAAGGATCTAAACTTCATATGCATGGGTATATGTGTAAAGAGGCGATATCGGTGGACTGAACTGCAGAATGCCAGAATAAAAGGGGGATATCTAGTCCTATTGAGGACTACGCTTCTGGCAGCCTTCGTCTTGCAGCATGTAGAAGAGAGTAGATTGCAGTCCTCCAAGTAGCATCGCATAGCATAATCCTACCCGATGATCCTCCCCTCGTCGCCCTGTGGGAAAGAGACCACCAGGTTGTCTCTGGAACTTGTCTGGGTGTGTTTTATTAAGTATCAAGTTCTAGTTGTCATAAGGTCAAGGTACAACTCCGGGTCATCCTTTCACCGAGGGACACGACTATTCGAATAGATAAACTTCCCTGCAGGGGTGCACCACATAAGCCAACATGCTCGATCCCCTTTGGCCAGACACACTTTCCTGGGTCATGCCCGGCCTCAGAAGATCAACACGTCGCAGCCCCACCTAGGCACAATAGAGAGGTCAGCACGCCGGTCTAAATCCTATGCCCGCAGGGGTCTGGGCCCATCGCCCATTGCACACCTGCATGTTGCATGGGCGGCCGGTGAGCAGACCTAGCAACCTCCATTACAAAGGAAGTTGCATTACACAATCCAACCCAGCGTGCGCCGCTCAGTCGCTGACGTCAAGAAGGCTTCGGCTGATACCACAACATCATGTGCCCATAACTGTTCCCACGTAGTTGGTTAGTGCGTATAGGCCAGTGGCCAAACTCAGATCAAATACCAAGATCTCGTTAAGCATGTTATTATGAAGTAACCGCGAACTCCGACCAAGGCCAGGCCCGCCTCTCGCCTAGGTGGTCTCAACCTGCCCTGTCGCTCCACCTCAAAGTAATAGTCGGGGGCCGTCAGGAACCCAGGCCCACCTCTATCGGGATGGAGCCACCTGCCCCTTCAGCCCCCATCTCCGAACAGTATCATAAGTAATGTAACAGTATAAAGTATATAGCATATGCCCGTGATCACCTCCCGAAGTGATCACGGCCCAGTAGTATAGCATGGAAGACGGACAAGAGTGTAGGGCCACTGATGGAACACTAGCATCCTATACTAAGCATTAGGATAGCAGGTAAGGTTAACAATTGTAGCAACAATGACAGGCTATGCAGCAGAATAGGATTAACCGAAAGCAGTAACATGCTACACTACTCTAATGCAAGCATTAGAGAGAAGGAGTAGGCGATATCTGGTGATCAAGGGGGGGCTTTCCTGGTTGCTCTGGCAAAAAGGAGTGGTCGTCAACTCCGTAGTCGAACTAGGCAGCGGCAGCGTCGGTCTCATAGTCTACCGGAGAGAAGAGGGGGAAGAAACAGTAAATACAATGCAAACATAAGCATGATGATGCATGACATGACAATGCGCGGTGCTAGGTGTGCCCTAACGCAGTAGGAGGTGATACTGGCGAATGGGGGAAACATCCGGGAAAGTATCCCCGGTGTTTCGCGTTTTCGGACAGATGAACCGGAGGGGGGAAGTTGCATGTTCACTATGCTAGGGATGTGTCGCAGACGAATGGGCTACGTATTCAGATTCGTCTCGTCGTTCTGAGCAACTTTCATGTGCAAAGTTTTTTCATCCGAGCTACGGATTATTTTATATTATTTTTTAAAGTTTTATTCATTTTCTAAATTTAATTTAATTTGAAATAAATGTGAATTGCTAGGTGCACCCAGCTCTAGGTACACATAAGTGTACCAGAGGGGCTGACATGAGGGTCCAAGGGGTCCCAGTTGACCAGTCAAACTTTGACTGGTCAACAGGGGGTGGGTTTGCCTTGTCATATACTATCTTACTAACCTAACAGATTAAATAGACTAATTAGGTTATCAGTTTAACTAACACAGGTTAATTAAGTTAATTAACTCTTTAATTAATTAATTATTATTATTGTTATTATTATTATTATTTAATCTCTTTTTTATAAATGTTTCAGGGGCGTGGGCCCCCTTTGTCATAGGCCCCTGGGGGCTTAACGGGGCGGGCTAACGGGCGCGCGCGAGGCTGCTCGTTTGGGCGCCCGCCTAGACCAGTGGAGGCGCCGGGGCATCGTAGCCGGCGGCGAGGTGCGTCGGGTAGCAGGGGGGCGAACGTCGGCTGATGACCCACAAGTATAGGGGATCTATCGTAGTCCTTTCGATAAGTAAGAGTGTCGAACCCAACGAGGAGCAAAAGGAAATGATAAGTGGTTTTCAATAAGGTTTTCTCTGCAAGCACTGAAATTGTATGTAATAGATAGTTTTGTGATAAGATAAATTGTAACGAGTAACAAGCAATGAAAGTAAACAAAGTGCAACAAGGTGGCCCAATCCTTTTTGTAGCAAAGGATAAGCCTGGACAATTTCTTATAATGAGAAAAGAGCTCCCGAGGACACATGGGAATTATCATCAAGCTAGTTTTCATCACGCTCATATGATTCGCGTTCGGTACTTTGATAATATGATATGTGGGTGGACCAGTGCTTGGGTACTGCCCTTACTTGGACAAGCATCCCACTTATGATTAACCCCTATTGCAAGCATCCGCAACTACAAAAGAAGTATTAAGGTAAACCTAACCACAGCATTAGACATATGGATCCAAATCAGCCCCTTACAAAGCAATGCATAAACTAGGGTTTAAGCTTCTGTCACTCTAGCAACCCATCATCTACTTATTACTTCCCAATGCCTTCCTCTAGGCCCAAATAATGGTGAAGTGTCATGTAGTCGACGTTCACATAACACCACTAGAGGAGAGATAACATACATCTCATCAAAATATCGAACGAATACCAAATTCACATGACTACTAATAGCAAGACTTCACCCATGTCCTCAGGAACAAACATAACTACTCACAAAGCATATTCATGTTCATAATCAGAGGAGTAATAATATGCATTAAGGATCTGAACATATGATCTTCCACCAAGTAAACCAATTAGCATCAACTACAAGGAGTAATCAACACTACTAGCAATCCACAGGTACCAATTTGTGGTTTTGATACAAAATTGGATACAAGAGATGAACTAGGGTTTTGAGAGGAGATGGTGCTGGTGAAGATGTTGATGGAGATTGACCCCTCCCGATGAGAGGATCGTTGGTGATGACGATGGTGATGATTTCCCCCTTCCAGAGGGAAGTTTCCCCGGCAGAACAGCTCTGCCGGAGCTCTAGATTGGATCCACCAAGGTTCCGCCTCGTGGCGGCGGAGTTTCGTCCCGTAAGCTTGCCCACGATTCTTTCCAGGGTAAAAGCCTTCATATAGCAGAAGATGGACACCGCAGGGCCACCAGGGGGCCCAGGAGACAGGGGCGCGCCCAGCAGGGGTGGGCGTGCCCCCCACCCTCCTGGCCAGGGTGTGGGCCCCCTCTGGTGTTTCTTTCGCTCAATAATTCTTATAAATTCTAAAAATAAGTTCCGTGGAGTTTCGGGGTTTTTGGAGCAGTGCAGAATAGGTTTCCAATGTTTGCTCCTTTTCCAGTCAGAATTCCAGCTGCCTGCATCCCCCCTCTTCATGGTAAACCTTGTAAAATAAGAGAGAATAGCCATAAGTATTGAGATATAATGTGTAATAACAGCACATAATGCAATAAATATTGATATAAAAGCATGATGCAAAATGGACGTATCATCAGCTGCGGTGCGACGCGCGCGCAGGGGAGCGGCCAAGGCAGTAGGCAGGTGAGCAGCGACACTATGCGGCAACGACGGCTAGTAGGGACAAAGGGGCGCCTCGGGCGGACGTGCGCGCGCGAGGCACGGCCACGTCGTGCGCGGAGCAAGGCACCGGGCGCGGCAACGGGAGGACGTGGACGGTGGTTACGACAACGAGATTGAGGGGGAAGGTAGGGGGTCGTCGGAGAGGCTCACTGCGGAGCTCGTGGAGGGCTCGGTGAAGCCGGGGGAGGCCGAGGCCGTCCGACGAGGTGGGGATGAGGATGATGGTTCCAGGCGGCAGCGGTTGGCGTCGGTTCGACGAGCACGACATCCTGCGGAGCTCGGGGAAGATGGGCACGGTGCCAGACGGTTAGGAAGAAGGCCGGGAGGGGGACGGCGAGGACGAGGCATTCGGTTAGGTCCGGCGACGGGGCCGGGGCGGCACCGGGCGGCGGCGTCAGGGGCGAGTGCGATGACGCCGGGGACGCATCGGGGGCGGGTGTCACGCTTGATCCAGATCGAGCGAGAGGGCGAGGGGGTCGTGGGAAACATGGGGGTGGGATTAGGGTTCGGTGGGAGGGGGCCTAAGTAGGCCAGTAGGTGGGTCGGCCTGGCTAGCTCAGTGGCGAGCTGGGCCGGTTGGCCCCGGGGGAGGGTTTGGTCTTTTTCATCTTCTTCTTTTTTGTTTATTTTAGTTTTACTTTTTGTTATTTTTCTTTTCTATTTTATTTTAGTTACATATTAATTTTAGTTTAGTAAAATATGACTATAGCCCCTAAAATAACGTTTTAGAACAATCCACTACTGTAAAAAGTTTTGGCCCGATATAAAATAGTTTAGTATTTTATAAAATACCAAAGGCGTTTAGATAGTTGTTTTTGCTACTGTTTAAATCATTTTAGTGTATTTAAACATTTTATAAAAGTGTGGTTTCTCCAACATAATTACCTATGCATTAGTTGGATCAATCCGAACATTTTAGTTTTAATATTTTTAAACTTTTATTGTTTAATTGATTTTGAATTTGAATTCGAATCGGATTCGAACTAACGCGAGGTTAGCAACAGTAACCGAGGTGACGTGGCATCGTTAACGCGGGATTACTGTAGCCTAATTATACGGGCGTCACAATTCTCCTCCACGACAAGAAATCTCGTCCCGAGATTTAAGAGGGGTGTAAGGGGGAAAGTTTTGGTTACGAAATTCTAATTGTTCTTCTCGTCTTTGGTTGCTCTTCTTGAAGAGGTCGATCCATTACATTGACGTCTTTATTTCTCTGCTTCAGGTCATCATGGTGAAGTCGTCCTTTTCTTCGGGAACTCCAACATACTTACGAATAGGTAAGGGGCAGCTCGGCTATGACAGAATGCTTATGAGGGAAACAATCTGGGGTTAACCCATGAATGAGCATAAGAGTATCTCTCGAGTTGAACCAATAAAATATGTTGAGAGTAAGGTACGAAGGTACAATAAGAGGTTCCAAGCGGAGAGATAGTTGCTCAAAGTCTGAACCAGAGTGAGAAAGGGGTTCAGAGCAACGAGAGTAAGTATTGTGTCTAATACCAGAATAGAGCACTAGGAAGGTGACCCATGAATTAAATACAAAGCCAAGCATGAGGAATAACCATTAGAAACAGGGTTGTATAGGGGAGTCAGGTTTCGATCCTGGGACCTGTGGGTTATGGGCCCACCATGTGGGTTAACACCAGGAAGGCGCTAATCAATTTACACGGTCAAGATAGCAAGGCAGTTCAGAGTATCGCCTGTCAGTTATGTCAGCAACAACATCGGTACCAAGGGCGAGGGACGAAGAGAACCATTTTTCCTGCTCGTTGAACAAGACGGACCAATAGGCAAGGTTCTCGTCCATCGGTGGCTACCGGAATGTCATCAACAATAGTAACAGGGTCTTGTTGACAGATTGTACACCGAGGTGTTTACATAAGCAGGAGAATATTACTGCTTAGATCATATAGATCACTAGAAGCGTTAAACCAACAAACGGAAAGGAAATATGATTATCAGATTAAACAGAACAATGGAAAGGAAGATGTGTTTAAACACACATTTCAAGGGTACATCCTTCACAAGGACAAGCAGAACATGATATCCATGACAGGATATAATGTAGAAAACTCTTTATTTAAGGGGAGAGAAATTTCATGATATTACCCATACAACAGTGTTTGGATAATTGAGCAGGAAACATTTAGCATTGGGCTTCAGATGTTCTTGTTGAAAATCGGAGTACCACAGACATGTTTCGAGATAGCATTGACATAGTCACTAGGTAAAGATCAAACTTTGGATACACAAAGGATCCATCAGGAACAACTTATAGAATAAGTCTTACAATTTCCTCATGGATGAATGGCTAACCTTGTAAAAGTATACTATAGAAATAGGTCCTCCGATCAGGTTTGCTAGGCATGACATCACCTTACCGGGTCATATGAGGATCAATATTATAACTCTTGAAAATATGTTCCAACCATCATATCTGACCAAGATTCAGATCTGATTGGTGTCAAGATACCTCGAACACGGGATGCCTGAGAAGAAAAGGTGTAATGCAAATTGACGAGATGACATTGTAAGATTCCCGAGGAAATGAACTATGAAATTGAGTTCTGAAACAAGAGTTCATCATTAAACCAAGGAGAGGGTGAGGAGGTGACTGATGGACTCGGCGCCAATCCCTTGAGAATTCCTAAAAGATGGATTTCCACAATCATGTGAACAAGGAGATAATATTTATCAAATCAAGTGGTATAATGATGTGTGCTCGAGGAAAACATACACAATTTAACAATGTTAGAAGGGTGCACCCTGAAATATGGACTAGGTAGCACGATCAATGTTCGAATGATGATTTGATAAGCAATAGACTTAGAATGAAACTATAGACCAGTAACTTCAAAGCAATAGGGTTGCTAGAAGTTTAGAATTTACACATCATAGACCATTTGTCGGTATTCCGGTTAGAATCAACAAGGGGACCAAGAAAAGAATGGTGATGGTAATAAGTATCACTTGTATCAAGAATTCTTAAGGGTGGTGAATTTCTCGCAACATTCTTGACATAAAATACGATAGTGCTCCATGGTAGGACATAAGCTGGATAGCAAGGAGCTCCATAACATGAACAAGTATGTGTTGGAGGGAAGGCAATACTGTTGTCGATGATAACACAAACCATCAAGGGGGCAAGCATGGAATTTCTCATCAGAAACTCAATGTATGTCTCGGAAGATGTTAAAATGCTGATAATGAGCACGACACATTTGTCGAGGGGTTTCAAGAAGATGTAATCGATCGGTGACGACATCAAGCCAATGGAATGGTGAAGCAAAAGATTATTATAACCATAGATAAGATGCCATCTCAGAATTCAGATTTGTCTCTTAAGGCGAACAAAATGATGCTGAAAGTCGATGTAATCTTAGAGCATTATTGGAATTATGTCCTAGAGATGAAGGACATAGGTAGAATGGTCAAGCAGTCAGCCTGACGATGATGATGTAGTCAATCAGCTGGGAATGACATGATCGAGTACAACTCGTAAGCAATGAAGATTACTAAGAGTTGTTAAATCGCAGTGCAGACTCAATTCAGTTTTTGGTGTCTTTGAGTGTTTAATAACTCTGAGCCCATGAAAAATTTGAATCAGTGAGAATGTAGTACTTGATGAAGAACCCATAAGAAGTTATGCAGTTCCGCGATAATCTCGAGATACTAGGGGGTAATACTCGACGACAGATCAAAGTAGAGGTTGGACTGGGGTATTGCTCTGCAGAGACAAGTGCTTAAACTTGCACGAGAAATGGTAAGTAAAGGAGAACGTGGTCGGGACCACAATTGCAAAAAGGCCGGATCCCAGATGTAAGATGAACTAATACCAAGGGAATAATTAATGTAAGAGAAGCTTTAATGATAAGATCTACATCGTGTCCATGGGCATGAACACAGAGTTCAAGGTCGACTCCCACTTCTTCAATGCATAACCTTTCATTCACTGCTCTATTAAAGTGATTTGAGTGCGAAGACCTACTTGGTGAATTACTAGAGCAGTATGAACCTTGAAAAACTTTCGGGTTCACACAGATTAAGAAAGGCATAGGTTCAACCCATCGGGGCATCTTAGAAACATATACCACAAGCTTCGAGAGTAATCATCACCAGCTCGAAGGCAGAGCATGGTTGACAAAAGGAGAGGATACAATTTACCAAAGGCATTATGTATCGTAGAAAGAACTCACAAGGTGATTAATTATGAAGGACGCTGTCGGATAATAATCCAACAGTGGATATGGCAATCCACAATGGAGCTGATGTGAGTATCGATACACAAGCAGAGGAAGAAACAATGCGAAGACATTGGATTATAGAAGCAACTGACTAATTCGAAGCTCAATGTAAAGAATCATGATTTCTGGTTCAAGGGATCAGAAGAAAACACACTGATTAAGGATGGGTAAGCTGAATAGACTTAGGGGTACAATCAACGACAATTTGATTGGTCGATAAACAGATCATATTCAAAATGACATCTCAGCCGGAAAGATAATTTTAAAAGAATTGACCGATGATTGCGTGCATTCACACTCATGTTGAATCAATAGGATCAAAATGACGGTGTCAAAGGAGACTAATGAATGTTGCTAGACCTATAGGAAGCATCCATAATGAAAGCAAGCAAGAATTTCAAGAGCAATATGTTGCCCACGATTTTCGGAACACCGAATGGTACTTCGAAGAATTTTGTGAAATACATGAATCATCTGGGGATGAGCGGATACTCGATAAGTGCGAGAAATTATCCGTAGGGGTATTCAGGTGGCAAAGAACAGCAAGGCAGTAGGCACAAAGTATTATCAGAACAATAGAGAGAATTTTGGTGTATCTTGTACTAACAAGATCAACTAGGGATGAATGTATGAACGACAAATGTAGGTAGTTATCCATAAGGATACATCGGTGGTAGGGAATTGTAAAAGCGATGGCACAAAGTCTCGAGAGAACGTCAGAGGGTAATTCTGGAATCTTCTAGTGCAGCAGGCGGTCATCTGTGATAAGGGCTCTCCGGGAGGAAGTAGTTACAAGAACCTAGAATCAGAGTTAGTAAATTCATTTTAACCCGAATAGAAGAGAGATCAGAGTTCCAGAGTATAGGTCTAGGAATAAAAGATCCTAATACCATCCAATGGCGACATGGGCCCGTAAGCCGCACAACCATGTTAGTAAAGACTTTTTCAATGACCAGACTCGACTTTGGCCAAGCAGTGTGGAAAGGGGATTCCTACAGGCAGTCGGCTCTGATACCAACTTGTGATGCCCTCGATTCAATCGTACACTAATCATACACGCAAATGTGTACGATCAAGATCAAGGACTCACGGGAAGATATCACAACACATCTCTAGACACAAATTAAAATAATACAAGCTTTATATTACAAGCCAGGGGCCTCGAGGGCTCGAATACACAAGAGTCAGCGGAAGCAACAATATCTGAGTACAGACATAAGTTAGACAAGTTTACCTTAAGAAGGCTAGCACAAAAGCAACATTGATCAAACAGGCAAGGCCTCCTGCCTGGGAATCTCCTAACTACTCCTGGTCATCAGCGGTCTTCACGTAGTAGTAGGCACCGGTGGTGGCATCTGGCTCCTGGGCTCCGACATCTGGTTGCATCAATCGGAAAGAAAAAAAGAAAGGGGGGAAAGGGGGAGCAAATTAACTTTGAGTACTCATCCAAAGTACTCGCAAACAAGGATCTAAACTACATATGCATGGGTATATGTGTAAAGAGGCAATATCGGTGGACTAAACTGCAGAATGCCAGAATAAGAGGGGGATAGCTACTCCTATCGAGGACTGCGCTTCTGGCAGCCTTCGTCTTGCAGCATGTAGAAGAGAGTAGATTGCAGTCCTCCAAGTAGCATCGCATAGCATAATCCTGCCCGACGATCCTCCCCTCGTCGCCCTGTGGGAAAGCGACCACCGGGTTATATCTGGAACTTGTCTGGGTGTGTTTTATTAAGTATCCAGTTCTAGTTGTCATAAGGTCAAGGTACAACTTCGAGTCATCCTTTTACCGAGGGACACGGCTATTCGAATAGATAAACTTCCCTGCAGGGGTGCACCACATAACCCAACATGCTCGATCCCCTTTGGCCAGACACACTTTCCTGGGTCATGCCCGGCCTCGGAAGATCAACACATCGCAGCCCCACCTAGGCACAACAGAGAGGTCAGCACGCCAGTCTAAATCCTATGCGCGCAGGGGTCTGGGCCCATCGCCCATTGCACACCTGCACGTTGCGTGGGCGGCCGGTGAGCAGACCTAACAACCTCCATTACAAAGGAAGTTGCATTACGCGGTCCAACCCAGCGCGCGTCGCTCAGTCGTTGACGTCAAGAAGGCTTCGGCTGATACCACAACATCGAGTTCCCATAACTGTTCCTGCATAGTTGGTTAGTGCGTATAGGCCAGTGGCCAGACTCAGGTTAAATACCAAGATCTCGTTAAGCGTGTTATTATGAAGTAACCGCGAATGCTGACCAAGGCCAGGCCCACCTCTCGCCTAGGTGGTCTCAACCTGCCCCGTCACTCCGCCTCAAAGTAACAGTCAGGGGGCGTCGGGAACCCAGGCCCACCTCTATCGGGATGGAGCAACCTGCCCCTTCAGCGATTGGGGAACGTTGCAGAAAATTAAAATTTTTCCTACGGTTTCACCAAGATCCATCTATGAGTTCATCTAAGCAACGAGTCAAGGGAGAGAGTTTGCATCTACATACCACTTGTAGATCGCGTGCGGAAGCTTGCAAGGTGATGATGTAGTCGTACTCGATGTGATCCAAATCACCGATGACCAGCGCCGAACGGATGGCACCTCCGCGTTCAACACACGTACGGGACGGGAGACGTCTCCTCCTTCTTGATCCAGCAAGGGGGAAGGAGAGGTTGATGAAGATCCAGCAGCACGACGGCGTGGTGGTGGATGCAGGGCGTCACAGCAGCAGGGCTTCGCCGAGACTACGAGGGAGAGACGTAACGGGGGAAGATGGAGGCGCCAGGGGCTGGTCTATGAAGTCCCTCCTCTCCCCCACTATATATAGGGGTGCCAGGGGGGGCGCCGGCCCTAGTAGATGAGATCTACTAGGGGGGGCGGCGGCCTAGGGGAGGTTTCCCTCCCCCCCAAGGCACCTAGGGGTGCCTTCCACCACTAGGACTCCTCCTAGGGGGAAACCCTAGGCGCATGGGCCTATAGGGGCTGGTGCCCTTGGCCCATGAAGGCCAAGGCGCACCCCCTACAGCCCATGTGGCCCCCCGGGACAGGTGGCCCCACCCGGTGGACCCCCGGGACCCTTCCGGTGGTCCCGGTACAATACCGATAACCCCGAAACTTGTCCCGATGCCCGAAATAGCACTTCCTATATATAATTCTTTACCTCCGGACCATTCCGGAACTCCTTGTGACGTCCGGGATCTCATCCGGGACTCCGAACAACATTCGGGTTTCTGCATATACATATCTTCATAACCCTAGCGTCACCGAACCTTAAGTGTGTAGACCCTACGGGTTCGGGAGACATGCAGACATGACCGAGACGCTCTCAGTCAATAACCAACAGCGGGATCTGGATACCCATGATGGCTCCCACATGCTCCTCGATGTTGTCATCGGATGAACCACTATGTCGAGGATTCGATCAAACCCTGTATGCAATTCCCTTTGTCAATCGGTACGTTACTTGCCCGAGACTCGATCGTCGGTATCCCAATACCTTGTTCAGTCTCGTTACCGGCAAGTCACTTTACTCGTACCGTAATGCATGATCCCGTGTCCAACACCTTGGTCACATTGAGCTCAATACGATGATGCATTACCGAGTGGGCCCAGAGATACCTCTCCGTCATACGGAGTGACAAATCCCAGTCTCGATCTGTGTCAACCCAACAGCTACTTTCGGAGATACCTGTAATGCACGTTTATAGTCACCCAGTTACGTTGTGACGTTTGATACACCCAAGGCACTCCTACGGTATCCGGGAGTTACACGATCTCATGGTCTAAGGAAGAGATATTCGACATTGGCAAAGCTCTAGCAAAACGAACTACACGATCTTTTATGCTATGCTTAGGATTGGGTCTTGTCCATCACATCATTCTCCTAATGATGTGATCCCGTTATCAACGACATCCAATGTCCATAGTCAGGAAACCATGACTATCTGTTGATCACAACGAGCTGGTCAACTAGAGGCTCACCAGGGACATATTGTGGTCTAAGTATTCACACGTGTATTACGATTTCCGGATAATACAGTTATAGCATGAATAAAAGACATTTATCATGAACATTGAAATATAATAATACTTTTATTATTGCCTCTAGGGCATATTTCCAACAGTCTCCCACTTGCACTAGAGTCACCAATCTAGTTACATTGTGATGAATCGAACACCCATAGAGTTCTGGTGTTGATCATGTTTTGCACGCGAGAGAGGTTTAGTCAGCGGATCTGCGACATTCAGATCCGTGTGCACTTTGCAAATCTCTATGTCTCCATCTTGAACATTTTCACGGATGGAGTTGAAACGACGCTTGATGTGCCTGGTCTTCTTGTGAAACCTGGGCTCCTTGGCGAGGGCAATAGCTCCAGTGTTGTCACAGAAGAGTTTGATCGGCCCCGACGCATTGGGTATGACTCCTAGGTCGGTGATGAACTCCTTCACCCAAATCGCTTCATGCGCTGCCTCCGAGGCTACCATGTACTCCGCTTCACACGTAGATCCCGCCACGACGCTCTGCTTGCAGCTGCACCAGCTTACTGCTCCACCATTTAACATATACACGTATCCGGTTTGTGACTTAGAGTCATCCAGATCTGAGTCGAAGCTAGCGTCGACGTAACCCTTTACGACGAGCTCTTCGTCTCTTCCATAAACGAGAAACATGTCCTTCGTCCTTTTCAGGTACTTCAGGATATTCTTGACCGCTGTCCAGTGTTCCTTGCCGGGATTACTTTGGTATCTTGCTACCAAACTTACGGCAAGGTTTACATCGGGTCTGGTACACAGCATGGCATACATAATAGATCCTATGGCTGAAGCATAGGGGATGACACTCATCTCTTCTTTATCTTTTGCCGTGGTCGGTGACTAAGCTGAGCTCAGTCTCACACCTTGTAACATAGGCAAGAACCCCTTCTTGGACTGATCCATTCTGAATCTCTTCAAAATCTTATCAAGGTATGTGCTTTGTGAAAGACCTATGAGGCGTCTCGATCTATCTCTATAGATCTTGATGCCTAATATATAAGCAGCTTCTCCAAGGTCCTTCATTGAAAAACACTTATTCAAGTAGGCCTTAATGTTGTCCAGAAATTCTATATTATTTCCCATCAGGAGTATGTCATCTACATATAATATGAGAAATGCTACAGAGCTCCCACTCACTTTCTTGTAAACGCAGGCTTCTCCATAAGTCTGCATAAACCCAAACGCTTTGATCATCTCATCAAAGCGAATGTTCCAACTCCGAGATGCTTGCACCAGTCCATAAATGGATCGCTGGAGCTTGCATACTTTGTTAGCGTTCCCAGGATCGACAAAACCTTCCGGCTGCATCATATACAGTTCTTCCTTAAGATGCCCGTTAAGGAATGCTGTTTTGACGTCCATCTGCCATATCTCATAATCATAGTATGCGGCAATTGCTAACACGATTCGGACGGACTTTAGCTTCGCTACGGGAGAGAATGTCTCGTCGTAGTCAATCCCTTGAACCTGTCGATAACCCTTAGCGACAAGTCGAGCTTTATAGATGGTAATATTACCATCCGCGTCCGTCTTCTTCTTAAAGATCCATTTGTTTTCTATCGCTCGCCGATCATCGGGCAAGTCTGCCAAAGTCCATACTTTGTTTTCATACATGGATTCTATCTCGGATTTCATGGCTTCAAGCCATTTGTTGGAATCCGGGCCCGCCATTGCTTCTTCATAGTTCGAAGGTTCATTGTTGTCTAACAACATGATTTCCAGGACAGGGTTGCCGTACCACTCTGGTGCGGAACGTGTCCTTGTGGACCTACGAAGTTCAGCAGTAACTTGATCCGAAGTACCTTGATCATTATCATTGTTTTCCTCCTCAATTGGTGTGGGCATCACAGGAACGGTTTCCTGCGCTGCGCCACTTTCCCGCTCAAGAGGTAGTACTTCATTGAGTTCTACTTTCCTCCCACTTACTTCTTTCGAGAGAAACTCTTTTTCCAGAAAGCATCCGTTCTTGGCAACAAAGATCTTGCCTTTGGATCTTAAGTAGAAGGTATACCCTACAGTTTCCTTAGGGTATCCTATGAATACGCATTTTTCCGACTTGGGTTCGAGCTTTTCAGGTTGAAGTTTCTTGACATAAGCATCGCATCCCCAAACTTTCAGAAACGACAGCTTAGGTTTCTTTCCAAACCATAATTCATACGGTGTTGTCTCAACGGATTTAGACGGTGCCCTATTTAAAGTGAATGTAGCTGTCTCTAGAGCGTATCCCCAAAATGATAGCGGTAAATCGGTAAGGGACATCATAGACCGCACCATATCCAATAGGGTGCGATTACGACGTTCGGACACACCGTTTCACTGAGGTGTTCCAGGCGGCGTGAGCTGTGAAACGATTCCACATTTCCTTAAGTGTGTACCAAATTCGTGACTTAAGTATTCTCCTCCACGATCTGATCGTAAGAATTTTATCTTTCGGTCACGTTGATTCTCTACCTCATTCTGAAATTCCTTGAACTTTTCAAAGGTCTCAGACTTGTGTTTCATTAAGTAGACATACCCATATCTACTCAAGTCATCTGTGAGAGTGAGAACATAACGATATCCTCCGCGAGCCTCAACGCTCATTGGACCGCACACATCGGTATGTATGATTTCCAACAAGTTGGTTGCTCGCTCCATTGTTCCGGAGAACGGAGTCTTGGTCATTTTGCCCAAAAGGCATGGTTCGCACGTGTCAAACGATTCATAATCAAGAGACTCTAAAAGTCCATCGGCATGGAGCTTCTTCATGCGCTTGACACCAATGTGACCAAGGCAGCAGTGCCACAAGTATGTGGGACTATCGTTATCAACTTTAAATCTTTTGGCATCTACACTATGAACATGTGTAATATTACGTTCGAGATTCATTAAGAATAAACCATTGACCATCGGAGCATGACCATAAAACATATCTCTCATATAAATCGAACAACCATTATTCTCAGACTTAAATGAGTAGCCATCTCGTATTAAACGAGATCCTGATACAATGTTCATGCTCAAACTTGGCACTAAATAACAATTATTAAGGTTCAAAACTAATCCCGTAGGTAAATGTAGAGGCAGCATGCCGACGGCGATCACATCGACTCTGGAACCATTCCCGACGCGCATCGTCACCTTGTCCTTTGCCAGTCTCCGTTTATTCCGCAGCTCCTGCTGTGAGTTACAAATATGAGCAACGGCACCGGTATCAAATACCCAGGAGTTACTACGATTACTGGTAAGGTACACATCAATCACATGTATATCAAATATACCTTTGGTGTTGCCGGCCTTCTTATCCGCTAAGTATTTGGGGCAGTTCCGCTTCCAGTGACCCTTCCCCTTGCAATAAAAGCACTCAGTCTCAGGCTTGGGTCCATTCTTTGACTTCTTCCCGGTAACTGGTTTACCAGGCGTGGCAACATCTTTGCCGTCCTTCTTGAAGTTCTTCTTACCCTTGCCCTTCTTGAACTTAGTGGTCTTATTGACCATCAACACTTGATGTTCTTTCTTGATTTCAGCCTCTGCTGACTTCAGCATCGAGAACACTTCAGGAATGGTCTTTTCCATCCCCTACATGTTGTAGTTCATCACAAAGCTCTTGTAGCTTGGTGGGAGCGACTGGAGGATTCTGTCAATGACCGCCTCATCTGGGAGGTTAATGTTCAGCTGGGTCATATGGTTGTGCAACCCAGACATCTTTAGGATGTGCTCACTGACAGAACTGTTTTCCTCCATCTTACAACTGTAGAACTTGTCGGAGACATCATATCTCTCGACCCGGGCATGAGCTTGGAAAACTAGTTTCAGCTCTTCGAACATCTCATATGCTCCGTGATGCTCAAAACGCTTTTGGAGCCCCGGTTCTAAGCTGTAAAGCATGCCGCACTGAATGAGGGAGTAATCATCAGCACGAGACTGCCAAGCATTCATAATGTCTTGGTTCTCTGGGACGGGAGCGTCACCTAGCGGTCCTTCTAGGACATATTGTTTCCTGGCAGCTATGAGGATGATCCTCAGGTTCCGGACCCAGTCCGTATAGTTGCTGCCATCATCTTTCAGCTTGGTTTTCTCTAGGAACGCGTTGAAGTTCATGTTGACATTAGCGTTGCCATTGATCTACAAGACATATTTGCAAAGGTTTTAGACTAAGTTCATGATAATAAAGTTCTAATCAAATTATGAACTCCCACTTAGATTAGACATCCCTCTAGTCATCTAAGTGTTACACGATCCGAGTCGACTAGGCCGTGTCCGATCATCACGTGAGACGGACTAGTCATCGTCGGAGAACATTTTCATGTTGATCGTATCTTCCATACGACTCGTGTTCGACCTTTCGGTCTCCGTGTTCCGAGGCCATGTCTGCACATGCTAGGCTCGTCAAGTTAACCCTAAGTGTTTTTGCTGTGTAAAACTGTCTTACACCCGTTGTATGTGAACGTAAGAATCCATCACACCCGATCATCACGTGGTGCTTAGAAGCGACGAACTGTAGCAACGGTGCACAGTTAGGGGAGAACACTTCTTGAAATTTTATAAGGGATCATCTTATTTACTACCGTCGTCCTAAGTAAACAAGATGCATAATACATAATAAACATCACATGCAATTATATAGTTGTGACATGATATGGCCAATATCATATAGCTCCATTGATCTTCATCTTCGGGGCTCCATGATCATCTTGTCACCGGCTTGACACCATGATCTCCATCATCATGATCTCCATCATCGTGTCTTCATGAAGTTGTCACGCCAACGACTACTTCTACTTCTATGACTAACGTTTAGCAATAAAGTAAAGTAGTTTACATGACGTTATTCAATGACACGCAGGTCATACAAAAAATAAAGACAACTCCTATGGCTCCTGCCGGTTGTCATTCTCATCGACATGCAAGTCGTGAATCCTATTACAAAGAACATGATCTCATACATCACAATTCATCATTCATCACAACTTCTGGCCATATCACATCACATGATCAATCGCTGCAAAAACAAGTTAGACGTCCTCTAATTGTTGTTGCATCTTTTACGTGGCTGCAATTGGGTTCTAGCAAGAACGTTTTCTTACCTACGAATCACCACAACGTGATTTTGTCAACTTCTATTTACCCTTCATAAGGGCCCTGTTCATCGATTCCGCTCCAACTAAGGTGGGAGAGACAGACACCCGCCAGCCACCTTATGCAACTTGTGCATGTTAGTCGGTGGAACCGGTCTCACGTAAGCGTACGTGTAAGGTTGGTCCGGGCCGCTTCATCCCACAATACCGTTGAGCAAGAAAATACTAGTAGAGGCAAGTAAGATGACAAAATCCACGCCCACAACAAAATTGTGTTCTACTCGTGCAAAGAGAACTACGCATAGACCTAGCTCATGATGCCACTGTTGGGGAACGTTGCAGAAAATTAAAATTTTTCCTACGGTTTCACCAAGATCCATCTATGAGTTCATCTAAGCAACAAGTCAAGGGAGAGAGTTTGCATCTACATACCACTTGTAGATCGCGTGCGGAAGCTTGTAAGGTGATGATGTAGTCGTACTCGATGTGATCCAAATCACCGATGACCAGCGCCGAACGGACGGCACCTCCGCGTTCAACACACGTACGGAACGGGAGACGTCTCCTCCTTCTTGATCCAGCAAGGGGGAAGGAGAGGTTGATGAAGATCCAGCAGCACGACGGCGTGGTGGTGGATGCAGGGCGTCACAGCAGCAGGGCTTCGCCGAGACTACGAGGGAGAGACGTAACGGGGGAAGATGGAGGCGCCAGGGGCTGGTCTATGAAGTCCCTCCTCTCCCCCACTATATATAGGGGTGCCAGGGGGGCGCCGGCCCTAGTAGATGAGATCTACTAGGGGGGCGGCGGCCTAGGGGAGGTTTCCCTCCCCCCCAAGGCACCTAGGGGTGCCTTCCACCACTAGGACTCCTCCTAGGGGGAAACCCTAGGCGCATGGGCCTATAGGGGCTGGTGCCCTTGGCCCATGAAGGCCAAGGCGCACCCCCTACAGCCCATGTGGCCCCCCGGGACAGGTGGCCCCACCCGGTGGACCCCCGGGACCCTTCCGGTGGTCCCGGTACAATACCGATAACCCCGAAACTTGTCCCGATGCCCGAAATAGCACTTCCTATATATAATTCTTTACCTCCGGACCATTCCGGAACTCCTTGTGACGTCTGAGATCTCATCCGGGACTCCGAACAACATTCGGGTTTCTGCATATACATATCTTCATAACCCTAGCGTCACCGAACCTTAAGTGTGTAGACCCTACGGGTTCGGGAGACATGCAGACATGACCGAGACGCTCTCAGTCAATAACCAACAGCGGGATCTGGATACCCATGATGGCTCCCACATGCTCCTCGATGTTGTCATCGGATGAACCACTATGTCGAGGATTCGATCAAACCCTGTATGCAATTCCCTTTGTCAATCGGTACGTTACTTGCCCGAGACTCGATCGTCGGTATCCCAATACCTTGTTCAGTCTCGTTACCGGCAAGTCACTTTACTCGTACCGTAATGCATGATCCCGTGTCCAACACCTTGGTCACATTGAGCTCAATACGATGATGCATTACCGAGTGGGCCCAGAGATACCTCTCCGTCATACGGAGTGACAAATCCCAGTCTCGATCCGTGTCAACCCAACAGCTACTTTCGGAGATACCTGTAATGCACCTTTATAGTCACCCAGTTACATTGTGACGTTTGATACACCCAAGGCACTCCTACGGTATCCGGGAGTTACACGATCTCATGGTCTAAGGAAGAGATATTCGACATTGGCAAAGCTCTAGCAAAACGAACTACACGATCTTTTATGCTATGCTTAGGATTGGGTCTTGTCCATCACATCATTCTCCTAATGATGTGATCCCGTTATCAACGACATCCAATGTCCATAGTCAGGAAACCATGACTATCTGTTGATCACAACGAGCTGGTCAACTAGAGGCTCACCAGGGACATATTGTGGTCTAAGTATTCACACGTGTATTACGATTTCCGGATAATACAGTTATAGCATGAATAAAAGACATTTATCATGAACATTGAAATATAATAATACTTTTATTATTGCCTCTAGGGCATATTTCCAACATCAGCCCCCATCTCCGAATAGTATCATAAGTAATGTAACAGTATAAAGTATATAGCATATGCCCGTGATCACCTCGCGAAGTGATCACGGCCCAGTAGTATAGCATGGGAGACAGACAAGAGTGTAGGGCCACTAATGGAACACTAGCATCCTATACTAAGCATTAGGATAGCATGTAAGGTTAACAACTATAGCAACAATGACAGGCTATGCAGCAGAGGATTAATCGAAAGCAGTAACATGCTACACTACTCTAATGCAAACAGTAGGGAGAAGGAGTAGGCGATATCTGGTGATCAAGGGGGGGCTTGCCTGGTTGCTCTGGCAAGAAGGAGTTGTCAACTCCGTATTCAAACTGGGCAGCAGCAACGTCGGTCTAGTAGTCTACCGGAGAGAAGAGGGGGAAGAAACAGTAAATACAATGCAAACATAAGCATGATGATGCATGACATGACAATGCGCGGTGCTAGGTGTGCCCTAACGCGGTAGGAGGTGATACTGGCGAAGGGGGGAAACATCCGGGAAAGTATCCCCGGTGTTTCGCATTTTCGGACAGATGACCGGAGGGGGAAGTTGCATGTTCGCTATGCTAGGGATGTGTGGTGGGCGAACAGGCTACGTATTCGGATTTGTCTCGTCGTTCTGAGCAACTTTCATGTACAAAGTTTTTTCATCCGAGCTACGGATTATTTTATATTATTTTTCAAAGTTTTATTCATTTTTTGAATTTAATTTAATTTGAAATAAATGTGAATTGCTAGGTGCACCCAGCTTTGGGTACACATAAGTGTACCAGAGGGGCTCACATGTGGGTCCAAGGGGTCCCAGTTGACCAGTCAAACTTTGACTGGTCAATAGCGGGTGGGTTTGCCTTGTCATATACTATCTTACTAACCTAACAGATTAAATAGACTAATTAGGTTATCGGTTTAACTAACATAGGTTAATTAATTTAATTAACTCTTTAATTAATATATATATATATATATATTATTATTTAATCTCTTTTTTTATAAATGTTTCAGGTGCGTGGGCCCCCTTTGTCATAGGCCCCTAGGGGCTTAACGGGGCGGGTTAACGGGCACGCGCGAGGCTGCCCATTTGGGCGCCCGCCCAGACCAGTGGAGGCGCTGGGGCATTGTAGCCGGCGGCGAGGTGCGTCGGGTAGTAGGGGACCGAACGTCGGCTGTGGTGCGACGCGAGCGCAGGGGAGCGGCCAAGGCAGTAGGCAGGTGAGCAGCGACACGGTGCGGTAACGACGGCTAGTAGGGACAGAGGCGCGCCTCGGGACAACGTGCGCGCACGAGGCATGGTCAGGTCGTGCGTGGATCGGGGCACCGGGTGCGGTAACGGGAGGACGTGGACGGCGGTTACGACAAGGAGATTGAGGGGGAGGTAGGGGGTCATCGGAGAGGCTCACTGCGGAGCTCGTGGAGGGCTCGGTGAAGCCGGGGGAGGTCGAGGCCGTCCGATGAGGTAGGGATGAGGACGACGGTTCCATGCGGCGGCGATTGGCATCAGTGCGACGAGCACGATGTACTACGGAGCTCGGGGAAGACGGGCGCGGTGCCGGAGGGTGAGGAAGAAGGCCCAGAGGGGGGCGGCGAGGATGAGGCATTAGGCGAGGTCCGGCAACAGGGCCGAGGCAGCACCGGGCGGCGGCGGCGGGGGCGAGTGCGATGGCGCCGGGGACGCGTCGGGGGCGGGCCCATGCTCGATCCAGATCGAGCGAGAGGGCGAGGGGGTCGTGGGGAACGTGGGGTGGGATTAGGGTTCAGTGGGAGGGGGGCCTAAGTAGGCCAATAGGTGGGCCGGCCAGGCTAGCCCAGTGGCCAGCTGGGCCGGTTGGCCCCGGGGGAGGGTTTGGTCTTTTTCTTCTTCTTCTTTTTTGTTTGTTTTAGTTTTACTTTTTGTTATTTTTCTTTTCTACTTTACTTTAGTTCCATATTAATTTTACTTTAGTAAAATATGACTATAGCCCCTAAAATAACGTTTCAGAACAATCCACTACTGTGAAAAGTTTTGGACGATATAAAATAGTTTAGTATTTTATAAAATACCAAAGGCGTTTAAATAGTTGTTTTTCCTACTATATAAATCATTTTATAGTATTTAAACATTTTATAAAAGTGTGGTTTCTCAAACATAATTACCTATGCATTAGTTGGATCACTCCAAACATTTTAGTTTTAATATTTGTAAACTTTTACTGTTTGATTGATTTTGAATTTGAATTCAAATCGGTTTCGAACTAACGCGAGGTTAGAAACAGTAACCGAGGTGACGTGGCATCGTTAACGCGGGATTACTGTAGCCTAATTATCCGGGTGTCACAATGGGTTAGACTAAAATGTGCTTGCCATGTGTTTCATGATGCTCTTGTTATGTTTCAGCTCTTATTTTTTATGCGAGCATCATTGAAATCATCATGCCTTGCTAAAAGGCATTAAAGAAAACCACTTGTTGGGAGACAACCCAACATTTACCCCTACTATTTTTATATGTTCACATGATTAAGCTACTGTAGAAATCATGTTTTATAGCTTTTGTTTCAATAAAGTCCCAAGTAAATCCGTTGGGATAGTGTGGATGATAGTTGACTTGATTCTGTGCAAAAACAGCAACTTTTGCACTCAGTCTAGGAATTTTAAAACTTCACTGAAACGTGCTTTTGATCTGAATTTTTACATATGATTGATATACAAATTTCCTACGTTGTCCGAATTTTTTAGAATTTTTGGAGTTATAGAAGTATGGTTGGAGTACAGATTACTACATATTGTTCTGTTTTTGATAGATTCTGTTTTCAATGCATACTTTGCTTGTTATCTACTTTCTATGGCTTATATTGCTCAATATAAATTGTGGAAATGATAAGTTATAGTAGGAATTTTGTGACAACAATTATGAATCTTGCCTTTGATAGTACCTAAGTGAATGATTTGTGTTTACCATACTAACCTATCTCACGAAGTTCCGCTAAGTTTTGTGTGATTGAAGTTTTCAAGTTTTGGGTGAGATATCAATATGACGAGAATAAGGAGTGACAAGACCCTAATCTTGGGTATGCCCAAGGCACCCCAAGGTAATATTCAAGGAAGATACAAGCAACTAAGCTTGGGGATGCCCCGGAAGGCATCCCCTCTTTCGTCTTCAACATTATCGGTAACCACACTTGGAGCTATATTTTCATTCATCACATGATATGAATTTTGCTTGGAGCATCATTTTATTTTATTAGGATTTTCTTGATGTTATTTAGAATAATTTTTTGCATCTCTTATTTCAAATAAAAGTGGCAAGGATAGCCTTTACCATGCTTATTTTGCAAGTATATGAGTTGCTGTTTCAAAATAGAAAGTTTGTCGCTGTTCCAAAAATTCCAAAGAAAAGTCAGAATGTGATAAAATGTTTAATTTTTATTGCACAATAAGGTATGATAAAATTTCTACAGTGTGGTAAATTTTCATAATTTTTTTAGTTAAATAAGTATGGATACTTCTTCATCCTTTACAGACTATCTTGTTTTGGCAGATTGTTGTTATGTTTGCATATGTTTGCTTGTTTAATAATTCTATTTGAGGATAGGATTATTAAATATGCAGAGGAATTTAGTATGCAATGTTGAATAATAATTTTAGTGATTTTCTACAGTAGAGAATGATAAGGTTTGCATTGATTTATAATAACTTATCTCACGAGTTCTTGTTGAGTTTTGTGTGGATGAAGTTTTTAGGAGTTAGGGAAACCGTGATATCAAAGGAATTAAGGAGACACATAAGCTCAAGCTTGGGGATGCCCAGGCATCCCAAGATAATATTGCAAGAAGTCTCAAGCATCTAAGCTTGGGAATGCCCCGGTAGGCATCCCACCTTTCTTCCTTAACTATTATCAGTTAGTATCGGTTGAGCCTAAGTTTTTGCTTCTTCACATGATGTGTCCTATTTTTGGAATGTCATTTTATTTCATTTTGCTTGCTTTTTAATAAAATAGTTAGATTTTAAAGGTTTTAATAAGAGAGAGTCCTCAAATGGCAACCCATTGACTTAACTACTCGTTTGATCTTCACTTATATCTTTTTGGAGTAGTTTGTCATTTACTCTTGTGCTTCACTTATATCCTATGAGTAAATTGTTGAATGAATTGAATATCATGCCTAGTAGTAGCTTCACATTGGGTTTAGAAAGTGAAATCATTTGAAGCTTGACAATCACAATATTGGTCATACAAGCAATTCATTAATGATTAGTATAAGGAAGAGAACATTCACATGCAAATATATTATCTTAGAGATCTTCTACGATTGTGAATACCCATTAATTATTTTCAAACTTGAGCAAATTAGTTGAAGTTTGACAAGGAAGACAACATAATGAGTTATGGTTTTGTATATTTGCATAGATGTTATATTCTTATGGATCCTCCAACATGTGGTGTTTGCCTAGGATCTTTTTCTAGCCAAAAATTCGTACTAAGTAGAGATACTACTTGTGCATCCAAAAACCCTTAAACCCAGTTTCTTGCCATGAGTGTCCACCATACCTATATATGGGTTGAATAAGATCCTTCAAGTAAGTTGCCATCGGTGCATAAAGGAAAAAACATTGCTCCTAAATATGTTTGATCTTTTATTTTAAGGGAAAACTGAGCATTATACGAACTTGTGATGGCAAAGTAATAAAAACAATGGACTGCATAATAAAGGTTGCTATCATAATGGGCAATATAACGTGACGTTCCTTTGCATTAAGAGATTGGGCATCCAAATAAAAAGCGCATGAAAACATCTGCTTCTCTCTGCGAAGGGCGTATCTTTTACTTCAGTATTAACTTTTATGCTAAGAGTCAATAGTATGCATTCTCATTTCAACCTCAATTATTCTCTAGTTGTGAAGCATCATGTGGTGGGGAAAGATCTAGGCACATATGACCAGTCAAATATATTTGATCATGCTTTATTTTTGTTGACAATTATCTCTATGATAAATGAATTGGGAGGCAAAATATTAAGCCCCTATCTTTCTCTGTATTTGATGGATGCCATTTGTTATAAGAATATGATTTGATTACTAGCAATCATGGAAGACTATATGATGATTGAGTATGTGGAGCTCTTACTTAGACTCTGTTGAATAAGTTGAATTGCAATTGTTTGGTGACTAAGAATATAGATTGTTGAGTTTCAAGAGAATTCAATGTTTGAACCTTAACATGTGAATTGATTGCTACTTTGTCATGATGAGTTTCATGAGAAAGAGTTACTTTTATGTTGCTACGAAAAGTAATTAAAATTATCATTGATCAAACTTGTGCACTATGCTAGCATTCACACTTTAGAAATTATTTCTTTTATCATTTACCTATACGAGGACGAGTAGTCATCAAGCTTGGGGATGCTGATACGTCTCCAACGTATCTATAATTTATGAAGTATTCATGACATGTTTACAACAATTTTTTATAGTTTTGGTATGATTTGCATGGAACTAACCCGGAATGACGCTGTTTTCAGCAGAACTACCATGGTGTTGTTTTTTGTGCAGAAATGAAAGTTCTCCAAATGAGCTAAAACTTTTTAACGATTTTTTTGGAACAAAAGAGACCTTTGAAGCTTCGTGGGAGGACCAGAAGAGCCACGAGGAGGGCACAACCCACCAGGGCGCGCCTGAGGGGCCCGGCTTGCCCTAGTGGGTTGTGCTCACCTTGAGGCCCATCTTCGTGTGAAACCAACTCTGAAAAATCCTATAAATAGAGAAACCATCTGAAATAATCCTAAATCAGAAGTTTCACTGCCGCAAGCCTCTGTAACCACAAAAAACAAATCAAGACCCCATTCCGGCACCCTGCTGGAGGGGGAAATCATCACCGGTGGCCATCTTCATCATCGCATTGGACACCATGATGAGGAGGGAGTAGCCCACCCTCGGGGCTGAGGGTTTGTACAAGTAGATGTGTGTTTAATCTCTCTCTCTCTCTCTCTTGTGTTCTTGAGATTTCACGATCTTTACGTATCGCGGGATTTGTTAATATAGTTGGATCATTTGGTGTTTTCCCCTCTCTATCTTGTTATGATGAATTGAGTCTTCCCTTTGAGATTTCATTCTTATCGGATTGAATACTTTATGGATTTGAGAGCACTTGATATATGTCTTGGATATGAATACCCGTGGTGACAATGGGGTATTTTATTGATTCACTTGAGAAATGTTTTTGCACTCAACTCACGGATTTCCGAGTGACATTGGGGTAATCTATGCATAGGGGTTGATGCACATTCTCGTCTATTGTTTCTCCGGTAGAAATCTTGGGGAACTCTCTGAGGTTCTTTGTGTTGGATTAAGTATTATGAATATGAATTTGCTTTTGTGTTATTTTAGTACGAACTCTTGATAGATCGATAGGAAAGAATAAATTAGTGATATTTTAGTACGAACTCTTGATAAATTGATCAGAAAGAATAACTTGGTGTTATTTTAGTACGAACTCTTGGATAGATCGATCGAAAAGAATAGCTACAAACAATTTCTTCTTATGTTCTCCGCTAGATAAGAACTTTGGAGTGATTCTTCAACGCATGTTGAGGGATGGTTATATTATCCAATTAGATTAGCATTGTTGATAGATTGCACTAGCGAAAGTACGGACCGTAGGCCTCATTTTCAAGCATTGCATTACAGTTTGTGCTCCGTTTTATCAATTGCTACCTTGCTGTTTTTTATTATTATTATTACAAAAATCAATATTGATAGAAGTGGTAGCAGGGTTGTTTGAGAGATACCATCTTCACCCTACGCCTCCCATAGATTGATAAACCATGGGTCATCCACTTGAGGGAAAATTGGTACATTCCAACAAAACTCCACGCTTGGAGGCCGAACATGAGTCTACAAGAATAAAGTTGCGTAGTAGACATCAAATATCGATAGAAGTGGATTTGGAGAGGTCATAACTTTATTTAATGATGAATCCAATATTTTGGAAGAGGTCTCAATTGATTATGACAACGAAGTTGCTATCTATGATGATTATGGTGATGACATGTATGCTATAAATAGTAATGATAATCATGACACTTGTCAACATAATTTTAATGTTCAATTTGATTATGTCAATCAAGTATCTCATGATAGTTATTTTTTTTAATTTTCTCCCACTATTATGAAGGAGAATAAATTTGCGTATGCACAGAGTAATAAATTTATATGCTTGTGGATCATGAAAAGAATGCTTTATGTGATAGTTGTATTGTTGAATTCATTCATGAAATTATTATGAGAGAGGAACTTATGCTTTTACATATCTCAAATCCTTTCTCTGTGTTGAAAGTCTTGAAGTCACACTACAAAAAAAATACACTTCCGTGATGATATGTGTTTGTCACAGTAGGTCGCATTTTTTGTCATGCATGTACATCCATGACAAATTTATGACAGAATCAAGATAGTCATACCTGTGCTGTCGTAGAAGTGTTCCATGACATTACCAAAATTATCATCACGGAAGTGTCCACTTCCATGACGATAAATCACGCGTCACAGAAGTGCTTTCGTCAAGGGTGACAAACACGTGGCATCCACCGTAACGGAACGCCGTTAAGCTATCGGGTCGGGTTTTGGATCCAATAACCCGTTAACAGCCCCGACCAATGGGGATTTTCCATGTGTAAAATCATCATTGGCTGGAGGAAACACGTGTCTGCTCATCATTGGGACAAATGTCATCCACTCATTGGACGGAAGGCGCCTATGATACATCGACACGTGGCATGGCCCAACAGAGGCCCATTCCTGTGAAAAGGCCGGCCCGTTTGACTTAGTCAAAATGTGGCGGGCCGGCCCATGGAAAGCCTGTTAACGGCCTGTTCGCATATAGCCCATTTACAGCCCGCTAACCCAAGGCCCGTTACGCCCTATCCAAATTAGTCCCAGTAGCGTCATCTGGGCCACCCAATATGATTCCAGCCTGTTTTCACTTCTGGCCCATGTATGGCCCATGACGGCTTTTGGCCCATATGAGGCCCTATGTAACTCTTGGCCTATTAACGGCCCGTGGTGAAACTGGCCCATAATGAACAGTGTATCACTTTACACCCATTAATGGTCCGTGGTGAAACTGGCCCATAATGAACAGTGTATCACTTTATACCCATTAACGGCTCGTTATTCCGTTGGGCCGTTTCCAGCCCATGTTATCTTTCGGCCTTCTCGGAGCCCATTTATTCTTGGGCTCATTTCCAGCATTTGTTTACTTACGGCCCATTACTATCATTTCCTGCTTGTGGGCCAAATTCAGCCCGTGGTTACAGTCGGCCCGTTTATGGTCCGTTAATATGTTGGGCCGTTTTCATAGCGTCATGAAATACGGCCTATTAACGATGGCCCGTTATGGTCGGCCCATGAACGGATGATTCCAACTCTAGCCCGTTTACGGCCATAATGCGGCCTGTTATTGGCCCATGTTATCATACTGCCCGTATAAGGCCCATTGATGATACGGCCCGTAGAAAGCCCATTGTTTCTACAGCCCTTAGAAGGCCCATTGTTTCTATGGCCCGTAGAAGGCTCACAGTTTCTACGGCCCGTAGGAGGCCCAGTGTCACTACAATAAATATTAGCCCATGGTTATTGTAGCCTAGTTCTAAAAATAGGTTATTGCAGCCACTAGCAAACCGCGGAAAAAGAACTGCAATGACTACAAGTAAACAAATAAACAAGACAACAAGGAAATAAATAAGCAAGCAACTTACGCTAGGCTATCACGGCTATCACATATTACATCCACTGGGCATCAAAGTTCGCCACCAGTGCAAATAAACGCGCCGACAAAAGAATATACAAAACTGAGAGCACTTTAGAAGGCACTAGGTCTGGCCGGGAAGGGCCCCCCAAACAGCTGAAGAAGCTGAGTAGACCTCAGTTGTGTCAATGATATATGCATCAACACTAGATTTAAGGCTTGATGGTGCGCACGACAGTCCTCTGACATCTTCATTGCATCTTTGACTTCAAGTCAGAGCTGAGCTGAAGCAAGCCTTTCCGCTTTAAGTTGAGACTGAAGAAGTCGAACTGATTGAGGCAGCGACTGCACAGAGGTTGTCTCACACCTACTGGTGAGTAGCTTCAACTCACTGTCTTCATCAAGACAGGACCTTGGGGTCATCTCGCTGTCCACAAGATGGTTTGGCTCACTATCTTCCCTAAAGTTCTGCCTGGTGTAAGAGATACGACTCTGAATGAGAAACAAGGAGACACGTAAAAGGTTTCACAATTATATAAGCAAATAAATGGATCTGTTCTGCATAAGGAACGTGTTTTTACAACTACAATTTGAAACTGGCAGTTGTTGCAAACATCCAATCAGATGTAAACAGCAAAGCAAACAGCAGTGGATGAAATGATGCCTATCCAAATCTATACTAGAACAAAGTTTGAATGCTTGAGAAGGATGAACTTACATTACATGTTAACACAGGTTGGACAAAGCCCTTCTCCATGTTGATGGAACGATAATTCAATAAATTCCCCAAAGAAAATTCTTTATAAGCGTTGCCATTATTCTACATTTTGCGAAGAGTAAATATAGATCAAATAATATTGGAAGAAACAGAGGATAATGAAGCTTAGGTGCAGACTGATGATACATAATCAAATAGCAATTAATTAAGTACAGCGTTACAAGGCAAAAGGGAGAGAGGTACTGACGAGAGCAATGCAGAGCCCATTATTGTTTTGAGATCGTATGATCCTTTGAGCAAGGAGATTCATCTGAAATTAGTTTGCATACAAGAGAGAAGGTAAGGCACAAGCAGAAATTTAGGAGTTCAAATTTTGAATTGATATCATAGACAGTACCTGACGCTGGGCTCCTAGCAGTTCTAATAGGGGTTTGGCCACTGGAGTAGGGGTAAAGTGTGGTACAGTTGGGCTTGTGTTTTCTGTGGCTGCTGGTCTATCTGATTTAACAGGTATCACTACCTTTTCCAAATACCTAGTTTGTACTCCTTGAGGATCTGCACTCACCCTCTTCCTTTTGGACATCTATTATGAAAGAACAACATTTGACTGGAAAAACATAGTGTGACGACACATGAAATAGGTACATAAAATGGATAGGTATGGCATATAATCATATATGATGCTTAAACTAAGCAGATGGTGTAACAAAGTAGAAGTAATGCAAGAGGTCAGATGCAAAATATGTGCGACCAATACAACTTTGCAAAGCTAGAGCAAGCACCTTGATGGGTGAATAAGATAGGCCATCCTCCACCATGCCAAGTTTGTTAGCCAGTGGATCGTTCCAAAATATTCCTCTCATGCGCCCATTCTCATATTCATTTTGATAATGTTCAATATCTGACATGCATGAAAACATAAAAACAAGTGAGATTTTTTTTGTAATGCAGAAGTGATTCTAATCCAATACTGCCTCCCTGTAAACCCCTTTGTGCTATCTCTATAATTCTTTTAAAAGATGACATGCATGCTGTAATTTGTTATGTGCATTAATATAATGTGGCCTACTACTCAAAATATCAGAGCTCCAGAAGTGATGACACTTCGCAGATGATAGCTTCAACATATAGTAAAGAAGAACAAGTCGACCTGACCTGACAGATTCAAAATATACTAAGGGAGCACAACTCAACCTGACCAGTCGACCGCAAGAGAAGAGTATCATCTTAAAGAAGAGCAGAAGAGCAAGCAGATTAAAGATATTACAAGTCTTTCAATACAATGTCGGTTGGCCACCCATGATGAACCAGAGCGCACAGAGAAATACTATTCTTTCTAGTCTCTCCATATGTGGCTCACATGCATTTCGAAACTAAAGTAGGAACATTTAGCTCACCAATTAAACATCTCTCAGTTTTACTAATATCAGCAATAATATCATATATGAATTTGTACAACTAAGCTTGTTTAGCTCGATGGGTCGAGCAGTGCTATTACGACACGAACCACGTAGGCTGATTGTGGTCATCATAAAATGGGGAAAACATAAGCATGATGAGTACAGTGTTGACTGTGGCAGTGGGATGGCAGATTTGAAGCTGCAAACCGCGCAAAGGGTAGTTAGCAACCGATGTTTCCTTTGAAATAACAACTAAGATTTGGTATGGACAAGAAAGTACGGTCAACAAGTGACAAAGAAATGCAATTATTCTGTCTCTCTATATGTCGCGACATGCATTTGGAAACTCAAGTGGGACCTTTAGCTAACCAATTAAATGTGTCGGTTAACTAATATCAGTATCATATCACAATCATATTTGAACAACTAAGCTTTCGAATTCTGAGTGTTGTGTTGTTTAGCTTGAAGGGTGGAGTAATGCCAGTACGACAGAAAGCACCTACGCAGATCATAGTAGAGTAGACAAAAAGGGAAAACCCTAAGCATCAAGAGAAAAAACAGGAAAGTGAAACTAGCTGGACCAGTGGGTGGCGCACATGCTTTTCGAAACGAATATAGGAACATTAGGTGAACAATTAAACGTTCTCTGTTTTAGTGATATGAGCATCATATCAGATTCATATTTCAACACGTAAGCTTTGGGTTGAGGTCTTGAGGAGCAGTTCTAGCACGACACGAAGCACCTACGATGATGGTAGTGAATATAAAGGGGGGAAACCATAAGCTTTATGAGTATAGTGCCCGTGCCATGGCGGATCTGAAGGTGCAAACCGGACAAAGCTACTTTGCAACCAATGTTTGCTTTCAACTAGCCACTACGATTTGGTACGGACAAGAAAAGTACAGTAAACAAATTACAATCTATTTTCCGGGTGAGATCAATAACTTAAGCACATATGGAAGAGTACCACCTCTCTTGCAATGCCGTGTAGGCCTATGCTGATACGTTGAGGGTGCTGCGAGTGCGATGGCTGTCGGTGGCGGGGAAGAAGACTTTAGACGGCAGACGGCCGGGTCGGGGGATATATCTTGTTGCCGTGGATGAGGCGGTCGTAGGAGCAGCAACGGCAAGGTGGAAACGGCAAGGTGGACGACGGCGCCAATGAAGCGAGAGGAGGCGATGAAAGGATCCTGGTCCAGCGCCGTGGATGAGAGACTTCCATCTCTTCCAGTGGACGACGAGGTAGGGCTAGCGGCGCCGACAAGGTGGAGGATGGGGTGGCGGACGAAGGAGGATGGCCGCAGTGCGGAGGTTGTCGTGCCGCCGACGGTGTATGAATGGGGAAATGGAGGGGAGGGGGGATCTCAAACTTTGGGACGCGCTTCTCTGAAATGGGGGAAAGTTACGAACTTATCCCCCGTTTAAAATTTCGGACATCGCGTCCGTTGGGGATAGGACGGTAATCTCGCATCTCCCAAATATTTGCCGGTAACTATTTCGGGCGAGGAGAGGGTGTTTTGCCGCCCACGGTTGGCGCCCACGGTGTATGAACGGGGCTGACAGGTAGGGAGGTTGTGTCACGTCTGATGGAAGTTACACATCTGCCCTTATTTAAAATATTAGCCTACATCAATTTCGGACGAGGAGAGTTTGTTTTGCCGCCCGCCGTGTATGAATGGGGAAATGGAGGAAGAGACACATGTCTTTCGGACGATCTTGAATCAAATGTGTTTTGCCACCCACGTTTGGCGCCCACCATGTCTGAATGGGCTCAGAGGCCGTCGTGTCACGTCTGATTGAAGTTACTAGTCTACCCCTATCGACAGCAGTGTAAATCCGGTTGATAAGGATGTAAGTGTCAGGGGTAGATAGTAATTTCCATCTCACAAACACTTGCTTCGGGCAGCCCTCAAATTATAGTGGGTGTTTAGCCGCTTCGTTCAAAACTTGGGAGAATTAGCATTCACGTTTGCCCTGGGACCTGGCAAACTAAATTCAAATCCAATTTGTATTCGATTACGAATATCCACAGATAATTATATGTTTTGTTATTTATTTCTTCAACACCACAACAAAGATTTATTCCACCTTTATATATGATTATGATTTAGAAATGTCGTGATCTTCGAATTCAGTAGGTTGGATACACTATGATTCAAACAGTTATTTCATCCAATACAATATGCTCACACAAAAAACAGTTCACCTTATGTCAATCATACAAGTACTGAGGATTACCTCGCCTAAAAAATTCGGATCATTAGAACACATGGACAACATGGAATTCCGGACAACATAGGGGGTCTTGCAACATAATCCATTCAGAGACATGACACAACATGCAAGTACAATAATGTAATGACAATTTCAACTGGTATCTAAAGAAGAACCGAGATTACCTTGGGCTTCAAATAGCAGAAACAGCAGGACCTCCTCCGTCTTCAAATGCAACATTCTTACTTCCTCCAATTCTTGGGCTGCTTGCATAATGCGTGCCGCTAATTCCGTAATTTCCAGCCTCAAGATAAAGATTACCTCATTCATGGCAGCCACACCATCTCTTTCTGCCTCTAGTAGAGCCTCAAGCACTATAATATATGTGCTTAAACTGCTCTCCAGCGATGTTGCCTCTGAACTACTACCATCTGGTAACATGGATGGCGCACTGCTTCCACAAATAGATTATGGGGTTGTACATTGTGTCCTAGTGTGAACGGCATCCTGAAAGGTTTCCGCTGGACATAAGTAAGAGATAGTTATCGTATGATCCAGGCAATAAGCTTACATGGTAAACGATGGACGAATTATTGCCGAGTATGGAAAACTATATTTGAATGGTTCGAAGCAGCATCCGCCGAAAAAAAATTAAAATGGTAAGATGAAACTAGGGATGTAAGTGGCAAATAAACGACATCCGCCAGTCCCATCTAGTTAGTTTTTGCTACCTCCCTAGTTCATTTTCCTCAAAAAACAAAAACTCTTTTGAACTATCATACCACTAGTGGACTTTAATCGGGATTAAATGGGACCCAGTTGACATCCCTAGTTGAAAGGGAGTGTACAACCGCTATATTTAAGTTGCCAAGGCATCTAAGCAGTTGAAATAATCTGAGAAAGCACTTAACAGTGTGGCCTCATATAAACTACGAAGACGGTCTTGTCATGAAGTTGAGAGAAAAAGTTAAGGACTCAAATGAAATAGGCATGCATTTCTTTACGATAGTACAGCAGGCACTGCTGACATATTGGCCAACTCAGGTATAGCGTAACAACAAACAAGCATTTGAATCAAGCAATACAGAAAAGCAGACAACTAAACTATTTGTAATTCGGTAGGATTACACATTGAGGGCACAAGCCAAGAAAGCAGCCCACTCGCATTACATTTCACATGTACTAAAACACATTGGCTTACCATATGTTGTTGTGAAGCCTAGCTGCTGTTGCAATGTTCTTTGAAAATATCATCAGCATCCCCTGATTGCAAATCTAGTTGTTGTAGTTTATTCTGCACCATCTATTTAGGTAAAATTAATTTTAGTCGCATGCACTGGTCCAAATTGATCATCAATGGTTCATCTAAACTAATGAAAGAAGGGTGTGTGCATACACGACAATATATCTGCTTCCCTCTATTTTTATGCTTGTTCGAGGTGCCAGCCCCAAAAGAACAAATATTTTGCTTGATGGGGTTGGCAGCTCCATAACTAATAGAAGCATCAAATTAGTCATGCAACTTGGGAAGATCAAGAACACACAAACAAGTAATGAACAGAGGCTCGGAGCAGTGATGTAATAGCTAGCATCAGAAAATGTAGGGTAAAACAAACAAAAAGCAGCGGAACCACATGCTAGTTTGCTGATGTGTAATTAAGCATAGAGAACATTAACCAGTCTGATGGAACCAATAGGTGGCATCAGAACAAAACTAAAGCATATTAACTATATGTGCACTGGTATGTAATTTAGCACATGTAACATGTTCACTGCCAGAAGTATGGCCCTACAGGTGCAAGCAGAATAACGCATCTCATGAAACACTGAATGATGCCCTGAAGAAATTCAAAGGTGCGGTGCTTATGCTAGGAAAGTGAACGTAGGCACCGGCCGTTGGATGATAGTACCTGATTCTCGGTGGCATATGGGTATCATTGTCATACTTGATAGCTAAGGATCGTCGATGGTGCTCGTGTTGCGGTTGAGTTTGGGCCGGCTGTCACCGTCGCTGAAGCGGCTCCGATGCTACGGTTGTGGCGCCTGTGGACATACAAGAAAGCTCATCTGTGGTAAGTGAACAGTTGCACGATAAATAGAAAAACTGAAGGAGTACAAATCGAAATAACCTGATGAGGCTGCGGCGTCGGTAAAGCAGGGCCGATGGAGTTGAATATGGTGTCCGTGGAGCGGGTCCGGTGCAGTGGACGAAGGCTTCGGCGGGCGTGTTGTACAGTGCTTTTGGTGAGGCGGATCTGTTGCCGAGGACGAGGGCTTGTATGAAGGGCCAGCGAAGGGGCGGACTAGGGAGTCAGTGAAGGGCCTACGTTGTGGTGGACGAGAGCACCGGTTAAGCAGATCCGGTGCGGTGGACCATGATGGCGATCAAGGAGATCTGGAGCGGCGGACAAGCTAGTCACTGAAGCAGCTCTGGTGAAGTGGTGAGTTGGCAGTTGGGGGTTCCAAGGTGCGGAAGGTAGATCCGGCAGGGTGTGAGGTCCACCGCTGCGGCGGAGGACTAGATTCGCCGGCTTGCCGTGGTTGGGGGGGTTGGGGAGGGGAAGGGGAGGGGCTCTGGGGAAGAATGTTGTGGGCAAAGAGGGGAAAACAATGGAGTTACCAAAGCAGCCCTTTTCCGTTCATGTGGCAGGGGTAAAACAGGAATATCGCAGGGCTAAACTTTTGGGCGCGTGATATTTCAATGTGAGCGGGAAGTTTGAAAGCTTTTGGCGCCTAAAATTATAAGTATTCTGCTCTCGTACGGCCGACTATGATATCATGGCCGACAATTTGTTTGTTTTGCACGCAAAAAAATGTGCAAGTTTTGAAAATCAATGTCTCCAACTCGAAACTTAGATCGTCCATTCAATTCAAATATGGATCATTGAGCTACTACAAGCAAATACCATCATACGGTCCAATTCAAATGAAATTCCAAATGTGTTTATCCTAAATATGATGACAAAAGCAAAAATGTGTATGTGCATGAATAAAGTGAATGATTATAAAGTTTGAACATGCCTGTATTTGTATATCTCTAGGTTTGATATATGAATTTGAAATCACGAAATTCTGGCTTAAAAAATGTACCTTCGTTTAAATGAATTACAAAAGCTAATGATGGAGTCGAATTCCAAAATTCCAATCTTAGGTTTGTAACTCTGGTACATCAAGGTATATCATGCATGTTCAAAAGTATCGTTATCTCATAGAACAAACTGTGAAACAAATTGATCAACCATGAGTGCACAATATCTCAATTACGCTAAAGTCCCTCAAATATAGACACCTCACTCTTTATCTAAAGTCAACCCCCCCCCACCCACCACCACACACACACACACACACATAGAGAAGTCGTTCTCTCCCCCAGACACCAACACACGAGCACATTAACACCCTCTCTCTTGTAAAGTCCGGACCCCAACATAGGTCTCTATCACTTTGTCTCCCTGGCATGCACACATATCTTCCCTCACTCTCTAGGTCTCCCGCTATCTCTCTTACCCAGGCACACGCACTATGTAGAGTGTATATTTCCCATACACACAAAACGTCGCCCCAAAACGTCTATCTCCCTAGTTATGTGGTTCTCGCGCACTCACCTCACACACCACCCCCACTGCAAACAAGCACACTTTGTCTCCTTGTGCACCACTCTCCTCTTTCTATCTCTCCCACATGCGGACCTGCCCCAGCTCCTTCCCTGTATACATATATGTCGTGACTCTTTGCATAGCTCCCTAATGTATAATCGTTCTCAATTTCGCACATTGTTCTCTACACCATCTATTCTAGATCTCTCATGAAGTCCCTATCACACACACGATGACTTGCTTCCCCTGTGTCTCCGTTCATAGGCCAATTTCGGACAACATCTACATTGTCTCCCTATCTATACGCCATTTATGGACACAAACGACCCCTCTCGCCCCCTCTTGCCCTCTCTCTCTCTCTCTCTCTCTCTCTCTCTCTCTCTCTCTCTCTCTCTCTCCGTTGCCAGCTCTCTCTTTCTCTCGCTCTAACACCCCTCTCCCACACACACACTCGATGTCTCTTCCAAATAGTCTGCTCCCCCCGCCCACACCTGTGCTATCTCGCTACTACACATGTCACACCATTCCCCCTTCCCTTATACTAGGTTTACATCATCAGTGGTCTCTCTACTCCACATACACTCTCTCCCTGTCACACACAAACGCGTGCACAAACACACACAGACACGCACAAACACCCATTTATCTGGATCCTCGTCTCTCCCCATGTCTGCATGTGTATCTCACACACTCACTCTCTAATTATGTATATGTGTCTCCACGTTACACAACACAAAGCCCCATGTACATGTCTCTCTCTATCCTCCACACACATAGACACAAAGAATCTGTTATTATCATTGCCTCAGTCTCTAACATATCGCACATGCACTCTCTATCTCTCTCTCTCTCTCTCTCTCTCTCTCTCGCAAACACGCTCAACAAGGGTTTCCCCGTGAATAACTTACCGTCTACTCATCAACAGTCGTGGCAGTACGGCGAACATGAGATGTTAAAAAGAATAAATCTACACGTGCTTAGACCACCTAGTATGACTACTAGGACTAGAGCAAGCCAAAAAGCGCACCGCCGTCACCCCCTCCTTGTCGGCGACGGGAAAATCTTTGTTTTACACAGTCGAGAAGTCATTGTGCTAAGGCCCCACATGCCGAGGTGTTGAATAGAATGTAGATGCTAGTTTACAGAAGCAAGTATCGATAATACGTTTGTATCTCCATACTTATATTTCTTCTTTTATAAAAAACCAAGTTGGTGATGATGGTACGTGTGCCATCTTGCAATATAGATCGTCCGATCTATATCTAACGGATGGAAATTAAACTAAAAGATACCCGCACCCCTCTCCACATTTGCAGACAAGGCCTTCCCTCGTTCATCCTTATCTCCAACGAACCTCATTGTTGAGCAATTAAGAAAGGAAGCCTCTGGAACAAACTGGCCTAGTGGCCGCTGCCGGCGTCGTCAATCCCCATGCCTCTGCTCAGTCCGACCACCAACCACCACCACACCCAACTCCTCTTCACCTTAACTCATATTTCTCGAGATATCATTAGTTTTTACACATGGGATTACTGCCGCAAGGGTCAATCACAGCAAGTGTTTTTATAAAAAAATGCATCTTGATGTTACCTTAATGCACGGATCTTGCTAGTACTCCTACACAAGACTAAGTTGGTGATGTTGGTGTGTCTGCCATCCGTCGTTTCTGACCATTAGATCTACATCTAACGATTGTGAGGTAAGTTGTTGCCTTTTCTCACCAACATCCCACTTGTCTACCAATTTGCAAAAAACCCATAATTAGTATCTTAAAACCAACCACATCCCTCCCTGACCTCACCAAAATAGCCCAAGGAATATATTATAATTGAAACATAATATATCTCTAGTGACATACATATATCAAAATTAGGGTGTTTTGTACCAAGTTTGTGAATAAATATTATTCTAATTATGATTCGTTGCAATGGACATGAACATTGCTAGTATTTCCAACCATGTATTTTTTTCTAGTATTCCATAATTTCGAGTTTTCCATCAAGATATTAGTCACTCATGGTTGATATTTACTTTCAATCATGTACACATATGCACTATGTAACTAGCCTTGCTTATTGGCTTCCAAAGCTTAACTTTCACTCCTACTTACAATATGTAGAGTATTTAACAAAAAACTACCACTTTCAGCCAGCCCTAGGAAGAATCTATTGTACAAAAAATAGCAAAAACATACCCAAAATTTCTTAATCCACACCAAAAACTACTACCTAGTACTCCTACCGATTAGGTTTGTTTAAACCCATTTCTGACTGGGTTGGCCCACACGTCTGTGCTGACGAGGCAGCTTAAACCAACACATTTTGTTTGACCGTTGACACGAGGGACCCACATCTGACCTTCTATCCTGTTATTCCCCCTCAAATCATTATTTTTCCTGAACATTACTTCAAACAATATTGATGTGTGTTCGTCGGTGGCGCCGGTGATGAGCGAGTTGGCCGCCGCTCCGCCGGATGGGACGGACGCCGCGCTGGCCTCCGCACGGGTTGGCAGGCTGGCCCGAGCGTGACTCATGAGCGAGCAAGCCGCCACGCTGGCCTTCGCTCGAGCCAGATGGCTGGCCTAAGCGCGGCGTGCGTGAGCAAGCCACCGCCCTGCCGTGCCAATCTAGCTAGCAAACCTTGCAGACAAGCAGTTGGACGGAGCTATCTTGGCTAGCTAGCGGCCGCGAGCGCCGGACGGAGATGGCATCCGGGCTGCCGCAACATGGGCTCCGCACCGCCGGCGGTTTTGACCTCGCCTTCTGCCGACGGTGGTAGCTGCGTCCCATGGCCGAGGATGACTAGGTGGACGGGCCGGAGGTAGGAGGTCACTCGAGGATTTTGGTTGGTAAGAGCATGTACAATGGTTGATAAGGTAGTCTTATCTTAAGTCTGCCATGTATGCAAGTGGTAGTAGTTTCTTGGCATTATAATGGGTTCTTGCATTATTAGGGGCTTCTTGTAAGGAACAATGTACGTGCTACTATCGACAAAAGGTGATTATAGGTTGCGTTGTACTCCAACGAGTACTACTAGTGGTCGCGGGAGTGTATACCTCGTTTTGTGGGTTCGATCCCGGCCGAACGCATGGCGGCCTTTTAAAAAAATAGTACTACTACACTTTGTTGTGAGCCTATATTTTACACGGGTAGTTTGAGTTTTGAAGTCAAACGGACGTGCGGCCCCACAATCTGGGTGCACTGGACAGCCTAGCCACGTGAACGGGTTTTCCTTCCCAGCATCCCGTGGCTCGCGTGCTCGCCCTAGCCGCACCTCACTTGCAGCTTCCTCACCAGCTAGTAGCATATTTAAACTAGCGCCTCCTAATTAAGCCCGAGGAGCCAGAAAAGCCTGGCGGGGCATTGGGAACTATGCAATATGGCTATGTATGTAAAGTGATGTACTACTAGTACTCTGTAGCCTGTGGCATTGCACGCATGGACTTCACTCCATTATCAGCTCTACTATAAAAGAAATTCCTCTTGACGTGTTTTTTTGAAACGGAGGCAAAAGCTTTGCTTCATCTCATTCATAAAGAAGGAACTACTAACAAAGTTCGACGAGATCCATTACACCTCCACAAATGGAAGTGAAAAGCCTAGTCTCGCTGTATCAAATAACTCAAATGTTCTGCCCCCGCAGACCGCAGTAACCATCGCTGATAAACAGGCTGCTAGTGTGTGCGTGAGAGGAGCGGCAGAGTAGGCCAGCTACTCCTACGTGAGAGGAGCGGCTGAATATAGCACCAAGAGTACCCACTAGGCCACTACGCAGGTGTACTTCCCCTGCATTGATAGTACAGCGATGGTTCTAGAGAACAGTAGTACCCTCCACTTCCAACTCTAGCTCCTTGGCCCTGAGATTTAAGAGTTCAAAACTGGTGCACTATACTAGACTAGACTAGAAGTACAGTACATCGCACTAATACTCGTAGTTGAGAAAAGTAGTACTGGTACTACTACAGTACGAGTACGTACTCCTCCGTCATATAATGTAAGACGTTTTTTGACACTAGTTGGCATGTACAAAAAATGGCAAAAATGTACCCAAAATTTCTTAATCCACGCCAAAAACTACTACCTAGTGCCAAAATTTTCTTACTAGTGCTATTATTTACAGTATAATGCAATCCCATAACGTTCCATAATGCTAGTACTAGTAGTAAATAATAGCCTCACCCCTTCGTTGAGGAACGATCTACAGTTGGAAGGGAGGCCCTGCGGTTACTATGCTCTTGTCTCCTCCTCGCCAGTTCCCCTCCCCTCGAAGAGAAGGCAGTTCGTCGCTGCTCCCATGGATTCGCCAGGCGGTTCTTCTCCTCGTCGGGGCTGGGAGACCTTGGACAACGATCCTCTAGGAGAAATCGCACGCCGCTCCGACGTCCTCACCGCCGCAAGACTCGGTGCTTCCTGCACCAACTTTTTCAAGACGCTGCTTAAACAGGTTTGGGAAAAGGCCATGCTTGTTGGTCTTCCATGCGTCCTCGAGGAGAAGGTTCTTCTATGGGACAATCCTTCGAACAGTCCACCGCTACCTGGCCATGGTTGCACGTTGACTCCGCTAGAGTTGCCGACGTTGAGAGGTAGTCGGATTTTGTCCGATGAGCAGGTCAGTAATGGAGTTTGATCATGTAGTACTTAGTTATTCCATTTCCATCCCATAATTTCTCCGCTGCCCACCATCTTATATATAGGTCTGGGTCGGTGCCAACGAAGATTGTCTTGCATACCTCCAGCCGGATACCACCATCATTTTGCACAACATCCACAGCAGTGCGACCGTTCCGGTAGACCCCTTCTCCACCATTGGGATCGGCCTTCTGGACTGGCTGGGCTTGAATACGTATGATGATGCCTACATGAGATTGAAGAAGATAGAAATTGCGGACCCGCCGACAAAGCGACGCGGCTACGACGATTACTATATCATCGCGGTGTTCGACATAAGGATTGCCATCAATGCAAGACGCAGTAACGGCAGAGGCTGGCGCATGTTGGCAGCGGCAGATTTGTACCCCTACACGTTCGAAGACGCCGTGGGCCATCTAGGCCGCATCTTCGCGGTGACAAGCTAGAGGACTTGTTTCATCTGGTTGCCATCCTATGGTATGGGAGATTACAAACGGAATGCACAAACCATCATTTGCATCCCTAACGGTACTCCATTATTTTGCAGGGACCAATCATTCCCCGGTCAAAATAAGATCGCCGATCCTGGATGTGCATTTGCATCCGCGATTCGGTCTAACCTGGAACATTGTAGCTGACTTTGGCATATTGGGATCAACTATCTTAGCAGTCATTACCCATGGTACCACTGATGTGCAACATGGTCACACAATCTACCACGATCGGACCGTCACCATCTACCCAGATATTCCATTTTTTAACCCTCTCGCCTTCTCTTTCATTGTTGTACTAGTAGTATACTTAGTACTACTAGTAGGAGTACTTTTTACCTTGGAGGACGCATATAGCTAGCTGGGCCCTTGAAGACTTGAACCCACTAGCTGCCACCATTTTTGTTTTTCCATGTCTTACTATATCATCCATGTAGCCAAGAGTGGCTATATATAATAAGCCTGTTATTTTACTTCCTCTATACCGAAGTAGTACTATTTGCTGCATAGTATTACTGACCGCCATATTTGAGCACAACATTATTATGCTTGGACCTTGACTATGTATGTCACCATGTGTCCAGATCTTGGATGCCGCGTGTACTAGATGAACGGCGCTGAGTTCGACCCCCGTGATGCTACGTGGGTGCCGAGGAACACTCTTGGAGAGTACTCACTTTTCATCGGGGACAGCTACCCCATTGTGAAGCGGATGCCACCTTCCGTGCACGACACGGAAGGCCTGTCGTTCATGAAGCATGGTTGTGTCTTCATTGCGCACCGCCGGATGAACGACATGCTGGGACACGCTATCCCTGATTTATGCCGCTTCAGCTTGGATGAGTCTCCATCGTGTGGAACCGGACTAGAAAGCTGCGACAATGATTCCCGTTGCCCACCGCTATGGATCATGCCATCCATGAAGAACACCTGGGACTGGAACCTGGAGTAGGACATGCATGTAGCCCATCTATAACGTGTAAGTGGAGTACGGTAATTGTGAACGGTAGCGCTGTGAATATATGTAGACTAGTCGTGCACAAATTTATCACATGAATTGGAGATGAACTTGTGTGGCATACTAGCATTTGTCCTTTAGAATTTATTACTAGTAAATGTGTTATGTGTACGTGCAACTTGTGTGGTTGTTGCACGGGCTCCAACACGCTCTTTGAGAAAAAAGGTGGCACAGCTTTGGATATACGTGACGTGGCGGCATCATACAGTAGCATCGTTCGCTATAGTTGTAGTACACTCCTACTAGGACGACAACTCCTATAAAAACTTGCACTTGGCTCTTTGCCTCTTCGGGAGGTTCAACAGTTCGTACTCGTGTGAACCTTGCACTTGCCTCTTCACCTCTTCTGATGGTCCAACAATGATGATACTACAGTACAATATGCTTCTGGCAATCTGACACTGATTGAACTGTTGCACGTCCACCACGAGGGCGAGGGCGAGGGCGAGGGAGAGGAAGAGGGAGAGGGCGCTGTAGTCAAAACCCTCTCCTCGTCCTGCGAACCACCGCGCGCGTGGGCGAGGGAGAGGCATAGTAAGCAAGCTTCTCCTCGTTCGGCGAGTTTACGGGACACATCAAAGCCGTACTAGTACTAGTAGTAGTCCATACTGCGTCCTTTCCGATTAATATGGCTTAACTTGAAACGAGAAAAATACACTGGCGGTCAACGTATGTAACAATACGCTCTTTACGGTCACTATATATAGTTTTGCATCGATTATATGATCACTAGCTCATCGTAGAGCACCGTATTGCACCCTACTGACCGGCCACATAGTCGACGTGGCACTTTGTTGATTGGTTAAATTGTCACCTGGTTTCTGGGTCCCACCTGTCAGTTGGTGGAGCAAAGAAATCAGTTAAACAAAACTTTACGCAGGCGCCACACGAGTCCAACCCTTGCGCCCGAACCGCCCTGGCTGTGTATGTGAGTGCATGCACGTGTCCTCCCTCGGCCTTCCAACAAAGAGTGTACATCAACTATAAAACAAAGAGTGTAGTAGTACATGATGTACATCTACGCTTCCAATGCATTTAGCCTTTAATCTAAATCGATATTGATTGACTAATGCACCAACTTGTGCTGTAGGTATAGGCTACATGTCTATCCTTAATTACAGCATGCAACGGCCTTCATTTAATCTTCTTATCTCAATGGTCGCATGCACACATAAGTCTGCTACTTTTGGGCATTAATTATACCCTGGTCAATGTGTAAATCTCTAAATGTACAGTCTTTCATGGACGTAGGGAGTAGGTTGAGAACTTGAGCATGAGTGTGTGTGTTGCGTCGTGTGCTGTGTGTCGCATGGGTGCGTGAGTGTTGTGTGTGTCCATGTGGAGTACGTGTGAGTGTTGCATGTTGCATGCATGCATGCATGCATGGGGCTTACTCCCTCCCATTGACATGTTCATATTTCAAGCTTCCTCTGTTCCCTCCATATGGTGATACTCCCTCTGTTCCCAAATACTCCAGTATGGAGTAAAAGCCTCCCTCTGTTACCAAATACGGAGTATTTGTCTTTCTACAGATTTCAACAAGTGACTAGGTACGGAGCAAAATGAGTGAAGTGAGCGTAGAGGCATAGGGATATTGTAGAAAGGAAATCCTTGCGATCCATCATTCCCCATCTCGGTCAGAGAGAACTATTCAACTAGTCTTCGCAGTGAAGTGACAATACACGCTGCAGTAGATGGGACACGTAATTAATAAGCTGAACCAGTGTGTTGGTGTTACTAAATCAGCCTTACCTAGTACTGCCATCATGTTTGCCAGTAGAGCACGCTTCCACAAATACGCCTACGCACCTATGTCCTCCATTAACTGACATATGGGCCCTCTTGTGGTAGACCCACATGTCACCGGTGTAACTATTTACACTCCGGAGGACGGTGCCTATATCCTGGTAGTAGTACTAGTAGAATTGAGATTTAATGAACTTTCTTCCCCGTCTTCCACTCTTCTTCCTCCTCTCTTCTTCTTCCTCCTCTCTTCCCCATTGTCGGCCGCACACATTTACCCCCGCTCACTGCTCGTCCGCCCGCGCCATCTTCCTTGGTAGCTCGCGTGTACCATATCCCCCCGCTCACTGCTCGGCCACACGAGGAGAAGCTTCTTCGCTCGACCGCCCGAATCCACTTCCCCGCTAGCTCGCAGGCACCGAAAACCCCAATGGCAGAACCGACTGACACGCAGAGCCGCGATTGGAATTCCCTCCCCGATGTTCTCTTGGAGCAGATCTGTAGTCATATGGACCTACTCAGCACCGTCCGTCTGGCCGCATGCTCGGTGTCTTTGTACCATCTACTCGTCCGCAACCGGACGGCTCTTTTCAAGACACCATGCTTGCTGATGCTCGATCCTCGCAGGTGGCCCAGACACCGACTTGATGATCCTACGGAGGTTGTCCTGGTGCCCCTCGACATGCTACCACTACCCGTCCACCTGTCCTTCATGCGCGGCCACTACTAGGCGGGCATGAAGGCCAACTGTATCGTCCTCATCCACCACACCGGTAGTCCGTGGCATCTCGTGGATATCTACACCCAGTGAGAGATCACCCTTCCATCGTTGGATACCGCCGACATCAAGCCTCGCGGCCCGCCGGACACTCCTGCCTACTACGCACGAGACGCGTCAAGCTTTTGGCTCGACCTCTGTTTGCAGAAAGTTGTAATCTGCGAAGTGCCCACACCATCAGAAGACTACATGGATTACAAGCTCATTGCCTTGTTCAACATGGGATTAGTCTATCTGGAATCCGATAGCCATACATGGTTATGGCTCATCATCAATCCTGTTGAGGCAACATTTCTGTCTGATGTTATAGTGCACGATGGCTATACTGGTGGAATCTATCGTCGTGTAATTGTTCTATCTCATCTCATCTTTACCTTATGAATACGACTGCCTGTTCATTTGTTACAAATTTAGAATGCATAGCATGTCTATAACCACATCATTGCTATATGTTCCTCTCATTTCCTAGATTTTTATGACCACACATGTTATTGTTAGAGTTGATATGAGAACAATTGGCATCTAATGATTGTTAGAATACATATTATGAGCATAAAATCATGATTGCTATATGTTACTCTCGTTTACAAGATTTTTATAACAACGCATGTTATTGCTTAGAGTTGATATGAGAATAGTAGTAGTAAGTGCTATGGTAGAATATGAGTAGGCGTTGTCATAGTTGTTTTCCTCTCATTGTTACATGATGTTTGAACCATGACATGTTGCTAGAATATGAAAGCCATTGGCTTATTTTTTTTAACTTGGGGTATGATTATGACCACGACATTGCAATTCTCTGTCTATGATATGTGTCACTGTTATAATAATCTTAATTCCACACATAGTCTGAACATGATTGTTTATTTTTGTCCTTTTGGTCTCCAATTTGAATTGTTGCAGCAGACGCAAATGCGCTGGCCTTCATGATTCCAGGACCTGGAATCATACCAGCCGATGGGTGCTGGTTTATCGTTCGTTCAGCTAACGGCGGTCATTTAATGCTCATTCGCACATACCAAATTGACCAAACCATTACATCAAACCACATGCAGTACAATGCGTGGGGCGTTCGTGACATTGATGGCTATGGCTGCTTCGTGTTCGAGAAAGATCACAGCTCCATTGGGCCAGGCGTATTCAACTGGAGGCGGGTTTACAGCCTCGGCAACCACTCATTGTTCATCGGGCTCAATTATCCGATCATCCAACCAATCATCGATCATATCACCGGCGATGATTACTGTGCTATGCAACTTCCATTCACGAGGGGGGCTGTGTTTACACATCATACCATGGGTTTCATGAATCACCATATCCAGAGATTCGTCGACATAGCTTGTTGCCAGGTAATCTTCAGTGTGTGAAAGGCATCAAGCTTCCATGCGATGGATGGCTTTTGCAAACCCGACATGTAGCGGTGTGGTTCATGCCAACAGCAAATATGCACAACTTGATTCATGCTGATATCTAGACTGAGCCATGTATTCTGCTGCTGTAGCACGACCCTCTTTTGTTGGATATTATGTACTGTTGTTAATTTGAAGCACTCCTCTGGTTTGAAGGATAGATACCTTCCTGGGATCAAGTGCAACCTAACTCACCTGCGTAGGATGTACTGATAATGATGATGGAGATGTTGTGCAGAAGCCATATATATACATATATAACAGTTAGGATTCAAGTGCGTACTTGTTAGTTAAACCTATGTATAAATTGTGACACTAAATACGACTAGTAAGTAGTATAGTAGCAGTACTAGTATACGTCGGTCAAATTATTCATCATGTCCACACATTGAATTGACGTGACAACACGCTGCACGTGAGGTGACACAAGAATCCCGGCAGCGTGTTCGGGTATTCCGGACTTCAGATTTGGAGTACCATTTATCTGTCGAAATCTTTTTTTTTTCAAACGGAGGCAAAAGATTTGCCTCATCCATTAAATAAGAGGATAATAGAGTTTAGAGTTTTTACAAGCGCCCTTGCAAAACGGCATGGCAATTACTCTCGTACAACTGTCGAAGAAGCGTGAGTTTTTACTTTGTCGAAATCTTTCATCATTCACTTAAAATAGTCGATTGATCATACAATGAGTACCATATAACTGGAATTACCGATGCAAGTCGAAGAAGGATTGGCCGGTGCTGCCGGCTGGCGTCAAGTTCGATCCCACGGATCAGGAGCTGATCGAGCACCTTGAGGCCAAAGTGAGTGTTGACAGCGCGAGATTTCAGTCTCTCATCGATTTGTTCATACCAACCATCGGCAGCGAGCACGGCATATGCTACACCCAACCTGAGAAACTTCCAGGTAAGACACCGATTGGCCGTCTACTTGCACAAACATATTCCATTATTTATAGCTCTATTTTTCTTTTTAGACGCAGACCTGGTGAAACAATTACAATTTGACAGTTAATAAAAAGTGAAACAAGTGACTGCAACATGCCAAAGATGTTATGAAAATGCCAACTAGGTACACTAAAACCTGTATTCCACAATACTGCAGGTATCACACTGAGTGGCCTAAGGAAGCATATCTTCCAGCGCAATTCCAGGGCGTTCAAAAGGGGCACGTGGACGCGTCGCAAGATACAGTCGGAGTGTGGCATGCACGCGATGTGGCACAAGACCGGCAATACCTTGTCTGTGATGGTCAACGGCCGGCAGGCGGGCCGCAAAAAAGGTTCTGGTGCTGCACACCAACAAGAACTTCGACCGGCGGAGGACCAACTGGGTGATGCACCAATACCACCTCGGGGACCTGGAGCAAGAGAAGGAGCGGGAGATGGTCCTCTGCAAGATTTTCTACCAGATGAACACTAGGGCCAGGAGTAGTTTGGTATTGGTAGTTGTACTACCTTGTCGTCCGCAAGTTGGTATTGTTGTTAACGATCTTTTGGTATGAACTTGCATTTGCTTCCAACCATCATGCCAAGGGTCGACATGGATATAAAGCTGAATCATTTGTTTCGAAACAAATTCTCAGGCACCTGATTTTTATTTGATGGGTAGCATAAGCACCCGCCGTTCGAATTCCCAGTTCTGCAGTTTTTTTGAAACAAGTGCATGCACTTATTATCACGATAAAAAAACAATATCTGTGCTGCATCCCAGTTATCAGTCTGTGCTTGCAGAATTCTCTCGTTTATAGAGCACGTATATTATTTTTTTAGGTCGAGCAAGTTTCAACTGGGTTGTAGACTGACCAGGGTTGGTTTTGTTTTTAACAGGCCCAGCCCATGACGACAATGGGGCACAAAGATCCAGCAGGTATCTACTGGCCTCTGGCCCACCAGCGTTAGTTATATTTTGTCTTACAACATCCGCAGGCAGTTTTTTTACTGAATCAAACACACAGCCCAGTTCTATTTTCCTCTTGAAACGCATGTCCTACATCCGTTTTCTAATCTCTACCTATAGTTTTACTAGTTCATATACACGTATCATTATATTGAAAACACATAAAATTCCCTTTTCATATTTACATCCTTATTTTTGTTGTTTTTTTCCACCTAGCGCTGATTTTTTCACCACTGGTTTTCCCTTAAACCAACTCAATTGTCCCAAGTCTTATTTGCTTACAAAAACAAAACGTTTTTTTGGCAAATCAATAAGTTCTTAAAAAATGTTTATCATTTCGGGATTACAACAGTTTGGACTCCACCGAAATATGCAAAATAAGGTTGAACTTTTTGATCGTGGTCCTGGGCAGAAAATGGGCTGTAATAAATTACTTAAGAATTAGCAAATGGGCTGCAAATTATAAAAAATAGCAAATGGGCTGCAAATTGTAAAAAATAGCAAATGGGCTTTATGTTGTCTGCCACAGATTTGGAGGCTGGCTTGTGGGCCTACTAAGTTCATGCGTACACAAGGTTTCTTAAAAAAGAAACTTAGTCAACAATCGACTCTACCAGCGTCAGGCCGTTAGATGTCAATCTAACGGCAATCGTGCTTCTTCAGTCTCTGATCTTCCTGTCCCAGCCGCCCAAACCAGCGCCGTCGGAACCGCCTGCTCCCGCCTCCCGTGGTCGGCAGTGCTACCGGGCAGGCCTCATGGCCCCATCATACTCACATCCCTGGCCTGTCTATCCCTCTACTCACCCACACCTCCTGTTATTTTCCGGCGAGGGCAGCCGAACTAGTCAACCCTCGTACTCTCCACTGCGTGGGCAGCCACTTGCGTGTCTTTGCCGGCTCCCTGTCATTCCCTTCGTAAGCCTCGCCGTCGTCCACCGCCCTGGTGCTCTCGGCGTGGTGTGGTCAACGATGTCCATCCAATGGCGTAGTGCTTCTTCAACCTCTGGTCTTCTTGCCCCAGCCGCCCAAAGCAGCGCCGATCGTGCCGCATGCTCCTGCCTCCCATGGCCGGCTGTGCTGCCGCGGAGGCCTCACCGTCCCCATACTACTCCCACCGCTGGCTAGGCCATCCCTCCACTCACCCACTCCCCCTGTTATTCTGTGGCGACGGCAGCCTCACACCACAGTCGAACCAGTGAACCCTTGTACTCCTCTCTGCGTGGGCATCCACTACCGCGTCTTCCCCGGCTCTGCGTCGTCCCCTTCCTAGGCCTCGCCGTCGTCCACCGCCCTGGTGCTCTCGGCGCGGCGTAGTCAATGTGGTCAACGACCGACTTCCATCGGAAGAGTACTGTACGTGGAGAGGCTGACAGCTGGGTCCACGACAGCCGCAAGGAAGTGCCTCCTTATTACGCGCAAAATAATTATTCCTCCACCTGACAGCACGGACCCACCGGACGGGCCACCAGTATTTCGCGGAAAAAATGTTTCCCCCCTGACTGTTGTGACCCACCGGACGGGCCACCGTATTTCGCGAAAAAAGACGTTTGCCCCTGACTGCTTGGACCCACCGGACGAACCACTGTATTTCGCGAAAAAACGTTCCCCCCGCTGTCAGCTCAGACCCACCGGAAGTGCCTCCTTATTACGCACAGAAAAATGAATACTCCCCCTGCTGGCTGGGACCCACCATGGTGGGAGGCTGACTTGTGGGCCTACTAAGTTGACGGGGAAAGAGGGCTTTGTCAACTTAGTCAATATGAACGATTCTAGCTCCAGTGACTATATGATGTCCATCCAACGGCCGTCGTGCTTCTTCAATCTCTGCTCTTCCTGCTCCAGCCGCTCAAACAAGCGCCGACGGGACTGCCTACTCCCTCCTCCCCGCGGACGGCTGTGCTGCCGCGCAGGCCTCACCGCCCCACCGTACTCCCATCGCTGGCCTAGCCATCCCTCTACTCACCCACACGGCCACACCTGCTGTTATTCTCCGGCGAGGGCAGACGAACCAGTAAACCCTCGTACAATCGTACTCCCCTCCGCGTGAGAAACAACTGCCGAGTCTTCCCTACCTCCGTGTCGTTCCCTTCCTAGGCCTCACCGTCGTCCACCGCCCTAGTGCTCTCGGCGCGGCGTGGTCAACATGGTCAAGGAACGGCTTCCATCGGACGTGGACTGTACGTGGAGAGGCTAACAGCTGGGTCCACGGCCGCAGCAAGGAAGTGACTCCTTATTACGCGCAAAATAATTATTCCTCCACCTGACATCTGGGACCCATCGGAAGGGCCTCTGTATTTCGCGAAAAAAACGTGCCCCCAGCTGACATGTCGGACCCACCAGCTATCTTCGCACGCAAGGAAGTGCCTCCTTATTACGCACAAAAAAATGAATACTCGCCCAGCCAGTTGGAACCCAGCATAGTGGGAGGCTGACTTGTGGGCCTACCAAGTTGATGGGGACGGAGGGCTTTGTCAACTTAGTCAATATGAATGATTCTAGCTCCTGATACCGTACGATGTTCATCCAACGGCCGTAGTGCTTCTTCAACCTCTGGTCTTCTTGCTCCAGCCGCCCAAACCAGCACCGGTTGTGCCGCCTGCTCCTGCCTCCCGTGGCCGGCTGTGATGCCGCGGAGGCCTCACTGCCCCCTACTACTCCCACCGCTGTCTAGGCCATCCCTCTACTCACCCACACCCCCTGTTATTCTGCGGTGACAGCAGCCTCACACCACAGCCGAACCAGTGAATCCTCGTACTCCTCTTCGCGTGGGAATCCACTGCTGCGTCTTCCCCAGCTCCGAGTCGTCCCCTTCCTAGGCCTCGCCGTCGTCCACCGCCGTGGTGCTCTCGGTGCGGCGTGGTCAAGGTGGTCAAGGAACGACTTCCATCGGACATGGACTGTACGTGGAGAGGCTGATAGTTGGGTCCACGGCCGCCGCAAGGAAGTGCCTCCTTATTACGTCCAAAATAATGATTCCTCCACCTGACAGCAGGGACCCACCGGACGGGCCACCATATTTCGCGAAAAAAACGATTCGCCCCCCTGACTACTGGGACCCACAAGCTACATCTTCGCACGCAAGGAAGTGCGTCCGGGCAAAAAAAAATGATTCGCCCCCCTGATTGCTGGGACCCACCAGCTACATCTTCGCACGCAACAAAGTGCCTGACAGTCGGGACCCACCTGGTCGAAGCATACGTAGCGTTGTCATTCTAGTCGCGAACGTGTACGTACATAATGGTCGATGTAGAGGCACGCACTTGTCGTAGATGTAGAGGCGCGCACATGTCGTAGTAGAGGCGCGCATGTAGCATGTACACGTACGTACAGCGGCAAGGGTGCAAGAAAGAAAATACGGCCACGTACGTACATACGGGCAGGGTCTCGAACGCCTACTCGTGCATACGTACATGGCTGGGTCGGAACGGAGAAAAAACATCATCGTCGTGTTCATGGGGAGGCAACGGAATGCGTCGTGTTCATCGGGAGGCAACGGAACGCGTGGGAGCCAACCGACTGGGTCGGAACGGAATGCGTGGTCGTGTTCATCGGGAGGGCTTGGACGGAACAGGCGATGGAAACGAGGCCTGGCATACCACGCAACGGAGGAAGCGGCCTTGTGTTTGACCGGCCACGTTCGAAACGGAATCCTGTTCATCGGGAGGGGTCTGGCGTACCGCAAAACGGAGGAAACGGACCTCCTACGGTCAAAACAGGGGTCCTGTTGATCGGGAGGGGTGTGGCGTACCGCAAAACAGACGAAATGGACCTCCTACGGTCGAAACGGGGGTTCTGTTGATCGGGAGGGGTGTGGCGTACCGAAAAACGGACGAAACGGACTTGTGTTGGAGCGCTACGGTCGAAACGGGGGTCCTGTTCATCG
>NC_041385.1:316679677-316693696 GCF_002162155.2 Triticum dicoccoides | reverse complement strand
CTCACTGTTCATCCAATCGATCAGCTTCAGTTAGCAGCAGTAGCGAAGGAATCGCTCCATCGGGTTCAGTTAACAGCCATCGATCGATCCCTCGGGTTCAGTAACGTGTAGCCTGCAGTGCAATCGCTCGGGTTCAGTTAGAGCCCAACGCCTCGCTCGGGTTCAGTTAGAGCCAACGCCTCGCACACACGCGCGTACCTGTATGAGAGAAACGTGCATCGCTCTCCCACCGTAACCGGTAACTCCCCAAAATTTTCCTCCCCCCTCGCTTCTACCACGGTTTTTTCCGTCATGGACGGCCCAAAGAATGTCATGCAGCTGCGTCTCCGGCCCGCCCAGGACGAAAAGCCCATTTTCTGTCATGATTTTTTGTCATAGAAATAGGAGCCCACCACATCTATGATGATACCGGGTTTTGTCACAATTATCGTCATAGAAGTGTCATATGTATGACAGGAAAAAAATTCGTTCGGCCCAAAATGTCACGGATGTGTCTTTTTTTTGTAGTGTCATGCTTTGTTTTCCTTCGTATGTTGATTCTTGTTCCCACAAATTGTTTTCTCACAAAATCCCTATACATAGGAAGTGGGTTAGGCTTAAATGTGCTTGCCATGTGATTCATGATGCTCTCTTTATGTTTCAATTCTTATCTTTTATGTGAGCAGCATTGAAAACATCATGCCTAGCTAAAAAGGCATTAAAGAAAAGTGCTTGTTGGGAGAAAACCCAATACTTATACCTACTATTTTTGTGTGTTAACATGATTAGACTACTGTATTAATCATGGTTTATAGATTTTGTTTCAATAAAGTGCCAAGTAAAGCCCTTGGGATAGTGTGGATGATAGTTGACTTGATTCTGTGCAAAAATAGAAACTTTTGCCTCTAGTAACAGAATTGTTTAAAATCACTAGAGCATAGAACAATTCTGAAAATTTTACACATGATTGAAATACAATTTTCCTATGTCGTCCTAAGTTTTCAGAATTTTTGAAGTTACAGAACTATGGTTGTTGTTCAGATCATTGCAGACTGTTATGTTTTTTGATAGATTTTGTTCTCAACGCATAGTTTGCTTGTTTTCTAGTTTCTATATCTTATATTGGTCAACTTAAATAGTGGAAATGATATAGTACAGTAGGCATTATGTCAGGAAAATTATTAATCTTGTCTTTATAGTACCAATGTGAATGATTTGCTCTTTATCATACTAACCTTTCTCACGAAGTTCCGTTAAGTTTTGTGTGATTGAAGTTTTCAAGTTTTGGGTGAGATATCTATGTGAGGAGAATAAGGAGTGACAAGAACCTAAGGTTGGGGATTCCCAAGTCACCCCAAGGTAATATTCAAGGAAGACTCATGTGTCTATACTTGGGATGCCTCGGAAGGCATCCCTTCTTTCGTCGACAACATTATCGGTAACCTCACTTGGAGCTATATTTTGTACGTCACATGATATGTGTTTTGCTTGGACTGTCTTTTTATCTTATTGAGATTTGTTTTCTGTTATTTAGAATAATGTTTTTATCATTTATTTCAATAAAAGTGGCAAGTATAGTCGTTACTATGCTCAGCGTGCAAGTATATGAGATGTTGTTTGAAACTAGAAAGTTTTCTATTGTCTGAATTGTTTACAAAATCTAGAACATGATAAAATCTTGAAATTTTTACACGGTAAGCTACAACAAATTTTCTATAGTGTGGTAAATTTTCAAAAAATTTGGAGTTAAAGAAGTATGAATCTTCTTTCATCGTTTACAGACTATTCTGTTTAGATAGATTGCTATTATGATTGCACATGTTTGCTTGTTTCATGATTCTATTTGAGGATAGGAGAATTAAATATGCGGAGGCATTTAGTATGCAATGATTAATAATAAGTTTAGTGATTTGTTACAGTAGAGAAGGATAAGGTTTTGCATTAATTTATACCAACTTATCTAACGAGTTCTTGTTGAGTTTTGTGTGGACTACTTGCCACTCTCCCTAACCCTAACCCTACCAACGCTCCCGCTCCCGTGCATCACCGCCGCGCCGCATCGGAGTGCCCCCTCCTCTTTCCTCTGGTCCTCTCCAATGCCATCTCCCCTACCACTACCGCCGTCAGGGGACTTGCAGGCAAAGCCTGTGCACCGTAGGGGTGGCAGCGGCGCTTCTCCTCGGCCAGACCCGGTCAGGGGGGCAGCGGTCCACGCCGGCCGGACATACGGTAGTGGCTCAGGGCGGCCACGATGGCCGGTTTCAGCATGCAGGCGGCGTACAGCGACAGGTCCAGCGGCGGCTTGGGCGCCCGATCTAATCCCATATGGGCTTCAGCGGGCCGCACATGTTGTTGTCGTGTACAATCCCTATTCCGTCAATGGCATGTTGCTATTTGGCTTGACCTGCAACACAAGGACATCGGGGGTTACGGCCCTGGGTGTGGTGGTGGTGGCCACCTACTTCACCGGAGGTGGTTGGCCTGAGGCTGGGTGGTCAGATCTCAAGATCCGTCATCTAGTCGTGGTTGCAAGTTGGGGAGACATAGTTATCGGTGAAAGCTGAGTCGATGGCGGGCAGCGGCGTTGTTTCGAGCCGTTACCTTGATGAATGCATCATCGTGTCACCGTTATCGACCCACTCGTGCTGCTTCAGGGGAAACCCTAGGATCTAGTTTTCCAGATCAGATGATGGTGGTACTGCGATGTTGTTTCTATCTTGAGAGCATCGTTTTTTGAGAAATGTTGGAAGACAGCGGCAGGAGGTGGAGCGGCTTCGTCTTGCACGAAGCTTCGGTGGAGCTGTCAAGTCATGCTTGGCCCACTGGTGCTATGCTGATTCATGCCTGGTTGGCAGGTGCTACGCACGACAGATCTTCCAGAGGCTTCGCGTCTCGACGAATGAGCGTACGGCGATGGCGCCGTTGGGCACCGTGGTGGCATTGACAGATGTCCGGACTGGCAAGGACGATGCGGATCTCTCTCCTAAATATGGGTCAATGGTCTGATGATGATGACGGCTTCTAAAACGTGTGCATGTGGTGTGCGCTTTAGGTCTGCTGCACCGGCTGTTGGTTCCGATACATTATGTGGATGGATCGGCGACGACACTGGTTTTTGATATGGACCGTGAGAGCACTCCACATTATCGAGTTTTTAGGTGTGAGTGGTGGCTTCATGTGGATTGATGTATGTTCTTGTCAGCCTTTGTTGAATAATTAATAAAGATGGTTGCATGCATCGATTGATGCAGAGGCCGTGGGTTTAACCTCCTTTTCAAAAGAAGGGAAATCATGACATGAGAGGAATTAAGGAGACACAAGAGCTCAATCTTGGGGATGCCCAAGGCATCCCAAGTTAATATTCCAAGAAGTCTCAAGCATCTAAGCTTGGGGATGCCCAGGTAGGCATCCCACCTTTCTTGTTCAACAACTATCGGTTAGTTTTGATTGAGCCTAAGTTTTTGCTTGTTCACATAATATTTGCTATTCTTGGAGTGCCGTTAAAATACTTAGGTCTAAAAGTGTTTAAATGATAGAGAGTCGTCACATAGCTACTTACTTATCTAACTACTCATTTGATCTTCACTTATATCTTTTTGGAGTAGTTTGTCATTTACTCTTGTGCTTCACTTATATCCTAAGAGTAAATTGTTGAAAGAATTGAATATCATAAACTTGAAATTATATGTGTGATGATCCACAAGTATAGGGGATCTATCGTAGTCCTTTCGATAAGTAAGAGTGTCGAACCCAACTGTTTCAAGTCTCGGGGGCTACTGGTATATGATTATCAGTTTTGCACAAATGTGTAGTTACCCGCATATCTTTCAAATACTGGTATGTGGCTCTGGTAAGCCCATCCCGAGCAGCTCGAATGTATGCATCAACCGAGTTGAAGGCGTTGAAGGCCTCTTCTGAAAAACCAGGGTCGCGAAGAATGGCCCGTCAGCACCGATGATTCATGGCACTTTCCACTTCGGAGTTCGTGACAGATACTTTATCCGAATCCTCCACAGAAGGACAATCCAGTGTCACTTCCGCGTTAGCCTTAGTCCTCGAGACAGGGTCCGGAATCCGGCTAGTAGAGGCATGACTGGCAGGATCCCCGGACACAGTCCGGTGAATGTTTTTCCTGATAAGACACAACGGATAGTGTCATACTTTAAGATGACAACCATGGAGCATATTCAAAACCATACCTCTTCGATGAAGGGTCGGCCATATCTCTGTTTGCCTTCCTCTTCAAAGTCCTTCCCGTCAGAGGCGCCGCCTTCTTGCGTGTGGCCTCAGGTGCGGCCTGGCGCGCCGATCGCCTCCCCTTTAGAGCATAATATAGTGTGGTGGGTAAGGCAGAAAGAGGAAATTCTCTCAAAGGACAAGTCTCCTGATTACTTACATGTGATGCAGGGAGAAGGCCGGGATAGTCAGCAATGATGGCCACTTCGGTGCCATCACAACTCGCCTGGTAAAACACCCCTTCCCCGAGCTCCACGAATATATCTGGATCCTCTTCGAATCCGGGGTCAAGGGACCGGTTGTGGTCCTCGGGTTGTGGATCTCCCTGGTAATTTTCTGCCATTCCTGTTATAAATGGATGGATTAATATTTATGAAAAAGGACTCAGGGAATGAATGGAGTAGAGTAGTGGGATGGAAACTCGCCCAGCTGGGAGGGTTGTACATGGAAAATCCATCTCTGGGCTTGATGCGGATGAACTCCTCCTTCTCCCCTTTGTATAATCCGGATAGTATTTTCGCCAAAGCAGCGGCAGTGTCCGGACCCTTCCGACCGTAGCGGGTGGCATCGTCTTCTCCATTGAAGTGCCACATAGGGTGCCCTCGTTATTGGAGTGGCTGAACCCCTCACATTATGGATATCGCCATAACCTCTACTATTGACAATCCGGATTGAGCAAGTGTCTTTATCTTGCTCATCAATTGGTGGACTTCCGTGCTATCTTCCTCCCTGAGGCTTCGAGGACGCCAGCTGAGGCGCTTCTTCAAAGAGTGCTCGAAAATTCAGGAAGACCCCTTCGGATTGGGTCGGGAAGGGAGATGTCCTCAACATAGAACCATTCAGAAGGCCCTTCTTCGGATGCCTTCTTCAGTGTGCCGGATAGATATCTGGTCCCGGCGATGCGCCATATCTCGGATCCGCCCACTTGGAATATTGATCCCTCTTGATTACGAGGGACGAGGCAAAACAGCTTCTTCCATAACTCAAAATGAGCCTCGCAACTCAGAAATAGCTTGCAAAGAGCAACATAACCCGCAATATGCAGGATGGAGGCAGGTGTGAAGTTGTGCAGTTGGAGGCCATAGTACTCCGGAAGCCCTCGTAGGAACGGATGGATTGGAAATCTGACACCTCTCAGCAAGTAGGGAACAAAGTATACTCGTCCCCCCCCCCCTGGATGGGTTGGGGAACTTCTCCGCCTGCTCCCACTGTCGAAGGAAGCCAATCCGGCTCGAACGTGGACTAGATCTGCGGGGGGAAGAAATCCCTGGGTCTGCAGCTTCACCAGTTGGCCGTGGGATACGAAACACTTTTCCCAATCACCCTGTTTGGTGCCGTGAGAGCGGGAGGAAGAGCTGGAAGCGCTAGCCATGTTGGGGTGGTTTCTGTAGGCAAGCTCCAAGGATTCCTCATTTGGGGGAGATGGTGTGGATTAGATCTGAAGATCCCCATCTCTTTAAATAGACAATTTTCTCACATGGTTAGGGTGGTAAATGCAAAAATGCCCCAATCTCTCGTATTTGCTCGACACGTGGAAGCTGGAATCATGGAGGTGCAGAAGCCGATGAGTGCAACATTAAATGGATAGCTGGATACCGCTCTTTAAGTCAGGTACTTTGAAGTATTCGGAGAAGGAACCCGCCTTGCAATGCCGAAGACAATCTGCACGCCGGACTCATCGTCATTGAAGCCTAGTTCGGGGGCTACTGAGGGAGTCCTGGATTAAGGGATCCTCGGACAGCCGGACTATATACGTGGACTGGACTGTTGGACTATGAAGATACAAGATAGAAGACTTTGTCCCGTGTCCGCATGGGACTCTCCTTTGCGTGGAATGCAAGCTTGGCGATTCGGATATGTAGATTCCTTTCTCTGTAACCGACTTTGTGTAACCCTAGCCCCCTCCGGTGTCTATATAAACCGGAGGGTTCAGTCCATAGAAAAATCATAATCTCACAGGCTAGGCATCTAGGGTTTAGCCATTACGATCTCGTGGTAGATCAACTCTTGTAATACTCTTATTCATCAAGATCAATCAAGCAGGAAGTAGGGTATTACCTCCATAGAGAGGGCCCAAACCTGGGTAAACATTGTGTCCCCCGCCTCATATTACCATTAGCCTTAGACGCACAGTTCGGGACCCCCTACCCGAGATCTGCTGGTTTTGACACCGACACTAGGGTTTAAGCTTCTGTCACTCTAGCAATCCATCATCTAGTTATTACTCCCCAATGCCTTCCCCTAGGCCCAAATCATGGTGAAGTGTCATGTAGTCGACGTTCACATAACACCACTAGAGGAGAGACAACATATATTTCATCAAAATATGGAATGAATACCAAATTCACATGATTACTTATAACAAGACTTCTCCCATATCCTCAGGAACAAATGTAAGTACTCACAAATCATATTCATGTTCATAATCAGAGGGATATTGAATAGCATTAAGGATCCAAACATATGATCTTCCACCGAATAAACCAACCAGCATCAACTACAAGGAGTAATCAACACTACAAGCAACCCACAGGTACCAATCTGAGGTTTTGAGACAAACACCGGATACAAGAGATGAACTAGGGTTTGAGAGGAGATGGTGCTGGTGAAGATGTTGATGGAGATTGACCCCCTCTCAATGAGAGGATCGATGGTAATGACGATGAGGACGATTTCCCCCTCCAAGAGGGATGTTTCCTCGGCAGAATAGCTCCGCCAGAGCCCTAGATTGGTCCTGCCCAGGTTCCGCCTCGAGTTGGAGGCGCTTCATCCCAAAAGCTTCCTTATGATTTTTTTTCCAGGGCAAAAGACACCATATAGCAGAAGATGGGCATCGGGGGCCTGCCAGGTAGCCCACAAGGCAGGGGGCGCGCCTAGGAGGGTACCGCGCGCCCTCCACCCTCATGGCTAGTGGGTGGCCCCCCTCTGGTGCTTTCATCACCCAATATTTTTAATATATTCCAAAACTGACTTTCGTGGAGTTTCAGGACTTTTGGAGTTGTGCATAATAGGTCTCTAATATTTGCTCCTTTTCCAGCTCAGAATTCCAGCTGCCGGCATTCTCCCTCTTCGTGTAAACCTTATAAAATAAGAGAGAAAAGGCATAATTATTGTGACATAATGTGTAGTAACATCCCATAATGCAATAAATATTGATATAAAAGCATGATGCAAAATAGACGTATCAACTCCCCCAAGTTTAGACCTCGCTTGTCCTCAAGCGAAAGTTAATATCGAAAAGTATGTCCACATGTTTAGAGATAGAGGTGTCGATAGAGTAAAATACGGACATGAGGGCATCATGATAATCTTTAGGACAACAGCATATATATTGTCATATGATTTCTTATGCTAAAGTGACAATATATTCACAGTGTACAGTATGAATCAGAAACATCATTGAAAACTAAAAAACTATGATCTCAGTCATTGAAGCAATTGCAATTTATCATAACAACGGAAAGTGTCAATATAAGAGTTTTTCAGCAAGTCCACATGCACAACTATCATTTAGTCTTTCACAAATGCTAACACTCATGTGATACTTATGGGTACAAAGTTTTAATTGGACACATAGAAAGATAGGGGCTTATAGTTTCGCCTCCCAACCTTTTACCTCAAGGGTAATGTCAACAATAATACTTTATGAGAACCTACATCCGAGTGGATATATATATCGGGATCTTTCCAACACATAGTGCTTGCCAAAGAATAAAGTGTAAAAAGGAAAGGTGAAGATCACCATGACTCTTGTATGAAGGTAGAAGATAAAAATAAAAGATAGGCCCTTCACAGAGGGAAGCATAGGTTGTCATGCGCTTTTATGGTTGGGTGCACAAAATCTTAATGCAAAAGAACATCACTTTATATTGACACTCGTGATAGGGACCTTTATTATGCAGTCCATCGCTTTTATTTCTTCCATATCACAAGCTCGTATAAAGCTTATTTTCTTCACACTAATAGATCATACATATTTAGAGAGCAATTTTTATTGCTTGCACCAATGACAACTTACTTGAAGGATCTTACTCAATCCATAGGTAGGTATGGTGGACTCTCATGGCAAAACTGGGTTTAGGGATATTTGGAAGCACAAGTAGTATCTCTACTTGGTGCAAAGGATTTGGCTAGCATGAGGGGGAAAGGCAAGCTCAACATGTTGGATGATCCATGACAATATAACTTGTTCGGATATAGGACAACATAACCCATTACGTTGTCTTCCTTGTCCAACATCAACTTTTTAGCATGTCATATTTTAGTGAGTGCTCACAATCATAAAAGATGTCCAAGATAGTATATTTATATGTGAAAACCTTTCTTTCTTTATTACTTCCTATTAATTGCAAGGAGGACCAAAACTATGTTTGTCAACTCTCAACAACTTTTATTCATCATACTCTTTGTATGTGAAGTCATTACTCTCCATAAGATCAATATGATCTTTTTATTTCTTTCTCTTCTTTCTTTTATTCCCTCAAGATCATAGCAAGATAGCAAAGCCCTCAACTCAAAACTAATATTTATTATATATAACTCACGGACTCGATTACATAGATAGAGATCAAAACAAAACGCAAAGCTACATCATACTAAACTTTATTCTACTTGATCAAGATATAACCGAAAGGACCGAACTAAGAAAAACGATAAAGATAGAAGTGTGATGGTGATAAGATACCGGGGCACCTCCCCCAAGCTTGGCAGTTGCCAAGGGGAGTGCCCATACCCATGTATTTATGTCTCTTTCTTCGGAGGTGGTGATGTGATATTCTTGGCAATGATGCCCTTCAGGATATGATACTCGTCCTTGAGCTTACTAACTTGATGCTTAAGATCCATTATTTCCTTACGGAGTTTACCCGTGACGATTAAAGCTCCATTCACCCATGGATGCTTCATAGCTGCGGGAGAAAAGGCAACACTCTTTTTCATATTTTCATAAGAAAGAAATCTAGCATTGGGAGGGATGACCGAATTTAGAAATGCTGAGCTCTGAAGCTCCTCCATCATGAATCTAGCTTGGAGACAAGAGGTAACTTCTTGATCCTCCTCCATGGCATCTACCATTTTCAAGTCGGCCACCAGCTCTTCCTCCGTTGATGGCCCAAAGTGGTCAGCATCGCTGTTTGCTCTTGGCCCCAGTGTCGGATGAGATACCTGACTCTCCTCGACTGACTCTTGAGAAGACATCTTGCTCTAAATCTGCTGCAGAAACAGCTTGAAACAAAAATAAAGGATTTCGGCGTGGTACGGTGGTCAAAACCTTTGGGAGATTATATAATGAATTTTTACCGACCACAAGAAGTATTGTGCAAGAAAATGGAGTCCAGAGGGCACACGAGGTGGCCACGAGGCAAGGGGCGCGCCCAGAGGGTAGGGCGCGCCCTCCACCCTCGTGGACGCCTCGTGTCTCTTTCTGACTACTTTTAATTTTATTATTTTTTAAATATTCCAAAACGGAGAAAAAATGCTCTTTGAGCAGTTTTCAAGTCGGTTTACTTACCGTACCACATATCTATTCCTTTTTGGAGTCTGAAACATTCTGGAAAGTGTCCCTTATGTACTCCTCCAGGGTTTCGGTGTCAATAACATTGGTTTCAATATTTATGGGATTACCTGAGATATAATGTTTGATTCTTTGAGCGTTTACCACCTTCGGATTTGTGCCTTCGGTGTTGTTGATTTTTATGGCACCAGAACAATAGACCTACTTGATAATGTAAGGACCTTCCCATTTAGAGAGATGTTTTCCTGCAAAAAATATTAAACGAGAGTATAGCAAAACATAATCACGTACATTCAACTCACGCTTTTGTATCCTTTTGCCATGCAATCTTTTGACTTTTTCTTTAAACAATTTGGCGTTCCCATACGCCTGGGTTCTCCATTCATCAAGTGAGCTTATGTCAAATAGCCTCTTCTCACCGGCAAGTTTGAAGTCATAATTGAGCTCTTTAATGGCCCAATATGCCTTATGTTCTAGTTCGAGAGGTAAGTGACATGTTTTTCCATAAACCATTTTATACGGAGACATACCCATAGGATTTTTATATGCAGTTCTATAGGCCCATAATGCATCATCAAGTTTCTTCGACCAATTTGTGACGCCCTCGATTCAATCGTACACTAATCATACACGCAAATGTGTACGATCAAGATCAAGGACTCACGGGAAGATATCACAACAAAACTCTAGACACAAATTAAAATAATACAAGCTTTATATTACAAGCCAGGAGCTTCGAGGGCTCGAATACATAAGCTCGAATACACAAGAGTCAGAGGAAGAAACAATATCTGAGTACAGACATAAGTTAGACAAGTTTGCCTTAAGAAGGCTACACGAAAGCAACAACGATCGAAAAGGCAAGGCCTCCTGCCTGGGAGCCTCCTAACTACTCCTGGTTGTTGGCGGTCTCCACGTAGTAGTAGGCATCAACGGTCGCATCTGGCTTCTGGGCTCCGACATCTGGTTGCATCAACCAGAAAGAAGAAGAAAGGGGGGAAAGGGGGAGCAAAGCAACCGTGAGTACTCATCCAAAGTACTCGCAAGCAGGGATCTACACTACATATGCATCGGTATCAATGAAATGGGTTGTATCTATGGACTGGACTGCAGAATGCCAGAAGAGAAGGGGAAAGCCTAGCATATCGAAGACTAGCATCTTCAAGCAGCTCCAAGCATCTTGCAGCATCAGAAGAGATAAGAGTAGCATCAGGTAAAGTAGTAGTAGTGACATCAACCTCGGCTAGAGATCCTTTCTCGACTCCCTGCAAGAAAGCAATCCCAAAGCCATACTATCAATTTCTCATCACAATCCATTTCTCATCATGAGTATCCAGTTCTAGTTGTATCGATCGAGATACAACTCCAAGTGTCCGTTACCATAGGACAGGCTATCGATAGATGTTTTCTTCCCTGCAGGGTGCACCAACTTACCCACCACGCTCGATTAACTCCGGCCGGACACACTTTCCTGGGTCATGCCCGGCCTCGGCCAAACAATACGCTGCAACCCGACCTAGGCTTAATAGTGATGCCAGCATGCCGAACTAAACCTATGCCCCCAGGGGTCATGGGCCATCGCCCCGGGAACTCCTGCACGTTACGTACGCGGCCGGTGAGCAGACCTAGCTACCTCCTTCAAAAAGGAAGGTGCTTACCAGTCCAACCCTGCGCGCGCCGCTCAGTCGCTGACGTCTATTAAGTTTCGACTGATGCATACGATGCAGAACGCCCATACTATCCCACGTGATGGTTAGTGCTATTAGGCCAGAGGCCCCTCGGATCAAATATCCAAATCGTAGTGGATTAGGAACGTGCGGTAACAAGCAGAGACTCACGAAAGATGTGACCCTGTTGCCCTGTCTTGAGGACTTGCGGCAAGGGCTAGGAATGCCCGGCCACACCTCGTAATTACCTCGCGGGCACCCTCCAGGTCAACCCGTCTCCACATCACTCGCGGGTACCGAGGGAGTCCTAGATAAGGGGGTATCCGGACAGCCGGACTATATACTTTGGCCGGACTATTGGGTCGTGAAGATACAAGACTCAAGACTTCGTTCCGTGTCCGAATGGGACTCTCCTTTGCGTGGAAGACAAGCTTGACGATCCGGATATCAGATCTCCTTCTTTGTAACCGACTCTGTGTAACCCTATCCCCCTCCTGTGTCTATATAAACCGGAGGGTTTAGTCCGTAGAACAACAACAATCAGAATCATAGGCTAGCTTCTAGGGTTTAGCCTCTACGATATCGTGGTAGATCTACTCTTGTAATACTCATATCATCAAGATCAATCAAGCAGGAAGTAGGGTATTACCTCCATCGAGAGGGCCCGAACCTGGGTAAAACATCGTGTCCCCTGCCTCCTGTTACCATTAGCCTTAGACGCACAGTTCGGGACCCCCTACCCGAGATCCGCCGGTTTTGACACCAACATTGGTGCTTTCATTGAGAGTTCCTCTGTGTCGTCGCTGCAAGGCTCAATGGCTCCTTCAATCATCAACAACAACGCGGTCCAGGGTGAGACTTTTCTCCCCGGACAGATCTTCGTGTTCGGTGGCTTCGCATTGCGGGCCAATTCGCTTGGCCATCTGGAGCAGATCGACAGCTACGCCCCTGGCCATCAAGTCAGGTTCGGAAACTTGAACTATACGGCCGATATCCGCGGAGACTTGATCTTCAACGGATTCGGGCCTACGCCAGGAGCGCCGAACAATCACGATGAGCATGGCTTAGACCAGCTGTTGGACAATACTCGGGATGTCGCACCTGCAAGAGCTCCGGACCTAAATCCGAGGCAGATCGCGGCGTCCGAGGACGGGTGGATGGACCCCGCCCCGGAGGCCGCATACTCATCGGCGGTAGAGCCAAACACTGACTCCATCCCCAAGGAAGTCTGTGTCACTGGACCCCCGGACCTGTATCCGGTTGTAGGTTCCAGACCGCGCGCCCCCGAGCCCGCCGAATCTGATTGGGCTCCGGTAATGGAGTTCACCGCTGCGGACATCTTCCAGCACTCGCCTTTTGGCGACATGCTGAATTCATTAAAGTCTCTCTCTTTGTCAGGAGACTCTTGGCCGAACTATGTCCGGCTCGAGTGGGAAGCAGGCGACGAGGAAATTCGTTTCCCACCCAACACCCACTTCATTGCCACTGTCGACGATTTGACCGACGTGCTTGACTTCGACTCTGAAGACATCGACGGTATGGACGACGAAGCATGAGAAGAACAGGAACCACCGCCCACGGGGCGCTGGACAGCCACCTCCTCGTATGATATATATATCGTGGACACTCCCAAAGAAACCAATGGCGATGAGGCAATGGAGGATAACCCCTCAAGGAAGAAATCAAAGCATGGGCGTCATCGGCGCCGCTTCAAGCCCCGCCACAGCAATACCGGCACAGGAGACGAAAACAATCCGGATGGTGCCGAACATGAATACAATCCCGATCAGCCTGCCTTCGAGCAAGCCGAACAGGAAGACGGTCAGGTTAGCCCAGACGAACAGGCGACGGACGGATACTTGGAGGAGGACAACTACATGCCCCCCTCCGAAGACGAGGTGAGCCTCGGCGATGATGAATTCGACGTGCCTGAGTATGACACCCGGGTAATTAAGCTACAGTAATCCCCGCTAATGATGCCACGTCACCTCGGTTACTATGGATAAACTCGCGTCGGAACCTAATTCGAATTTCAAATTCAAATCGAGCAAACAATAAAAGTTTTCAAATATTAAAATTTAAATGTCCTGAGTGAACCAAATAATACATAGGTAATTATGGTGGAGAAACCAAACTTTGATAAAATGCTTAAAGGCCCTGAAACAATTAAAACAATAGTGAAAAACAATTAAACAAATGCCTATTGAATTTATAAAATGCTAACACTATTTTATTATGGGTTAAGAATTAATCTTGTAGTAGTTTATTGGTAAATACAAATTAGGCACTAGTGGTAATTTTATAAAACTGGAAATAAAAGAAACTACAAATAAAAAGAGACAAGAAAATATATATAAAAAAAGGAAAACAGAAAACAGGGCACCCCCCGCTGGGCCAAGTGGCCCAGCTGGCCTCAGCCTCCCGAACGGGCTGGCCCGCCCCACGGCCCAGTCGGCCGCCCCCTGGCCTATAGGCCACCCACACCCTAGAAACCCTAACCCCCACTCCCACTCGCCCCACTCCTCTCTCCCCCTCCCCACGACCGCACGCCCCTCTTCCCTTCCCCGATCCAGATCGGGATCGGGGGGACAAACCTCCCCACGGCGCTCGGACCCTGTCGCCTCG
>NC_041385.1:316671760-316679573 GCF_002162155.2 Triticum dicoccoides | reverse complement strand
CGCCTCCATCTCGCCCTCGTCCGTCGCCACGCCGCCTGGAACGCCGCTTCGCCGACCGCCTCCTCATCTCCTCCCCGCCGCCCGACGTGCTCGACGCCGGCCCCGCATCGCCACGCGCCGTCGTCGGACCCCGCCGGAACGCCTCCTCGGCTCCACCGCTCCCCGCCGTCGCGTTCGCCCTGCACCGGGCCTTCTCTGCAACGCGGGTGAGGAACCCCACCGGCCTCCCTCCGCCCCCCTGCTCACCGCGCCGAACACCCGCGCCCTGCTACAGCCTGCTCGTCGCCCCTCCACTGGCCACCAACGGCCGCCGCTCGGCCTTCCCGCACAGCCCCGCCTAGCCCCGCCTCGACATTGCTCCGGTCGAGGCCAAGGCCACCATGTGCCTGCCCCTTCGCCCACGGGTCGCAGCTCCCCCACGGGCACGCGCCCGTTCGGGCGCCCGCACCGCCCTGTGCCCGCTAAGGCCCCCCGGGCCACTATCTAGGGGGCCCCACGCCCCATAACGTTTTACACAAAAAAAAGGATTAAAAAATTAATTAAAATAAATATTATTAATAATTATTAATTAATTAATTATCTAATGAATTAATTAAGTAAATTAATCCGGTTTAATTAATTTAATTAACTAGTTAGGTTAATTAAATAGTAATTAAATTAATTAATCTGTAATTAACCTAAACAGAGAATGACAGGTGGGTCCCCCTGGACCCACACATCAGGTTGACCAAGTCAACTCTGTTGACTGCTGATGTCAGCATGACATCATGCAGATGTCATTAACCTGTTCTTTGAATTAATTAAATAATTAATTAAATTTCAGAAATTAATAAAATCTTTAGAAAATCATATCTTTTAATCCGTAACTCGGATTAAAATATTTTCAACATGAAAGTTGCTCAGAACGACGAAACGATTCCGGATACGCAGTCCGTTCGTCCGCCACACACCCCTAACCTATCGAACTCGCAACTTTCCCCCTCCGGTTCATCTGTCCGAAAACGCGAAACACCGGGAATACTTTCCCGGATGTTTCCCCCCTTCGTCGGTATCACCTACTACCGCGTTAGGGCACACCAAACACCGCGTATTGCCTTGTTGTATTTTGTGATGCTTTGTTTGCTCTGTATTCATTATTTCTTCCCCCTCTTCTGTCCGGTAGACTACGAGACCGACGCTGCTGCTGACCAGTTCGACTACGGAGTTGACGACCTCTCTCTCTTGCCAGAGCAACCAGGCAAGCCCCCCCCCCTTGATCACCAGATATCGCCTATTCTACTCTATACTGCTTGCATTAGAGTAGTGTAGCATGTTACTGCTTTCTGTTATACCTATCCTGATGCATAGCCTGTCCTTGTTACCACTGTTGTTACCTTTACCTGCAATCCTATATGCTTAGTATAGGGTGCTAGTATTCCATCTGTGGCCCTACATTCTCCTTCGTCTGCCGTGCTATACTATCGGGCCGTGATCACTCGGGAGGTGATCACGGGTATATACTATACTTTATACATGATACATGTGAAGACTAAAGTCGGGTCGGCTGGTGGAGCACCCGCGAGTGGATCTTTGAGGCGGAGCGACAGGGCAGGTTGAGACCACCTAGGAGAGAGGTGGGCCTGGCCCTGTTCGGCGTTCGCGGATACTTAACACGCTTAACGAGATCTTGGTATTTGATCTGAGTTGGCTACGAGCTTATACGCACTAACCATCTACGCGGGAGTAGTTATGGGTATCCCGACGTCGTGGTATCAGCCGAAGCACTTCAGACGTCAGCGACGGAGCGGCGCTCGCCGAATTGGACTGGAACGCCACTAGGCTAGGTCTGCTTTCGGCCGCGTACGCAACGTGCAGGTGTGCTATGGGCGATGGGCCCAGACCCCTGTGCGCTTAGGTTTAGACCGGCGTGCTGGCCTCTCTGTTGAGCCTAGGTGGGGCTGCGACGTGTTGATCTTCCGCGGCCGGGAATGACCCAGGAAAGTGTGTCCGGCCAAATGGGATCAAGCGTGCTGGGTAAGTTGGTGCACCCCTGCAGGGAAGTTAATCTATTCGAATAGTCGTGCTCTTCGGTAACAGGACGACTTGGAGTTGTACCTTGACCTTATGACAACTAGAACCGGATACTTAATAAAACACACCCTTCCAAGTTCCACAGACAATCCGGTGATCGCTTTTCCACAGGGCGACGAGGGGAGGATCGCCGGGTAGGATTATGCTATGCGATGCTACTGAAGATGCTACTGAAGATGCTACTGAAGATGCTACTGGAGATGCTACTTGGAGATGCTACTTGGAGGACTTCAATCTACTCTCTTCTACATGCTGCAAGACAGAGGCCGCCAGAAGCGTAGTCTTTGACAGGATTAGTTATCCCCCTCTTATTCTGGCATTCTGCAGTTCAGTCCACCGATATGGCCCTTTACACATATACCCATGCATATGTAGTGTAGCTCCTTGCTTGCGAGTACTTTGGATGAGTACTCACGGTTGCTTTTCTCCCCTTTTTCCCCTTTCCTTTCCTTCTGGTTGTCGCAACCAGATGCTGGAGTCCAGAAGCCAGACGCCACCGGAGTCGACGACCCCTACTACACCGGAGGTGCCTACTACTACGTACAGCCCGCTGACGACGTCCAGGAGTAGTTAGGAGGATCCCAGGCAGGAGGCCTGCGCCTCTTTCGATCTGTATCCCAGTTTGTGCTAGCCTTCTTAAGGCAAACTTGTTTAACTTATGTCTGTACTCAGATATTGTTGCTTCCGCTGACTCGTCTATGATCGAGCACTTGTATTCGAGCCCTCGAGGCCCCTGGCTTGTATTATGATGCTTGTATGACTTATTTTATTTGTAGAGTTGTGTTGTGATATCTACCCGTGAGTCCCTGATCTTGATCGTACACATTTGCGTGCATGATTAGTGTACGATTGAATCGGGGGCGTCACACTGAGGATCCCGTAGAGAAGGAGCGCTTCAAGCGCCGGCTTATACCCACTGCAAGAAGCCTGAAAAAGAAGAAGCAGTAGCTCCAAGCTGATCAAGATCTGCTCACAGACAGATGGACCGAGGTCCTGGCAGCCGAGGAATACGGACTCGAGCGCCACCCCAAAGGTTACCCAAAAAACAAGTTGCTACCTCAACTCAAGGAGGAGGCCCTAAGGCCCACACTACCAGCACAGGACGAGGCTGACCGGCCACCTCGTGGCCGGGATAAAACGGTGTATCAGCCCGAATACCAGCCCGCATCCCCACGCCAATACACTACGGCCCGGAGCAATAGGCAGGACCTGCAAGACATACTGGAAAACACGGCAGGACAGCCAAGATCAATCTACGGATCGCGGGGGCACGCCCCAACACATGACGATGATCGTCATGCCGGATACACTATCAACAAGTCCGGCCGGGCCGAACATAGCCGACCAAACTTATTCAAACTGCGCAGCAATATAGCCCGGCACAGAGGCGCCGCACACCCCCTATGCTTCACTGACGAACTAATGGATCACGAATTCCCATAAGGGTTTAAACCCGTAAACATCCAATCATACGACGGCACAACAGACCCCGTGGTATGGATCGAAGATTTCCTTCTCCACATTCACATGGCCCGCGATGAAGATCTACATGCCATCAAGTATCTTCCCCTTAAACTCAAAGGACCAGCCCGACACTGGCTGAATAGCCTGCCGACAAATTCCATCGGCTGTTGGGAAAACTAGGAGGACGCGTTCCTCGACAACTTCCAAGGCACTTACATGCGACCACCGGATGCTGATGACTTGAGTCACATTACACAACAGCCCGGAGAGTCAGCCAGGAAGTTCTGGACTCGGTTCCTAACTAAAAAGAACCAAATTGTCAACTGTCCGGACGCCGAAGCCTTGGCGGCCTTTAAGCATAATATCCGCGACGAGTGGCTCGCCCGACACCTCGGCCAGGAAAAACCGAAGTCCATGGCGGTCCTCACGACACTCATGACCCACTTTTGCGCGGGCGAGGACAGCTGCTTGGCTCGCAGTAGCACCACGCCAGTAAACTCCGGCACTTCAGATGTCCGCGACAATAACGGCAAGCCACGGTGCAACAGACATAAGCGTCGGAACAATGGTGACAACACTGAAGACATGGCAGTTAACGCCGGATTCAATGGCTCAAAATCCGGTCAGCGGAAAAAGCCGTTCAAAAGAAACAATCCGGGACCGCCAGTCTGGACCGCATACTTGATCGCTCGTGCCAAATTCATGGCACCCCTGATAAGCCAGCCAACCACACTAACAGAGATTGCTAGGTGTTCAAACAGGCCGACAAGATAAATGCCGAAAACAAGGACAAGGGGCTACCCAGCGACAATGATGAGGAACCCCGGCGTCCGAACACGGGGGGACAGAAGAAATTTCCTCCCGAGGTGAAAACGGTAAATATGATCTATGCCACCCACATTCCCAAACGGGAACGAAAGCGAGCACTAAGGGACGTCTATGTGATGGAGCCAGTCGCCCCAAAGTTCAACCCATGGTCAGCCTGTCCGATCACTTTTGATCGTAGGGATCACCCTACAAGCATCCGTCACGGCGGTTCAGCCGCATTGGTCCTTGACCCAATCATCGACGGATTCAATCTTACGCGGGTCCTTATGGACGGAGGCAGTAGCCTGAACCTGCTTTACCAGGACACAGTGCGCAAAATGGGCATTGATCCTTCAAGGATCAAGCCCACCAAAACCACCTTCAAAGGTGTAATTCCTGGAGTAGAGGCCCGTTGTACGGGCTCCATAACACTAGAAGTGGTCTTCGGATCCCCGGATAACTTTCGAAGTGAGGAGTTAATCTTTGATATCGTCCCTTTTCGTAGTGGCTATCATGCACTGCTCGGACGAACCACATTCACTCGATTCAATGCGGTACCACACTATGCATACCTCAAGCTCAAGATGTCAGGACCTCGCAGGGTTATAACAGTCAATGGAAACACAGACCGCTCTCTCCATACAGAAGAGCACACTGCGACCCTCGCGGCAGAAGTACAAAGCAGCCTTCTCCGGCAGACAGCCAATTCGGCTATCATGCACTGCTCGCCCCCGATTCAATCGTACACTAATCATGCACGCAAATGTGTACGATCAAGATCAGGGACTCACGGGAAGATATCACAACACAACTCTACAAATAAAATAAGTCATACAAGCATCATAATACAAGCCAGGGGACTCGAGGGCTCGAATACAAGTGCTCGATCATAGACGAGTCAGCGGAAGCAACAATATCTGAGTACAGACATAAGTTAAACAAGTTTGCCTTAAGAAGGCTAGCACAAACTGGGATACAGATCGAAAGAGGCGCAGGCCTCCTGCCTGGGATCCTCCTAACTACTCCTGGTCGTCGTCAGCGGGCTGCACGTAGTAGTAGGCACCTCCGGTGTAGTAGGGGGTCGTCGTCGATGGTGGCGTCTGGCTCCAGGTCTCCAGCATCTGGTTGCGACAACCAGGTAGAAGGGAAAGGGGGAAAAGAGGGAGAAAAGCAACCGTGAGTACTCATCCAAAGTACTCGCAAGCAAGGAGCTACACTACATATGCATGGGTATATGTGTAAGGAGGCCATATCAGTGGACTGAACTGCAGAATGCCAGAATAAGAGGGGGATAGCTAATCCTGTCGAAGACTACGCTTCTGGCAGCCTCCGCCTTACAGCATGTAGAAGAGGGTAGATTGAAGTCCTCCAAGTAGCATCTCCAAGTAGCATCTCCAAATAGCATCTCCAAGTAGCATCTCCAGTAGCATCGCATAGCATAACCCTACCCGGCGATCCTCCCCTCGTCGCCCTGTGGAAAAGCGATCACCGGGTTGTCTGTGGAACTTGGAAGGGTGTGTTTTATTAAGTATCCGGTTCTAGTTGTCATAAGGTCAAGGTACAACTCCAAGTCGTCCTGTTACCGAAGATCACGGCTATTCGAATAGATTAACTTCCCTGCAGGGGTGCACCACATTCCCCAACACGCTTGATCCCATTTGGCCGGACACACTTTCCTGGGTCATGCCCGGCCGCGGAAGATCAACACGTCGCAGCCCCACCTAGGCAAAACAGAGAGGCCAGCACGCCGGTCTAAACCTAAGCGCACAGGGGTCTGGGCCCATCGCCCATAGCACACCTGCATGTTGCGTGGGCGGCCGGAAGCAGAACTAGCCCCCTTAATACAAGAGCAGGCTTACGTTCCAATCCGGCGCGCGCCGCTCCGTCGCTGACGTCTGAAGTGCTTCGGCTGATACCACGACGTCGGGATACCCATAACTACTCCCGCGTAGATGGTTAGTGCGTATAGGCTCGTAGCCAACTCAGATCAAATACCAAGATCTCGTTAAGCGTGTTAAATATCCGCGAACGCCGAACAGGGCCAGGCCCACCTGTCTCCTAGGTGGTCTCAACCTGCCCTGTCGCTCCGCCACCAAGTAACAGTCGGGGGCCGTCGGGAACCCAGGCCCACCTCTACCGGGATGGAGCCACCTGCCCCTTCAGCCCCCAACTCCGAACAGTATCACAGGTAATGTAACAGTGTAAAGTATATAGTATATGCCCGTGATCACCTCCCGAAGTGATCACAGCCCAGTAGTATAGCATGGCAGACGGACGAGTGTAGGGCCACTGATGGAACACTAGCATCCTATACTAAGCATTTAGGATTGCGGGTAAGGTATCAATGACTGTAGCAGCAATGACAGGCTATGCATCAGAATAGGATTAACGGAAAGCAGTAACATGCTACACTACTCTAATGCAAGCAGTATAGAGAAGAGTAGGCGATATCTGGTGATCAAAGGGGGGGCTTGCCTAGTTGCTCTGGCAAGAGAGAGGGGTCGTCAACTCCGTAGTCGAGCTGGGCAGCAGCAGCGTCGGTCTCGTAGTCTACCGGAGAGAAGAGGGGGAAGAAACAATGAATACCAAGTAAACAGATGCATATCGATGCATGACATGCCAAGAAGCGATGCTAGGCGTGCCCTAACGTGGTATGAGGTGGTACTGGTTAAGGGGGGAATCATCCGGGAAAGTATTCCCGGTGTTTCGTGTTTTTGGGCAGAGGAGCCGGAGGGGGAAAGTTGCGGGTTCGATAGGTTAGGGGGGTGTGGCGGACTAACGGACTGCGTATCCGAATTCGTCCCGTCGTTCTGAGCAACTTTCATGTTGAAAATATTTTAATCCGAGTTACGGATTAAAAGATATGATTTTTTCAAGATTTTATTAATTTCTGGAATTTAATCAATTAATTATTTAATTCAAAAAATGGAATTATGACGTCAGCATGATGCCATGCTGACGTCAGCAGTCAACAGGGTTGACTAGGTCAACCCGGACATGTGGGTCCCGTTCGTCATACTCTGTTAACTAATTATCTTAGTTAAGTTTAATTAACAGTAGTTAATTAGGTTAATTAGTCATTAGGTTTAATTAATCAGGATTAATTAAATTAATTATTTACTTAATTAATTAATTAATTAATTTTATTCATTATTATTTTTATTAATTATATTTATCTAAATTCCTTTTCCTTTTTCTTTTATTTTAAAAACGTCCTGGGGGTGGGGCCCCCATGTCATAGGCAGGGGGGTGGACCGGTCAGCCCAGCTAACCGAGTCAATCAGGGCGGCGGGGAGGGGGCCCTGGGCCCACCAGGCGGTGGCCCCAGGCGGCCACGTCGGCGGCCGGCGTTGGGGAGCCCCGGTGGGCGTCCGCGGCGGAGGGGGCGCCGGACCTCGCCGGACTTCGTCATTCGGTGGCCAAAAAGGGGCGTGGGCGGTGCGTTCGGAAGCGGGGAGGACGGCGCGTCCAA
>NC_041385.1:316670821-316671750 GCF_002162155.2 Triticum dicoccoides | reverse complement strand
TAGGCAGGAGGGCGGGGAGGCGACCGACGGCGACGAGGGGGGCGACGGGATCGACCGGTGCCGATCCGGATCGGCGCGGGGAGGGAGGAGGAGGGGATCGGGGGGGGAATGGGTGCGGCTAGGGTTTCCTGCCGACCGGGGGGGATAAGGGAGTGAGGGGGTTGGGCCGGGCCAGGGGTGGCCGGCTGGGCCAGGTGGGGGCTTGGCCCAGTTGGGCCAGTGGGGTTTTCTCCCCTCCCTTTATTTATTCGGTTTGTTTTTATTTTCTTTTCTTATTTTTTCTTTTCTGTTTTAATTCATTTTAAAATATTCAGACACTTTATAAAAATGTGTGCACTCCACCATAATTACCGATGTAATATTTGACAACCACCGAACTTTTTAGTTTTAATTTTTGAAAACTTTTATTGTTATCATTAATTTGAATTTTGAATTTTGGACCGGTTTTGAACTAACTCAAGATTAGCAACTATAATTGAGGTGACGTGGCATCACTAGCAGAGGATCACTATAGCTTAATTTCCCGGGCGTCACAGATGCCACCTCACCTCGATTACTACGGATAAACTCGCGTTAGTTCGGAACCTAGTTCGAATTTCAAATTCAAATCAAGCAAACAATAAAAGTTTTCAAATATTAAAATTTAAATGTCCTGAGTGAACCAAATAATACATAGGTAATTATGGTGGCGAAACCAAACTTTGATAAAATGCTTAAAGGCCCTGAAACAATTAAAACAATAGTGAAAAACAATTAAACAAATGCCTATTGAATTTATAAAATGCTAACACCATTTTATTATGGGTTAAGAATTAATCTTGTAGTAGTTTATTGGTAAATACAAATTAGGCACTAGTGGTAATTTTATAAAACTGGAAATAAAAGAAACTACAAATAAAAAGAGACAAGAAAATATATATAAAAAAAAG
>NC_041385.1:316670424-316670718 GCF_002162155.2 Triticum dicoccoides | reverse complement strand
CCCCCCCCGCTGGGCCAAGTGGCCCAGCTGGCCTCAGCCTCCCGAACGGGCTGGCCCGCCCCACGGCCCAGCCGGCCGCCCCCTGGCCTATAGGCCACCCACACCCTAGAAACCCTAACCCCCACTCCCACTCGCCCCACTCCTCTCTCCCCCTCCCCACGACCGCACGCCCCTCTTCCCTTCCCCGATCCAGATCGGGATCGGGGGGACGAACCTCCCCACGGCGCTCGGACCCTGTCGCCTCGTCCTCGCCACCCAGCGGCGCCGAGCACCACCACCCCTCCCCCTCGCCTT
>NC_041385.1:316661806-316670340 GCF_002162155.2 Triticum dicoccoides | reverse complement strand
CGCCTCCATCTCGCCCTCGTCCGTCGCCACGCCACCTGGAACGCCGCTTTGCCGACCGCCTCCTCATCTCCTCCCCGCCGCCCGACGTGCTCGACGCCGGCCCCGCATCGCCACGCGCCATCGTCGGACCCCGCCGGAACGCCTCCTCGGCTCCACCGCTCCCCGTCGTCGCGTTCGCCCTGCACCGGGCCTTCTCTGCAACACGGGTGAGGAACCCCACCGGCCTCCCTCCGCCCCCCTGCTCACCGCGCCGAACACCCGCGCCCTGCTACAGCCTGCTCGTCGCCCCTCCACTGGCCACCAACGGCCGCCGCTCGGCCTTCCCGCACAGCCCCGCCTAGCCCCGCCTCGACACTGCTCCAGTCGAGGCCAAGGCCACCATGTGCCTGCCCCTTCGCCCATGGGTCGCAGCTCCCCCACGGGCACGCGCCCGTTCGGGCGCCCGCACCGCCCTGTGCCCGCTAAGGCCCCCGGGCCACTATCTAGGGGGCCCCACGCCCCATAACGTTTTACACAAAAAAAAGGATTAAAAAAATTAATTAAAATAAATATTATTAATAATTATTAAGTAATTAATTATCTAATGAATTAATTAAGTTAATTAATCCGGTTTAATTAATTTAATTAACTAGTTAGGTTAATTAAATAGTAATTAAATTAATTAATCTGTAATTAACCTAAACAGAGAATGATAGGTGGGTCCCCCTGGACCCACACGTCAGGTTGACCAAGTCAACTCTGTTAATTGCTGATGTCAGCATGACATCATGCAGATGTCATTAACCTGTTCTTCGAATTAATTAAATAATTAATTAAATTTCAGAAATTAATAAAATCTTTAGAAAATCATATCTTTTAATCCGTAACTCGGACTAAAATATTTTCAACATGAAAGTTGCTTAGAACGACGAGACGATTCCGGATACGCAGTCCGTTCGTCCGCCACACACCCCTAACCTATCGAACTCGCAACTTTCCCCCTCCGGTTCATCTGTCCGAAAACGCGAAACACCGGGAATACTTTCCCGGATGTTTCCCCCCTTCGTCGGTATCACCTAGTACCGCGTTAGGGCACACCAACCACCGCGTATTGCCTTGTTATATTTTGTGATGCTTTTTTTGCTCTGTATTCATTATTTCTTCCCCCTCTTCTGTCCGGTAGACTACGAGACCGACGCTGCTGCTGACCAGTTCGACTACGGAGTTGACGACCTCTCTCTCTTGCCAGAGCAACCAGGCAAGCCCCCCCCCCTTGATCACCAGATATCGCCTATTCTACTCTATACTGCTTGCATTAGAGTAGTGTAGCATGTTACTGCTTTCTGTTATACCTATCCTGATGCATAGCCTGTCCTTGTTACCACTGTTGTTACCTTTACCTGCAATCCTATATGCTTAGTATAGGGTGCTAGTATTCCATCTGTGGCCTTACATTCTTGTCCGTCTGCCGTGCTATACTATCGGGCCGTGATCACTCGGGAGGTGATCACGGGTATATACTATACTTTATACATGATACATGTGGAGACTAAAGTCGGGTCGGCTGGTGGAGCACCCGCGAGTGGATCTTTGAGGCGGAGCGACAGGGCAGGTTGAGACCACCTAGGAGAGAGGTGGGCCTAGCCCTGTTCGGCGTTCGCGGATACTTAACACGCTTAACGAGATCTTGGTATTTGATCTGAGTTGGCTACGAGCTTATACGCACTAACCATCTACGCGGGAGTAGTTATGGGTATCCCGACGTCGTGGTATCAGCCGAAGCACTTCAGACGTCAGCGACGGAGCGGCGCGCGCCGAATTGGACTGGAACGCCACTAGACTAGGTCTGCTTTCGGCCGCGTACGCAACGTGCAGGTGTGCTATGGGCGATGGGCCCAGACCCCTGTGCGCTTAGGTTTAGACCGGCGTGCTGGCCTCTCTGTTGAGCCTAGGTGGGGCTGCGACGTGTTGATCTTCCGCGGCCGGGCATGACCCAGGAAAGTGTGTCCGGCCAAATGGGATCAAGCGTGCTGGGTAAGTTGGTGCACCCCTGCAGGGAAGTTAATCTATTCGAATAGTCGTGATCTTCGGTAACAGGACGACTTGGAGTTGTACCTTGACCTTATGACAACTAGAACCGGATACTTAATAAAACACACCCTTCCAAGTTCCACAGACAACCCGGTGATCGCTTTTCCACAGGGCGACGAGGGGAGGATCGCCGGGTAGGATTATGCTATGCGATGCTACTGAAGATGCTACTGAAGATGCTACTGGAGATGCTACTGAAGATGCTACTGGAGATGCTACTTGGAGATGCTACTTGGAGGACTTCAATCTACTCTCTTCTACATGCTGCAAGACGGAGGCCGCCAGAAGCGTAGTCTTTGACAGGATTAGTTATCCCCCTCTTATTCTGGCATTCTGCAGTTCAATCCACCGATATGGCCCTTTACACATATACCCATGCATATGTAGTGTAGCTCCTTGCTTGCGAGTACTTTGGATGAGTACTCACGGTTGCTTTTCTCCCCTTTTTCCCCTTTCCTTTCCTTCTGGTTGTCGCAACCAGATGCTGGAGTCCAGAAGCCAGACGCCACCGGAGTCGACGACCCCTACTACACCGGAGGTGCCTACTACTACGTGCAGCCCGCTGACGACGTCCAGGAGTAGTTAGGAGGATCCCAGGCAGGAGGCCTGCGCCTCTTTCGATCTGTATCCCAGTTTGTGCTAGCCTTCTTAAGGCAAACTTGTTTAACTTATGTCTGTACTCAGATATTGTTGCTTCCACTGACTCGTCTATGATCGAGCACTTGTATTCGAGCCCTCGAGGCCCCTGACTTGTATTATGATGCTTGTATGACTTATTTTATTTGTAGAGTTGTGTTGTGATATCTACCCGTGAGTCCCTGATCTTGATCGTACACATTTGCGTGCATGATTAGTGTACGATTGAATCGGGGGCGTCACACTGAGGATCCCGTAGAGAAGGAGCGCTTCAAGCGCCGGCTTATACCCACTGCAAGAAGCCTGAAAAAGAAGAAGCAGTAGCTCCAAGCTGATCAAGATCTGCTCACGGACAGATGGACCGAGGTCCTGGCAGCCGAGGAATACGGACTCGAGCGCCACCCCAAAGGTTACCCAAAAAACAAGTTGCTACCTCAACTCGAGGAGGAGGCCCTAAGGCCCACACTACCAGCACAGGACGAGGCTGACCGGCCACCTCGTGGCCGGGATAAAACGGCGTATCAGCCCGAATACCAGCCCGCATCCTCACGCCAATACACTACGGCCCGGAGCAATAGGCAGGACCTGCAAGACATACTGGAAAACACGGCAGGACAGCCAAGATCAATCTACGGATCGCGGGGGCACGCCCCAACACATGACGATGATCGTCATGCCGGATACACTATCAACAAGTCCGTCCGGGCCGAACATAGCCGACCAAACTTATTCAAACTGCGCAGCAATATAGCCCGGCACAGAGGCGCCGCACACCCCCTATGCTTCACTGACGAAGTAATGGATCACGAATTCCCATAAGGGTTTAAACCCTTAAACATCCAATCATACGACGGCACAACAGACCCCGTGGTATGGATCGAAGATTTCCTTCTCCACATTCACATGGCCCGCGATGAAGATCTACATGCCATCAAGTATCTTCCCCTTAAACTCAAAGGACCAGCCCGACACTGGCTGAATAGCCTGCCGGCAAATTCCATCGGCTGTTGGGAAAACTTGGAGGACGCGTTCCTCGACAACTTCCAAGGCACTTACATGCGACCACCGGATGCTGATGACTTGAGTCACATTACACAACAGCCCGGAGAGTCAGCCAGAAAGTTCTGGACTCGGTTCCTAACTAAAAAGAACCAAATTGTCAACTGTCCGGACGCCGAAGCCTTGGCGGCCTTTAAGCATAATATCCGCGACGAGTGGCTCGCCCGACACCTCGGCCAGGAAAAACCGAAGTCCATGGCGGCCCTCACGACACTCATGACCCACTTTTGCGCAGGCGAGGACAGCTGCTTGGCTCGCAGTAGCACCACGCCAGTAAACTCCGGCACTTCAGATGTCCGCGATAATAACGGCAAGCCACGGTGCAACAGACATAAGCGTCGGAACAATGGTGACAACACTGAAGACATGGCAGTTAACGCCGGATTCAATGGCTCAAAATCCGGTCAGCGGAAAAAGCCGTTCAAAAGAAACAATCCGGGACCGCCAGTCTGGACCGCATACTTGATCGTTCGTGCCAAATTCATGGCACCCCTGATAAGCCAGCCAACCACACTAACAGAGATTGCTAGGTGTTCAAACAGGCCGACAAGATAAATGCCGAAAACAAGGATAAGGGGCTACCCAGCGACAATGATGAGGAACCCCGGCGTCCGAACACGGGGGGACAGAAGAAATTTCCTCCCGAGGTGAAAACGGTAAATATGATCTATGCCACCCACATTCCCAAACGGGAACGAAAGCGAGCACTAAGGGACGTCTATGTGATGGAGCCAGTCGCCCCAAAGTTCAACCCATGGTCAGCCTGTCCGATCACTTTTGATCGTAGGGATCACCCTACAAGCATCCGTCACGGCGGTTCAGCCGCATTGGTCCTTGACCCAATCATCGACGGATTCAACCTTACGCGAGTCCTTATGGACGGAGGCAGTAGCCTGAACCTGCTTTACCAGGACACAGTGCGCAAAATGGGCATTGATCCTTCAAGGATCAAGCCCACCAAAACCACCTTCAAAGGTGTAATTCCTGGAGTAGAGGCCCGTTGTACGGGCTCCATAACACTGGAAGTGGTCTTCGGATCCCCGGATAACTTCCGAAGTGAGGAGTTAATCTTTGATATCGTCCCTTTCCGTAGTGGCTATCATGCACTGCTCGGACGAACCACATTCACTCGATTCAATGCGGTACCACACTATGCATACCTCAAGCTCAAGATGTCAGGACCTCGCAGGGTTATAACAGTCAATGGAAACACAGACCGCTCTCTCCATACAGAAGAGCACACTGCGCCCTCGCGGCAGAAGTACAAAGCAGCCTTCTCCGGCAGACAGCCAATTCGGCGACAACAACCCCGAGCTCCGTCAAGCGAGTCCGGAGTACTCTGCAACAGGATCGCTAGGCACACCAAGAGCATGACTAGCAGTCCGGCCTCCGTCCTAGCCCCATCCAGGCAGCATTTGTGCCGCGCGTACACAATTACGCACTTAAAATACCATGGGCATAGGCGGAGGCGCAACGGTGATGCGGTCCACAGTGCAGTCCAACCGCGACAAGACCCGCATACTTTAAATAACCTTCTTTTTCTTTCAGGACCATCTTTCGGACATCCCCTTCAGAGAACCAGATCATCGGGCTCATCACAGGAGGGAAAACCAAGGAGGCAAAAGGCTTTGCGCACACAGGGAATACTCAGGTGGTATCTGTCAATGATCGTTATACCTGTTTTACATACCCACATGCGGCCCGCCCTTGGATAGGACATGTCAAATAGTCCTATTTGCTTCTGCTTAACGCATTAATTGTACATATACACTTGGACGTATTAGTTAACAATGGGAAATAATATATAGCGTCAGCTTATCATTCCTATCTTCACATTTTCCCTAAAAATGTTTATTTAATATCGCATCCGTACACTTTGGTACATTCAGTTTGCCAGGGGCTTCTTATGGTGCCCCATAATACGGCAAGATAAGTTCGAACACTTTCGATAGTGCAGCACCCCAAACTTATAGCATTATATGCATCAGCTCCGAATCATGTCTTGGGTCAATAGTTGGGTTTACCCGGCTCCCTTGTTTTGGTACCTTACGTTTCGTTATATCGGCTAAGGTAGGGCAGGGAGAACTACTGCGATTGTGTTCCAGTTCTTCCGGACGAGCACCTCAGTAGAGAAAGCCGAAAACTGACTGTCATGATGAGGCGAGAGCTGGTCGCTGTTTGAGAGGTCTTAAATCCCTAAAGATTTTCTCCGCTTCAGGCGAGGAATTGGCCTTGTCCGATTTAGGCGTGTATAGTGCCCCAGTTCGGTTTTTCGAATTCTAGGGCCTTCGCCGAAATTTAAAATTGTAGACTTCTATGGCTAAGTGAGAGTTATAAAGCTGCATAGTCCGATTGCCTTGTTCGCTGTGCCGAACACCTCCTTCAAGGACCAAAAATTTGGATAAAAAATGTTTGGGTTTTCCATAAACACCCCAGTACTAGTTACGTGGGAGCAGAAGCCAACGACTGGCCTACTTTCAAAAATTTATAAACAGCCGCACGGAAGGTAATATTTTAAATCAACAAAGCGCCATATAGTGCAAACGAACTAGTTTTCATATTACAAAGACAACATGAGTACATTCACTCAAAGATCGCGTCCTTGGTACATTCATCGGGCACGAGGCGAGCGTCTTTCATAACGCCATCATAATATTTCTCGGGGTAGTGATGCGCCTTGCCCTCCAGCGGTCCATCCTTCACCAGCTTCTCCGCATCCAGCTTGGCCCAATGCATCTTCGCACGGGCAAAGGCCCGGCGGGCACCCTCAATACAAATGGATTGCTTGATAACTTCGAGCCGCGGACAGGCATTCACCGTCCGCTTTATAAGGCCGAAGTAGCTGTCGGGCAGGGGCTCACCAGGCCACATCCGGACTATGAAGTCCTTCATGGCCACTTTGGTCGCCCTGTGGAGCTCAACCAACTGCTTCAGTTGGTCACTCAGAGGCATTGGGTGTTCGGCTCCAGCATACTGGGACCAGAACAGCTTCTCTGTTGAGCTTCCCTCTTCGACACGGTAGAACTCCGTGGCATCCGATATGCTACATGGCAGATCTGCGAATGCCCCTGGAGAGCTCCGAATTCAGGTAAGTAAAAGAAATGTCTCCTCCACATGCTTGCTTTGCATAATGAATGCCTTACCCGCTTCTATCTTCTTGGCCGCCTGGATTTCCTGCTGGGCCTTTTGGGCTTCGGCCCTGGCATCTTTTGCGCTCTGAAGGGCCTTCGCAAGCTCGGACTCTTTCGTCTTGAAGTCACGCTCCAAGGACTCGAACTTCTTGCCGAACTCCTAGAGCTCTTGCTGTACCTCGCCCACCCTAACATCTTGCTTTTCACGCTCAATGCCTCCATGGCTGCCTTACCTTCGGCCTCGGATAGCGCTTTCTTCAGAGCCGCCACTTCGGTCGCGGCCCCTATTACAAATCATGAGGCTTTTTGTTAGCATCACCAATTTTTTCCCCTCTATATGACACATGAACGGGGTATCACTTACCTTTGTTCTCTTCGAGCTGCCTCTTCGTGAGGCCGAGCTCCTCTTCGGCCTGCTTCAGGTCCCGTTCGAGTCCGGCGACCTCTGTTGTCCAGGCAGCAGCGGCAAGCAGCACCGCCTGCTTATTCACATAGACACATACTGTTAGATTCCTGCGGTTTAAAGTTGGCCCTCCGTTTGGCTTTCCTTTTCGAACACCAAACAGAGTATCAGGGGCTATTGTCTATTGGGTGATAATTTCTCACACTTTTGATTACTTACCTCAAAGCCTGTCAGGAGGCTGGTGCAGGCTTCGGTCAATCCTCTTTTGGCAGACCGAACCTTCTGAATCACCGCACTCATAAGAGTATGGTGCTCTTCACCCATGGAAGCGCCGCGAAGCACTTCCAGCAAACTATCTGACGCCTCTGGCGCAACGGAGGTCATCGGCACGGCCGGCTCGCCCTCCCTAGCGAGGGGTTGTGCACCCGAATCCGGAACCTTTGGAGGTTCCGGTGAAGTGTCCGGCTGGGAGCCCAGCTTGCTGCGGCTCTCGTCAGCATAATCCATGGGGATCTTACTCCCCATGTGCCCGGCATCTGGAATTTCGCCTTGGGGCGTCTCCAGAGCCGCCTCCCCCTGCTCTGGTACCCTTTGGGACTGCACCTCCGTGTCATCCGCTGGCCGAGGGGAGGTGGCCGTCGGGAGCGAATTCATTGCTGAATCGTTGAGAGACCCATCCGGAGAGGAAACCTCGGGATGGGACCTGGCCGGACTGCATATGCGTGTTCGGCGTTATAACAAACTATGAAGCTAAGTCGCACTAAAAGTATTACGGAGTCCAGATACTTACGATCTTGCCAGGGGCTTGCCCCTGGGTAGCCACTCCTCCTCGCTATAGGCGGCAGTGGTGGAGTGGTCCGGAGGAAGGGTCCGTCCCTTCTTGGACCCTTCGGCCTCCCCTGAAAGGGTGGCTTTCCTCTTCTTCCCCCCCCCCCTTGTTTTCGGGGAGAGGGTTTTCCTCCTCCTCCTCGTTGTCATTGGAGTAGTGCGCCTCGGTGTCTTCGGACGATGAGTCCGGCACCACGTTACGCCGGGAACTTCTTCTGGTCCCCATGGCCTTTTTCTTGGCCTTCTTCTCCGGCACCTGATAGGGTGCCGGAGCCAGCATCTCCGTCGGGAGTTCGTCTGCTGGGTCCTCGGGCAACGGAGCCGGACAGTCGATCCGCTCCGCCGTCGCCACATATTCCTGTCAAAATCAGCACAGTGGCATGAGTTTCTCCCATGAATATACTAAG
>NC_041385.1:316553993-316661445 GCF_002162155.2 Triticum dicoccoides | reverse complement strand
ACTTCGCTGGCCTTGAACAACACCTTTCAGGCGTCTTTGTGCGTCTTGCAGTGTCTGGTGTTGGGCGCGTCGAACTCCCACAGGTTGAATGTCCATCTCTGGCACAGGAGAATCCGGCGAAATAGCATGACCTGGACCACATTGACCAGCTTGATTTTCTTGGTTATCATGTTTTTGACACAATTCTAGAGTCCGGTTAGCTCCGCGGATGCGCCCCAGTCAAGGCCCTTCCTCTTCCAGGAAGTGAGCCGCACAGGGATGCCGGATCGGAATCCCGGGGCCGCCACACAGTTGGCATCGCGCGGCTCGATGATATAAAACCACCCCGATTGCCACCCCTTCACGGTTTCCGCAAAGGAGCCTTCAAGCCAAGTGACGTTGGGCATCTTGCCCACCATGGCGCCACCGCACTCCGCCTGGTGGCCGACCACTATGTTTGGCTTGAAGATCTTTAGCCACAGGCCAAAGTGGGGCCTGATGCGGAGAAAGGCCTCGCACACGACGATAAACGCCAAGATGTTGAGGATGAAGTTAGGGGCCAGATCATGAAAATCCAGCCCGTAATAGAACATGACCCCGCAGACAAATGGGTGGAGGGGGAATCCCAGTCCGCGGACAAAGTGGGAGAGGAACATGACCCTCTCGTGGGGTCCTGGAGTCGGGATAATCTGCCCTGCATCCGGGAGCCGGTGCGCGATATCTGTGGCCAAGTATCCGGTCGCCCGGAGCTTCGTGATGTGTTCCTCCTTGACGGTGAAGGCCACCCACCTACCTCCCGCTCCGGACATGTTTGGATGTGCAGAGAAGGCGAGAACTAGGGCGTTGGAGCTCAAGGGTGCGAGAATGGATGAGCAAAGGAGGAAGAAAGGCGTGGGTAAAAATGGGAGATCCTTATCCCTTTATAGAGGTGGTGAAAACAGTGCGCCTCCCCACTTGCCTGAGGAAATCGCTTATTTTCCAAGCGCTACGGTTGAGTTACCCATACCCATATTGATGAGGATCCCGTGATAAGGGGACATGATCTTTGCTTCGACGAGACGTGCCAAGGAAACCGCCTCGCAATATGTGCGGTGGCTGGTTGTGGGAAAATGGTTCGAATAATGACTTGACCATGGTGTGATGTCACATTATCTAAAGTTGTCAGCAGATTATATTTGTGGAATATTGTTCTCTCTACGGTGTAATGCAGAAGTTATCTTACAGAGCCGGACACGATCCTTAATCTACTTTGGAGTATTCGGAGATGGAACCCGTCTTGCAATGCCAAAGACAATCTGCATGCCGGACTCATCATCATTGAAGCCTGGTTCAGGAGCTACTAAGGGAGTCCTAGATAAGGGGTATCCGGACAGCCGGACTATATACTTTGGCCGGACTGTTGGGCCGTGAAGATACAAGACTCAAGACTTCGTTCCGTGTCCGAATGGGACTCTCCTTTGCGTGGAAGACAAGCTTGGTGATCCGGATGTTAGATCTCCTTCTTTGTAACCGATCTATGTAACCCTAGCCCCCTCCGGTGTCTATATAAACCGGAAGATTTAGTCCGTAGGACAACGACAATCAGAATCATAGGCTAGCTTCTAGGATTTAGCCTCTATGATCCCGTGGTAAATCTACTCTTGTAATACTCATATCATCAATATCAATCAAGCAGGAAGTAGGGTATTACCTCCATCGAGAGGGCCCGAACCTGGGTAAAACATCGTGTCCCCTGCCTCCTGTTACCATTAGCCTTAGACGCACAGTTCGGGACCCCCTACCCGAGATCCGCCGGTTTTGACACCGACAGGTACCCCTTAGGGTCGACCCGCCTTTCCAAGTAATAGTTGTAGAGTCCAAGTATCTGTGTGTCCAAACATCAAGGGGAAACCCCGAGGAATCACCCCCGGCGGATTCCACTCGATGTAATCATCAAGGTGAACGTAAGAGGATCCACCCTCGAGGTTCACACTTGAGGGGTTGCACGACAGAGTCTTATCGAAAGTGGTTAAGGCAGAATCACCCTCGATGACCACGACCAAATAACTACACTACCGGGTTAACATCAGAAGTGCTGATGATGTCTCACCCTCGGCACTCGATAGTAACCCAGTAGTGTCGAGCAACTAAGGGGAAGTGATGTGCGATGCCGGGGCCTGGTCTTCGATCCCATTGATCGAGTCTTCGATGATGAAGCAGGGGCAACAAGGACAAGGTGGGGTCACTGATGGATCACTAACCAACCTATACTAAGCAGTTTAGGATAAAAAGGTAAGGTAACAATAAGCAGGTTACAAAAGCATGCTATGCATCAGAATAGGAGCAAATAATAACAGTAGCAAAATCTAATGCAAGCATGAGAAAATGGAATGGGTGATATCGGGATGATCAAAGGAGGGGCTTGCCTGGAAGCTCTGCTGAAAGGGAAGAAGGGTCGTCGTCGACGTAGTCGATCACAGGGACAGCATCGGTCTTGGGGTCTACCGAAGAGAAGAGGGGGAAGAAATAATAAATATAAAGCAAACACAGCATTACAAAGCATAACATGGCAAAATGATGTGTCGGGTGTGGCCTAACATATGGCTACAAATATAGGTGAAGGGGGAATTCAACCGGGAATGTTTTCCCGGTTCCGGACCTGTGTCAGACAAATGACCGGAGGGAGAATGTTCCATGTTCAGCATGTTAGGGGCATGTGACAGATAAACGGACTGCGTATTTGGATTCATCACGTCGTTCTGAGTAAATTTCATGTATAAATATTTTTCATCCGAGATACTGTTTATTTTCTATGAATTTTCAAAGTTTTAAAACATTTTATGGATTTCTAGAATATATCTAAATTTGAATTTAAACAGTGTATTACTTTTTATACACAAACACATCTAGCCTATTAGAATGACAGGTGGGGTCCAGTGGCCGAGTCAGCATACACAGTCAGCAAGTCCACAATCAATGTTTGACCTGGTTAAAGTGTGAATAGTGGTCGTGGGGCCTACTTGTCATTGACTACCATTTTAACTAAAGGGGGATTTAGTGCAAGGTACCACCTGTCACAAACACATTAGGCTATTTAACATAAGAAGTAGCATCCCTAAACTAATCTAACTAGTAAAACGCACGTGCGTTGCCACGGGCAACAAATGAATCTATCACGAGCCCCTAAACTCATCTCTTCGAACATTATGTTATTACTTTCCTATGTTTGTCTCAAAAATAAAACTTTCCTATGTTGTCACCCTACTCCAAATCTGTGTTCACTCCAAATCTATTTAATTGTTGAGTCCCATCATCCCTAACTCCTGGCCAAACAGATGAATACGAGCAACTTGCCTTCAGCTCTACATTAACTCAAAATTGCATCTGTTTTCTCCAAGTTTGCCAAATTGCCATAGGCATTCCCATCATCCTACCTTTTAATGTCTTCCAACATTCTCCATCCACACCCACCTAAAAGTTCTGACAAAATAAATAAATTTTTCATACAATTTTGCAATGTTATACATTAATAATTGCTAATTGCTCTCATTTTTATTTTCTAAGCATAGCATGAGAGATGATAGTTCCACTTGTATGAACCCTCCTACCTCAGGATTAAAATCACCCTTGCAAAGAAAAATAGCTAGAATCGTATCACATGCTTCTTTCTTTGATACGCACCTAAAACAGATGAGATTCTTTGTATTTATGATAATGCGGTTAATTAAAATAGAAGAACTACGACACCTCATAGAAATAAGGAAAAGCCAACCTCGGCTTGCAGCATGTGAATTGGAACGGGAGAAGAAAAATTTCAAGTCTTCGATATAGTTGAGTGGGTTAAACCCATGCATATCCCACACTATGGTTACAAGATATGTATTTCATGAACAGAGCAAGTAGCGCTTTTGGGTTTCTATACATTTCTAGTGTACTTTGAGATAAATATTTTTTTAATAGAGAAAACAGCAGGAGAGGCTCCTTCTTTTCTTTGCCTAGTATATATATATAAGTCGCAAAGTGTACAAATATTGACATGGTGAAAGTAGACCTAGAACAAAAGAGAAACAATAACAAAACACACATAAAGATAGTATGTAAATCTAAAAAACAGAGAAGTCAGGGATAACCCTATGCATGAGAAGCCTCAGATCACCTTTGAACATCCTGAGCCAGTCCTGAACAGAAGGCTTCGTACCCTCAAAGTAGCATCTATTTCTTTGTTTCCAAATATTCCCGGCTGCCAATATGATGATTTATGTGAACAGGCGCTGTGGCCAGACTCTAGCAGCAGCATCAAACACGATATCAGGAGAAGACATAATATAATTTCCCTTGTACCTTTGTTTCTCTCAATTGAAAAGAAATAACAAAATCAAGGGAAGACACAATATAACTTTTCACTATCACATATTCAACAACAGTGGTGCCAAAACAATAATATATAGCTCAAAGAAATATTAATTAAATCATGAGACATCAACACAGTATAGCATGGAAACTAATAATAAAACTTAAAAGGTGCACGTAATATATCAGAATGTTCAATTAATAAGCACATATGTCATGAAATAGCAACATATTGCCCATGCATTTATACATTCCTTTAATACTCGCACCACGGTCCTAAAATATGTAGGTCCAAAAAATGTGTTTCTGATAATAGAAATCAGAAGCTAGGTAAAAGAAACGGTCAAAAAACATCCCCGACACTTTTGTTCTTCTCATTTAGACCAAAAAAGTTTCTACACATATTGTGTCCATGATAAATCACAACCACAATAATTTGGGGATATGACTTATGGCCTCACACATGCAGAAACAACATTGGTGGTACTTGGTCAGCTACTGCGGGCAGTTTAAGGGACCATCTCAAATAGTGGTAAGACACATATTGTTTGGTCACCATCGAATAGGTAACTATGCTTAAAGAAAAGTGCCTAGGCTATAAATCAGATTACGTGCCTAGGTTATACATCTTAAGTACCAGATTGACACCTAAGAAATGGATATCCAGCGTCCACATTTCCCTATTTGTAGTAGAGCATAAAACTGAATCAAATCGGAGGTCCCCGTGCATTGCAACGGGATGTCAAAATAGACACATGGATATACTTTGATAAAAGAGAGCATCATGCATAATGTAGCATATACATTTTGCACACAACTTTATTGTAAACAAAACATACTCGTGGAAATTGCTAAGCTACTGGCTATGTCCTGAATATACTGAAATTGACTTCACTAGATTTATGACTTCAAGATGGGCAGGATCTGCATGTTGATCCAGCACAGGAAAATTCATTACCCCTAATATTTGATAGAGACAAAGGCATCGACACATGATCATAGAAAAGAAAATTCCAGTTTTATCACCAAAAAGAAATGAAAAAACAAGTTATTGGTGCTTCCTTTCTCTGTAGTCCTGAACCACTGCTTGGATTGTGTGGATAATAGGGAACTTACATATAACAAGAACTCTTTATAATTTGGAAGTATACGATATAACGTGGACAACAGTGTTCTCTCAAAATCTGTAGCAATCAATGGAAAAAAGTAAAAGCTAATCTCCTAACACTACAATATTCTCAGGTATGTATTCTTAAGAATAGGGGCCATCTTACTTTGCTAGGTACAAAACTGACAAATACAATGGTACTGCTAGTACGTAGCCTATTAACGATTTTGAAGATGTGGAAGCAAGACAAGTTGTGCCATTTGAAAATGAGTGTAACCATGGACAATTAGGTGACACCTGAATTAGTACTACAATTATGTTAATGTCAAATTCTTCAGTTTGTTCCTATAAAAAACACCCACTGTTACTATGTTTCAGTTCTTCATCACTCCTTCCACTTTCGTGAAAAAGGGAAAAGGAATAGGGCAGTATTAACGAAGGGGGATATCTTACTGGAGAAATAACGATGAATATCTGTAGTTCTGAACCACTACTTGTATTCTGTGGATAATAGGTAACTTACATACAACAAGAACGCTTTATAATTTGGAAGTATATGATATAACGTGGACAACAGTGTTCTCCCAAAATCTGTAGCAATCCATGGAAAGAAGTAAAAGCTAATCTCATAACACTACAATATCATCTATTATGTATTCTTAAGAATAGGGGTCATCTTACTATGGCAGGTACAAAATTGACAAAGACAATGGTACTGCTAGTAGCCTAGTATCGATTTTGGTGGAACTGGTTCTACATTTTTTTATAGCAGCCAAACCAATCCAGAAGACCGGCAACCACATGGGCAGGAAAATTCTTGTGCGCATCCCCTGCTCCTAGTGTAACCCAACTGACAAACGTGAACATACATATCTGGTGGATTGCATTACCTGAAGCGCACATAGTCAGGGCTCTGGCCAGAGAGTTGCTCTGACATGCCGTTGAACACGTGATTGACGCCCCAACCGCGCAGACCTGGACCTGCGACAAACAGAGAAGCACGTGAGCAGCTGGAGGGTGAAGGAACCCTGATGAGGCCAACAGATGCGGGGACAAAAATAATAGCAATTAAAATAGACATGGCTGGAAACGTACAACTGGTACCGGTTTTCTATATTGGTAGTGAAACCACTAAATATTATCCAATATAACTAAAAATCATCAAAATTATTTTCTAAAATAATTACTTTGTTATTATACCTTTCCGTCATTGTGACTATCCTTGGCGAAGACGGCGACTCCGACACTCGCTTCATCGCTATGGTGGAGATCAAGGATCCTCGCCTTTGGTGTGATAGTTTTAGTATATCCTTGCATGCGTCATGTTAAATCCGGCGATTTTAATCAGATCATAAAGGAAGCGATTTGCTGCATACACTGAAGGATGATTTTAGAATTCAGAATTGATTTTCTTCTTCTTTTACATGTTTTAAATGTTATTTTGGAGCAATTTTCCAGATGTTATCATGCATAAACACTACTGTATTTAGTATGCATCGGGGACTCAAAAAGCTTCGACAAATCCTCTATTTACAGATCTTTTCCTGTAGGTCCAAAAAATGTGTTTCTGATAATAGAAATCAGAAGCTAGGTAAAAGAAACGGTCAAAAACATCCCCGACACTTTTGTTCTTCTCATTTAGACCAAAAAAGTTTCTACACATACTGTGTCATTGATAAATCACAACCACAATAATTTGGGGATATGACTTATGGCCTCACACATGCAGAAACAACATTGGTGGTACTTGGTCAGCTATTGCGGGCAGTTTAAGGGACCATCTCAAATAGTGGTAAGACACATATTGTTTGGTCACCATCGAATAGGTAACTATGCTTAAAGAAAAGTGCCTAGGCTATAAATCAGATTACGTGCCTAGGCTATACATCCTAAGTACCAGATTGACACCTAAGAAATGGATATCCAGCGTCCACATTTCCCTATTTGTAGTAGAACACAAAACTGAATCAAATCGAAGGTCCCCGTGCATTGCAACAGGATGACAAAATAGACACATGTATATACTTTGATAAAAGAGAGCATCATGCATAATGTAGCATATACATTTTGCACACAACTTTATTGTAAACAAAACATACTCGTGGAAATTGCTAAGCTACTGGCTATGTCCTGAATATACTGAAATTGACTTCACTGGATTTATGACTTCAAGATGGGCAGGATCTGCATGTTGATCCAGCACATGAAAATTCATTACCCCTAATATTTGATAGAGACAAAGGCATCGACACATGATCATAGAAAAGAAAAATCCAGTTTTATCACCAAAAAGAAATGAAAAAACAAGTTATTGGTGCTTCCTTTCTCTGTAGTCCTGAACCACTGCTTGGATTGTGTGGATAATAGGGAACTTACATATAACAAGAACGCTTTATAATTTGGAAGTATACGATATAACGTGGACAATAGTGTTCTCTCAAAATCTGTAGCAATCAATGGAAAAACATGTGATTGACGCCCCAACCGCGCAGACCTGGACCTGCGATGAACAGAGAAGCACGTGAGCAGCTGGAGGGTGAAGGAACCTTGATGAGGCCAACAGAGGTCACAGAAGCTGCAGGGTAGTGGCGCTAGACAGCGGTTAAGAACGATGACTGCGTAGACATCCACGGAGCCGGCGGGGTTGTGTGCCATAGCAGAAGATGAATTCTTTAACATTTCTCTTTACCTTTTAAAATCATCAACGGCAATAATGTTGAAAGAATTAGCATAAATAAATTATGATACTAAAAACATGATGGGATGATTAGTTAAACCATTACCGCTCATTCTCACCTTACTGACTCATAACAATCAAGCTTAAAAACATGATCTGACCATGGACAAACAGAAAGACAAAATGGCCAAAAAGTCTATAAATAGAACTGCAGCAACATGATTGTGTACCAACAAAAATTACATGGCGGTGTGATGGTAATGTGCATTCAACCCAGGGTTTTTTATAGGCCACTTGCAATTGGACAAGGATTCAGATTAGCACCTGATCGGCACCAATGCAACCGATGCGGGGACAAGCTTGGACTCTTCGACGACAATGACAAAGTGGTCGACGGCGCCCTTGGACCTTGGTCATCTTTGTGAGGAAAAGAAAGCCGCTCCTGCTCGCGACCCTTGACGGGGTTGAGCCCCGAGTCGTCCACGCCAATGTTGTCGTTCCGCTCTCATAATTTAAAAAAAGAGGTAATGTACCACACCACCAGGCAAGTAGTCAGAATCAACTTTCACACTTCATATGGTTAGATATAGTGGACTAAATTAATTAGGCAGGGTTTGTGTACACATTAGTAACAAAATCAGTAATCAATAAGGCATAGTTAGGCAAATCGACACACTGAAAAAACATTGTTAATGCAGTGTGAAATAAGAGAGGGATGGAACATAGTACCTATTCATCATATGGTAAGAGAAGATGTGGCAGCAAAACATGTTGTGCCATTTGAAGATGAGTGTAACCATGGACAATCAGGTCAACATGTTCTGATGGAAGCAATATATGGAAGGAACTGATAGTAAATGGATGGAGCAACATGAATCTAACCAACAAATCCTAGCTAATGTTTCATTTTTTTCCAGTAAGACCGCAAATTCTCCTTTCACATTTATTCCAAGGGTGTGTTCATAGTTATTTGGCTTTATATAGTTTTCAAATGCAGAACATAGGGAAATAGTTATGATATGGTGCAGAACATAGCACCAAATGCCAATGAATTTGAAATAGTAGTTCTGATGCTCGATGACAGAAATGTAGGGAAATCTAATATTTTTTAATGGTCCAGCGTGAGTATACATCTTATGTTTCGATGTTAGCTCAGAGACTGTTGGTTACAAAAATCTCATCATCCCCAACACATCAACGAGTATATACTATTGCACAATATTGGTTTGTAGATGTTCTCATACCTTCAGAAGGGCCTCTAGTTCCATCATGAAACCTGCATCAGTGTTTCATGTTCCAGTTTCGAGTTAAGCAAAGTATCCAACACTGCAAGTATGAGAATCAGTATCGAGGAGAACCTACACACTATTGGCTAAACGCAAGGATTGTTTTTCAAGCATGCGACAATGTAGGAAAAAAACAGTATCAAGGAGAACCTACACACCTTCTTGAGAATCAGTATCAACATCGAAATCACATGCTTCCTCGACTTAGCAATTAGTATCGCATATTTATCTTATCTCCAAATAAAATTAAAAATATGCATGCATATCTTGTTTATCATGTCGGCATATGCATCAACAAAGCTAGCCGCCCCTGCAAGTGTACATATGATTAGTCTTAGGGTAGTTCATACAGAATAATTATATGATGTGTCTTGAACTGTGAGGCTGCTCTTATCACCAATTAACATTAAAAAGTGGATGAACCACCTATAAATTTGAACATGGAATCTTATGTTGAACATGATATCCAGTTTGTAATTTAGAAGTGAGTGATGTAGTCCATAATCAACCAATAGAAAAGAAGCGCATAACCAAGCAATGGTTGTCTATAAACAGTACTCCCTCCGTCCGAAAATACCTGTCATTAAAATGGACAAAAAAGGATGTATCTAGAACTAAAATACATCTAGATACATCCCTTTTTATTTATTTGGATGACAAGTATTTCGGACGGAGGGAGTACATGCTAAGGAAATTAGCTATTGCATAATAATACGTATTTTTGTCTCTTCAGTGGTACTTGGTTATTACTCTCATGAGAGGGAGTACATCTCAATAAGCTGTCTCTAATGCCTCCTGTTCGCATGATATATTCAGGCACCAAAATTAGAAAGCAACATGTGTCGTTGTTGCTTGATTCAGCAAACACCACACACATGCATGCACACGCAACAAGCATCCATCGGCAGCCAGCAAGCAGCAAGCAGCACGCATAAACACGCTGAGTTCATACAAGCATCAATGGGCGGAGAACACGCACGCACGCACACAAGCTAAGCTAGCAAGCCACACACAGAGCACGCCCATCCCATCACTAACGCAGAGCACACACGCACACAGCGCAACACATACACAGATGCTATTGGACCAAACGCACGCAGCCACAATAGCCAAAGGATTCCAGTCTCGCGTTAAGAGGAAGAAACGGGCGGGCAAGCAGGTACCTGCACTTGCCGGTGCGCGGCGGCGAGGGCCCTGGAGAGCGACAGCACCCGCTCGATCTGCGCCTGCATCTGCTCCTTGCGGCACTCGACGCCCTCATCGGCCCTCTGCCTGGCGACGAGGAGCTCGTCCGCACGCGCCCGCCGCCGCTCGAGCCGCCGCCTCAGCTCGTCCAGCGCCGCGCCCTGCCGCACCGACTCCCTCCTCACCTGCTCGAGCGCTTTCCTCCTGCGATGTAGAGGAGGGTGGAGGTGGCTGAGCGAGTGATAGTGGAAGGCGTGGGGCGGCGGGGGCGGAGCGGGGAGATTGGGGCGGCGGCAGCGGAGCGAGGAGATTGGGGCGGCGCTACATCGCTAGACGAGGGAGATAGGGCGGCCGCATCGGGTGGATCGAGAGACGGATGGTGGCGTATGTTTTTTTTTGTTTTGCACGGGATGGTCGGAGGTGGGTGAAAAAAAATATACGAAGGTTAACCTAGAAAAAAACCGGACGAAAGTGGTGGGATAAAAATTGACCGACGGAGACTACCAACTACTGTATTAGGAGTAACTAGAAGAACGCCCGTGCGTTGCAACGGGGCCACATTAACTTTAAGAGTTCAATATTAATATTCTCATACATATCAATCCTTCTTCTCCTTCCGTCTGCCACCGAGACAGGGACCTAGACTTTGTGCTGCTCTTATTGATTTCAAACCCAGACGAGATGGGGTGGTGGGAGGGGGGACGAAAAAACCCAGACGAAACAAAGGAGAAGGAGAGCCTCATCAGTAGCATCATGGTGAATTTCAAACCTAGCGTTGTGCTCCGCCCAACGAACATGGACGACGCCGCCGCCGGCCCGGTGAAGCTCGAACCCGAGAGACTCTGCTGCTTGCTGGGAGGGGTCGGGGAGGGTCGGAGCACATGAGCATTGACGTGAAGACAGAGTAGGCCGGGGAGATTACTGTGCACGCCGCACAGCGACTTGGACCTCGGAGGGCCTTAGCTCTGTCAGGAGGAGGTCCCGAGTTCCTGCCGAGGACAGCCTGACGGGGGAGACGCACGGCCGCTCGCGCTGCCCGCAACGCGACCACGCCCTGCCCTAGGGTTCTGCGACGGCGGCAGCGTCGTCCACAGCCACACCCTCTCTGAGTCCTGCCCTGAACTGGGGTTCCGAGATGGCGGCGGTGGCGGAGGTCTCTGAGGTTGGAGAGGGGCAAGATGTAGGACGGCGGAGGCTGGAGCCTGGAGCGATGGCGGCGTTTCGGGATTGCAGGCAGGGGGACGTGCGAGGTGAGTGTTTTTTTCACCGCTTTATGTTGTGTTGCCTGCACGGATATATAGGAGAACAAATAGGTGAATTATAATTCCTTCCATTGTATAAGTGCTGGGAAAGGAAGTGAGGGACAAAAATCAATCGAGGGGCCTTTAAGAGTAGAGATTAGTTAATTGGATTTTTCTTTAAAGTCTGTTATTTGTTTTCTTAAAATTTATTATATGTTTCCTAAATCAAATTGCATTGATGGGATGGATCGATTGATTTGGATAGTCTATTATTTGTTTCCTTCACATCCATTATATGTTTTCTAAAGCAAATTGCATTGATGAGATGGATCGTTTGATTTGGATGGATCAATTGATTTGTTTCCTTAAAATTGGATTTTTTTAAGTCTGTTATTTGTTTCCTTAAAATTTATTATATGTTTCCTAAATCAAATTGCATTGATGGGATGGATCGATTGATTTAGATAGTCTATTATTTGTTTCCTTCACATCCATTATATGTTTCCTAAAGCAAATTGCATTGATGAGATGGATCGTTTGATTTGGATGGATCGATTGATTTGTTTCCTTAAAATTGGATTTTTCTTTAAAGTCTGTTATTTGTTTCCTTAAAATTTATTATATGTTTTCTAAATCAAATTGCATTGATGGGAGGGTGACGCATGAAAAGTTATGATCCGTTAAGATTTTTTTCGTTGTGTGAGAGGGTGACGCGAAACTAAACCGGTGGGGTAGGGGAGGGACGAAAAAAACCAGCGAAATGAAACGGGTGGGAGGTGGGAAGAAGTATCAAAGAAGTACCAAAAAAAACCGGGTGAGGTGGGACAAAAAAAACCTGGAAGCGAGACTACCAACTGCTCCATTAGGAGTAGAGACTATTGCATTATTAGGAGTAGAGATTAGTACTAACTAATCTGGATAGGGCTGGCCTCATACCCAGAATACACGCACGCACACCACACAAGGCCATGGCCACTGCCATGGCCTGTAGCAACAGCAACCGGCGGTAGTAGTACCTAGCAGCAGTAGTGTAATGCAGCACCGACTAGTGGGAGCAGGGAATCACGACAGCAAGTAGTAGCGGCAGTAGCCGAGCAGCAACAGCAGCGCTGCAGCAGCAAGAAGTAGCTGGGCGAGCGCGGGAGGCACGAGCGGCGCGGGCGCTCGGCCAGGGTGCGGCGGGTGCACGCATGCGCGGACGAATACAGCCAGGGGCGAATGAGGGCGCGGGCTGCAGCAGGCATGCGACGGCGGGCATGGGCGTACATAGGCGGTAGGGGCATACGGGTGCGTGCGCGGACGCGATGCTTCGGCCATGGCGGCCTCAGCGAGCGCAGGAAACATACGGCGACGGATCGACGGGGCAAAACAGGGGAATCGGGGAGGAGCTCACAGTCAGCACGAAGGCGAGGTCGGGGAGGCCGGAGGTGGACCAGAGCGGCGGCAATCGACGCCGGACGCCGGTGATGTACGCGTTGAAGATGAGGTCGATGGCGAGTGTACGAGCCGTCCTTGCTCGATTCAGTGCTCGGGGTAGACGAAGTAGACCACGACGGTTCTCCTGGACCTCTTGGCGCGACGAGGGGAGGCTGGTGGCCGCAACATCGACGACGACATGGGGACGGTGGCGCTCGGGTGCGCTTCAGATCGAGATAAAGAGATGGAGGAAGAAAGAGGGGATTAGGGTTCGGTCAAGGGGGCGTGCGGCGGCGTTTTGTAGTGCACCGGGGAGGTCGGTGATGGCCGGCACGTGGCCCTGGCCGTGGGATGGCCGCCACGGCCACCCCCTGCCTCCATTGTAGAGTAAGGAAGGAGACGCTTGGGAGGTTGGGCTGGGCCTCTACTTTCTTCTACATAGTGGGCCAAAAATGCATAGAGCAATTTTAGTTTTACATTTCTGTGAAAAAAAAGGATAGCTACTATTTTCTATTTGAATAAGCTTTCAAACCATTTTTGTTGCACATGGAATTTTTCACACAATTACCAGAGAATAATTTGAGCTAGGACAAAAAGTCTGGGTGCAAAAGGAGTTAAATAAATAATTGTTTATTTTGAAAAGGTCAATTTATTTGTTGCTCGACCACTTATAATATTTCTAGGGGCATCTTAGTGATCCAACCAGAGTTGATTTCTCCAAGAAAAATACTTGGGGATTATTTGCAACATCACCAACATTTTTGTTTGCATGACAGAAGAAGTAAATATTTGACTTGTATTTCAAATGGAATTTGGCTTTGATTTTCATCAAGTGGCAAATTAGTTTGAAAAACATGATGACATGACATCATTAAAGGGGATATCACTGTAGCATGATTTTCGGGGTGTTACAAATCTCCTCCACTACAAGAAATCTCGTCCCGAGATTCAAGAGGTGGAGTAGGGGGGAAAGTTCTATTTACGAATTTCTAACGGATCTTTTCGGTCTTGGTTGCTCTTCTCGAAGAGGTCGGTCCATTACATTGATGTCCTCATTCCTCTGCTTCAGGTCATCATGATGAAGTCGTCATCTTTTCTTCGGGAATCCTGTCGTACTTACGAAAAGGATAAGGGTAGCTTCGGAAGAATGAACCTCTACAAGGGTGCTTATCCGGGAGATAACTCACAGGAGGTGGCGGAAGGTAACTCTTGAATTGAACTTAAGAAAAACATCGAGAGCAAAATAAGAAGGCACAATAATAAGTTTCAAGCAGATAGGCAATCGTTCGATGCCTGAAACAGAGCGTGAAAGGGTTTCAGAGCAACGAGAACAAGTATTGTGCCTGATACCAGAATTGATGATCCCTCGAAAGGTGGCTCGTGAATTACCTACGAAGCCATGCGTGAGGAATAACTTGGTAACAAGGGTGTACACGAGAGTCAGGTTTCAATCATGTGGAACTGTGGGTTATGGGCCCACCATGTCGGTTAATAGTGAAAGGGCGCTGATATCTTGCACGATCATGATAGCAAGGCAGGTCAGAGGATAACATGTCAGTTATGTCGGCAACAACGTCGGTACCAAGGGCAAGGAACGAAGAGAACCGTTTTCCTGCTCGCGGAAATGACGCGGACCAATAGGCAAAGTTCTCATCCATCGGTGGTTACCGGAATGTCATCAACAATAGTAACAGGGTCTTATTGACAAATTTGTACATCGAGGTATTTACATAAGCAGGGAATTATTACTACTTATACCATATAGATCACAAGAAGGATTAAACAAACCAATGAAAAGGAAAAGTGATTATTAGATTTAAACAGAACAATGGAAAGGAAACGGTGTATACACAAGTATTAGGTGTATCTCCTTCCCAGGAGCAAGCAGAGTGGGATAATCATGACAGGACTGCAAGTAGTTAACCAACTAGGGAAAAGGGGGGAAATCATGATGTTACCCATGCAATGGTGTTTGGATAGTTGATAAGGAAACATTTAGCATTAAGCTTCCAATGTTTTTGTTGATGAATGAAGTACCACAGTCATGCTTCAGGATAGCACTGACATGGTCACCAGGTAAAGCTCAGACTTTAGATAAACAAATGATCCATCAGAAACAACTTATAAAGTATGTCATACAGTTTCATCAAGAAATAGATGAGGATGGGGCCCACGGGCTCAGCAACGGTTCATCGAGGGGGCAAGGATGGTATTTCTCATCATGAATTCGATTGATAACCTGGAAGAGCTCATAATGTTGATGATGATCACGACATATTTGTCGAGAGATTTCATGAAGATGTAATCGATCGGCGATGACATCAAGTCAGAGGAATGATGAAGCGAAAGGTTATTGGAACCACGGGTACAACACAAACTCGAAATAAAGCTTGTTGTTCAAGGTGAAATGATATGACGAGGAAGATCGGCGTAGGCTTAGCTCATCGTCAAAAATTGTTCCGGGAAGAAGGACCAGGTAGCACAGTTAAAATTGAACACGATAATGATATAGCCGATCAGGCTAGGAATGACTTGAAGGACTATTAAACTCGTAAGCAACGAAAATTACTTAGAGTTATTGAATCGAAGTGCAAAATCAATTCACTTATCGGTGTTCTCGATTGACAAACAACCCAGAACCCTTGAAGTGACAAAGACAGGGTAAGGTAGTACTCCATCAAAAGTTCATAAGATGTAGTGCAATGGCATGATATCCTCGGGATACCAGGGGTAATACTTGAAGGTAGATCATAATAGAGGTTGGGCAGGTGTATTGACCTGTAGAAGACAAGTGATTTAACTTGTCCAATAATTGGGACCAAAGAAGAACAATCATGGTCGGATCCACGGTTGCGAAGGATCAATTCGCCGATACCAGATGATATTATATCAAGGAAAAAAGTTATTATTACAAGAAGCTTCCAAGATAAATTCTACATCGGGTCCATGGGCATGAACACAAAGTTCAAGGTCGACTCCCACTTCTTCAATGCATAACCTTCCATTCACCTCTCGCTTTCAAATAAGTTGTCGTGTTGAAAATTTAATTGTCATAACACTAGAAGAGTATGACTCGTGAAAACTTTCGAGTCCATACGGTGTAGGGAAGGCATAGGTTCAACCCATCAGGGCATCTTAGGAACATATACCACAAGCTTCAGTAGTAACTAACACAAGCTCGAAAGTAAAGCATGGTTGACAAAAGGAAAGGATACCATTTATAGAAGGCAATATGTATCAGGGGAGGAGCACACGAGATTTTGAATATGAAGGACATTGCCGGATAATAATCCAATAAAGGATTCAGCGGTCCTCAATGGATCTGATGCGAGTATCAGTACTCAATCAGAAGAGGGGAAGAATGAAAAGGCATTAGATTATAGAAACAGCTGAATAATTTGACGTTCAAGTTGAAGGGAACTAGGTGGAAAATCAATTACAACATGATTGGCCGAGATCCAGCCATGTCTAGAATGATGCATGAGCAGGAAGGTCAAATTTCAGGGTTCGGCTGATGATAGCGAGCAATCGCAACATAATGAATCAATAGGCTCGGGAAGACAATGACAAAGGATGTTAATGAATATTGCTGGACATATGGATTTAACCATAATGCAGGCAGACAAGACTTTCGTGAGCACTAGGCTGCAGAGGATCTTCAGGAGATCGAATTGCATTCGAAGAATTTTGTGAGAAATATGATCAACTAGGGATGACTGAACTCCTGATAAGTGTGAGGAATTATTTGTAGGGTTATTCAGGCGAAAAAGAGTTGCATGGCAGTCAGAAAAAGGATTCTCAAAAGTCAAACAATACTTTCGGGTATCTTGTAATAACAAGAACAACTAGGGATGAAAGTATGAACAGCGAGGGTACATAGTTATCCCTAAGGATTCAACGGTGTTAAGGGATTGCAAAAGAAATCAACACAAGTTCTCGGGAGTAGGTCGGAGAATATCTTCGAATTCTTCTGGTGAAGCAGGCAACCATCTGGAATGAAGGGGCTCTCCGGGGAAAGTCGTTACAAGAACCTAATGTAGTTAGTAAAATCATTTAACCCGAATAGAAGAGAGAACAGAGTCCCAGAGTATAGGCGAGGAATAAAAGATCCTAATACCACCCAATGGCGACGTGGGCCCATAAGACACACAACCATGTTAGTAAAAGTTTTGTAGTGACTAGACTCAACTTCGGCCAAGGAGCTGGAAAGGGGGCTAGCTACAGGCAGTCAGCTCTGATACCAACTTGTGATGCCCTCGATTCAATCATACACTAATCATACATGCAAATGTGTAGGATAAAGATCAAGGACTCACAGGAAGATATCACAACACAACTCTAGACACAAATTAAAATAATACAAGATTTATATTACAAGCGAGGGGCCTCGAGGGCTCGAATACACAAGAGTCAGCGGAAGCAACAATATCTGAGTACAGACATAAGTTAGACAAGTTTGCCTTAAGAAGGCTAGCACAAAAGCAACAGCGATCGAAAAGGCAAGGCCTCCTGCCTGGGAGCCTCCTAACTACTCCTGATTGTTGGCGGTCTCCACGTAGTAGTAGGCATCGACGGTGGCATCTGGCTTCTGGGCTCCGACATCTGGTTGCATCAACCAGAAAGAATAAGAAAGGGGGAAAAGGGGGAGAAAAGCAACCGCGAGTACTCATCCAAAGTACTCGCAAGTAAGGATTTGCACTACATATGCATCGGTATCAATGAAATGGGCTGTATCTGTGGACTGGACTGCAGAATGCCAGAAGAGAAGGGGAAATCCTAGCCTATCGAAGACTAGCATCTTCAAGCAGCTCCAAGCATCTTGCAGCATCAGAAGAGATAAGAGTAGCATAAGGTAAAGTAGTAGTAGTGACATCAACCTCGGCTAGAGATCCTTTCTCGACTCCCTACAAGAAAACAATCCCAGAGCCATACTATCCATTTCTCATCATGAGTATCCAGTTCTAGTTGTATCGATCGGGATACAACTTCAAGTGTCCGTTACCATAGGATAGGCTATCGATAGATGTTTTCTTCCCTGCAGGGGTGCACCAACTTACCCACCATGCTCGATTAACTCCGGCCGGACACACTTTCCTGGGTCATGCCCGGTCTCGGCCAAACAATACGCCGCAACCCGACCTAGGCTTAATAGAGAGGTCAGCATGCCTGACTAAACCTATGCCCCCAGGGGTCATGGGCCATCGCCCAGGGAACTCCTGCACGTTGCGTACGCGGCCGGTGAGCAGACCTAGCTACCTCCTTCAAAAAGGCAGGTGCTTACCAGTCCAACCCGGTGCGTGCCGCTCAGTCGTTGATGTCTATTAAGCTTCGGTTGATGCATACGATGCAGAACGCCCATACTATGCCCACATGATGGTTAGTGCTATCAGTCCAGAGGCCCCTCGGATCAAATATCCAAATCATAGTGGATTAGGACCGCGCGGTAACAAGCAGAGACTCACGAAAGATGTGAACCCGTTGCCCCATCTCAAGGACTTGCGGCAAGGGCTAGGAATTCCCGGCCACGCCTCGTAATTATCTCGCGGGCACCCTCCGGGTCAACCCGTCTCCACATCACTCGCGGGTACCCCTCAGGGTCGACCCGTCTTTCCAAGTAATAGTTGTAGAGTCCAAGTATCCGTGTGTCCAAACATCAAGGGGAAAACCCGAGGAATCACCCCCGGCGGATTCCACTCGATGTAATCATCAAGGTGAACGTAAGAGGATCCACCCTCGAGGTTCACACTTGAGGGGTTGCACGACAGAGTCTTATCGGAAGTGGTTAAGGCGAAATCACCCTTGATGACCATGACTGAATAACTACACTACCGGGTTAACATCATAAGTGCTAATGAGGTCTCACCCTCGGCACTCGATAGTACCTAGTAGTGTCGAGCAACTAAGGGGAAGTGATGTGCGGTGCCGGGGCCTGGTCTTCGATCCCATTGATCGGGTCTTCGATGATGAAGCAGGGGCAACAAGGACAAGGTGGGGTCACTGATGGATCACTAACCAACCTAGACTAAGCAGTTTAGGATAAGCAGGTTACAAAAGCAGGCTATGCATCAGAATAGGAGAAATCAATAACAGTAGCAAAATCTAATGCAAGCATGAGAGGATGGAATGGGCAATATCGGGATGATCAAGGGGGGGGGGCTTGCCTGGAAGCTCTGCTGAAAGGGAAGAACAGTCGTCGTCGATGTAGTCGATCACAGGGGCAGCATCGATCTCGGGGTCTACCGGAGAGAAGAGGGGGAAGAAACAATAAATATAAAGCAAACATAGCATTACAAAGCATAACATGGCAAAATGATGTGCCGGGTGTGGCCTAACGTATGGCTACACGATATAGGTGAACGGGGAATTCAACCGGGAATGTTTTCCCGGTTCCGGACCCATGTCAGACAGATGACCGGAGGGGGAATGTTCTGTGTTCAGCATGTTAGGGGCATGTGCCAGATAAACGGACCGCGTATTCGGATTCGTCACGTCATTCTGAGTAACTTTCATGTATAAATCTTTTTCATCCGAGATACTGTTTATTTTCTATGATTTTTTAAAGTTTTAAAACATTTTCTGGATTTCTGGAATATATCTAAATTCGAATTTAAACAGTGTATTACTTTTTATACACACACACATCTAGCCTATTAGAATGACAGGTGGGGTCCAGTGGCTGAGTCAGCATACACAGTCAGCAAGTCCACAATCAATGTTTGACCTAGTCAAAGTGTGAATAGTGGCCGTGGGGCCTACTTGTCATTGACTACTATTTTAACTAAAGGGGGATTTAGTGTGAGGGACCACCTGTCACAAACACATTAGGCTATTTAACATAAGAAGCAGTAGCCCTAAACTAATCTAATTAGTACTAACTAATCTGGATAGGGCCGGCCTCATACCCAGAATACACGCACGCACACCACACAAGGCCATGGCATTGGCAGTGGCCATGGCCTGTAGCAGCAACAACCGGCGGTAGCAGTACCTAGCAACAGCAGCTAGTGGGAGCAGGGCATCACGACAGCAAGTAGTAGCAGCAGTAGCCGAGCAGCAACAACAGCGCAGCAGCAGCAAGAAGTAGCTGAGCGAGCGCGGGAGGCGCGAACGGCGCGGGCGCTCAGCCAGGGTACGGCGGGTGCACGCACACGCGGACGGACACAGCCAGGGGCGAACGAGGGCACGGGCTGCAGCAGGCATGCGCTGGCGGGCACGGGCATACATACGCGGTAGGGGCATGCAGGCGCGTGCGCGGACGCGATGCTTCGGCCATGGCGGCCTCCGCAAGCGCAGGAAACATACGGCGACGAATCGACGGGGCAAAACAGGGGAATCGAGGGAGGAGCTCATAGTGAGCACGAAGGCGAGGTTGGGGAGGCCAGAGGTGGACCGGAGCGGCGGCAATCGACGCCGGACGCCGGTGATGTACGCGTTGAAGATGAGGTCGATGGCGAGTGTACGGGCCGTCCTTGCTCGATTCAGTGCTCGGGGTAGACGAAGTAGACCGCGACGGTTCTCCTGGACCTCTTGGCGCGACGAGGGGAGGCTGGTGGTCGCGACATTGACGATGACATGGGGACGGCGACGCTCGGGCGCACTTCAGATCGAGATAAAGAGATGGAGGAAGAAAGAGGGGATTAGGGTTCGGTCAAGGGGGCCTGCAGCGGCGTTTTGTAGTGCACCGGGGAGGTCGGCGATGGCCGGCACGTGGCCCTGGCCATGGGATGGCCGCCACGGCCACCCCCTGCCTCCACTGTAGCGTAAGGAAGAGGACGCTTGGGAGGTTGGGCTGGGCCTCTACTTTCTTCTTCATAGTGGGCCAAAAATGCATAGAGCAATTTCAGTTTTACATTTCTGTGAAAAAAAAGGATAGCTATTATTTTCTATTTGAATAAGCTTTCAACCCATTTTTGTTGCACATGGAATTTGTCACACAATTACCAGAGAATAATTTGAGCTAGGACAAAAAGTGTGGGGGCAAAAGGAGTTAAATAAATAATTGTTTATTTTGAAAAGGTCAATTTTTTTGTTGCTCGACCACTTATAATATTTCTAGGGGCATCTTAGTGATCCAACCAGAGTTGACTTCTCCAAGAAAAATACTTGGGGATTATTTGCAACATCACCAACATTTTTGTTTGCATGACAGAAGAAGTAAATATTTGATTGTATTTCAAATGGAATTTGGCTTTGATTTTCATCAAGTGGAAAATTAGTTTGAAAAACATGATGACATGGCATCATTAAAGGGGAGATCACTTTAGCATCATTCTCAGGGTGTTACACAATTCTTTATAGATCTATTAATAGTCTTTTGCAAGATCAATTTAATCTCTCTATTACTTAATTCTACTTGACCACTAGACTGAGGGTGGTATGGAGATGCAACTCTATGATTAACATCATACTTAGCAAGGATTTTACAAAAAGCACCATGACTAAAATGTGAACCACCATCAGTCATTAAATATCTAGGGACTCCAAACCTTGGAAAAATAACTTCTTTAAACATCTTAATAGAAGTGTTATGATCTGCACTGCTAGTTGGAATAGCTTCTACCCACTTAGTAACATAATCAACATCAACTAAAATATGTGTATACCCATTAGAGGAAGGAAAAGGTCCCATATAATCAAAGCACGAAACATCAAATGGTTCAATAACAAGTGAATAGTTCATATGCATTTCTTGACGTCTACTAATATTACCAATTCTTTGGCATTCATCACAAGACAATACAAACTTACGACATCTTTAAAAAGAGTAGGCCAATAAAAACCGGATTGCAATACCTTATTTGCAGTTCTATCTCCAGCGTGGTGTCCTCCGTAAGCCTCAGAGTGACACTTGCGTAGGATCTATTCCTGTTCATGCTCAGGTACACAACTTCTAATAACACCATCTACTCCTTCTTTATAAAGATGTGGGTCATCCCAAAAGTAATGTCTTAAATCATAGAAAAACTTTTTCTTTTGCTGGTATGTGAAATTAGGTGGTATAAATTTAGCGACAATGTAATTAGCATAATCAGCATACCATGGAGCAGTACGAGAAGCATTTATGACAGCTAATTTTTCATCGGGAAATCTATCATCAATAGGTAGTGGGTCATCAAGAACATTTTCTAACCTAGACAAGTTGTCTGCAATAGGGTTCTCAGCTCCCTTTCTATCAATAATATGCAAATCAAATTCTTGTAGCAAGAGAACCCATCTAATAAGTCTAGGTTTAGCATCTGTCTTTTCCATAAGGTATTTAATAGCAGCATGATCAGTGTGAACAGTTACTTTGGAATCAACAATATAAGGTTTGAACTTATCACAAGCGAACACAACTGCTTAAAATTCTTTTCCAATAGTAGCATAATTTCTCTGGGCACTGTATAGAGTTTTACTAGCATATTGGATAACATTTAATTTCTTATCAACTCTTTGTCCTAGAACAACACCTACAGCATAATCACTAGCATCACACATAATTTCAAAGGGTAAATTCCAATCAGGTGCTGAACAATAGGTGCAGAAATCAAGGCTTTCTTAAGTATTTCAAATGCTTCTACACACTCATCATCAAAGACACAAGGAACATCTTTTTGCAAGAGATTACTTAGAGGCCTAGAAATTTTAGAGACGTCTTTAATAAACCTCCTATAAAAACCAGCATGACCAAGGAAACTTCTTATACCTTTGATATCTTTAGGATACGGCATCTTGATGACCCAAAAGTGTAGGGGATCTATCGTAGTCCTTTCGATAAGTAAGAGTGTCGAATCCAACGAGGAGCAGAAGGAAATGACAAGCGGTTTTCTATAAGGTATTCTCTGCAAGCACTGAAATTATCGGGAACACATAGTTTTGTGATAAGGTAATTTGTAACGGGTAGCAAGCAATGAAAATAAATAAGGCGCAACAAGGTGGCCCAATCCTTTTTGTAGCAAAGGACAAGCCTGGACAATATCTTATATAAAAAAAGCGCTCTCGAGGACACATGGGAATTATCGTCAAGCTAGTTTTCATCACGCTCATATGCTTCGCGTTCGTTACTTTGATAATTTGATATGTGGGTGGACCGGTGCTTGGGTACTGTCCTTTCTTGGACAAGCATCCCACTTATGATTAACCCCTATTGCAAGCATCCGCAACTACAAAAGGAGTATTAAGGTAAACGTAACCATAGCATGAAACATGTGGATCCAAATCAGCCCCTTACGAAGCAAGCATAAACTAGGGTTTAAGCTTCTGTCACTCTAGCAACCCATCATCCACTTATTACTTCCCAATGCCTTCCTCTAGGCCCAAATAATGGTGAAGTGTCGTGTAGTCGACGTTCACATAACACCACTAGAGGAGAGACAACATACATTTCATCAAAATATCGAACGAATACCAAATTCACATGACTACTAATAGCAAGACTTCATACATGTCCTCAGGAACAAATGTAACTACTCACAAAGCATATTCATGTTCATAATCAGAGGGGTATTAATATGCATTAAGGATCTAAACTTATGATCTTCCACCGAATAAACCAACTAGCGTCAACTACAAGGAGTAATCAACACTACTAGCAACCCACAGGTACCAATCTGAAGTTTGGGTACAAAGATTGGATACAAGAGATGAACTAGGGTTTGAGAGGAGATGGTGCTGGTGAAGATGTTTATGGAGATTGACCCCCTCCCGATAAGAGGATCGATGGTGATGACAACAGTGATGATTTCCCCCTCCCGGAGGGATGTTTCCCAAGCAGAACAGCTCCACCGGAGCCCTAGATTGGTTCCGCCAAGGTTCCGCCTCGTGGCGGCGGTGTTTCGTCCCGTAAGCTTGCTCGTGATTTTTTCCAGGGTAAAACCCTTCATATAGCAGAAGATGGTCACCGGAGGGCTGCCAGGGGGCCCACGAGGCAGGGGGGCGCCCCCCACCCTCTTGGACGGTGGGTGGCCCCCCTCTGGTATTTCTTCCGCTCAATATTTTTTATTAGTTCCAAAAATGACTTTCGTGGAGTTTCAGAACTTCTGGAGTTGTCCAGAATAGGTCTCTAATATTTGCTCCTTTTCCAGCCTAGAATTCTAGCTGCCGACATTCTCCCTCTTCATGTAAACCTTGTAAAATAAGAGAGAATAGGCAGAAGTATTGTGACATAACGTGTAATAACAGCCCATAATGCAATAAATATCGATATAAAAGCATGATGCAAAATGGACGTATCACATCTTTTCAATAGCATCTACTTAGCTTTATCAACTTCAATACCTCTTTCAGAAATTTTATGCCCCAAGACAATACCTTCATTAACCATAAAGTGGCACTTCTCCCAATTCAAGACAAGATTAGTTTCTTCACATCTCTGCAAAACTCGATCAAGGTTGCTTAAGCAATCATCAAGAGAAGTTCCGTAAACGGATAAATCATCCATGAAAACCTCAACAATCTTTTCACAAAAGTCAGAGAATATAGCAGTCATACATCTCTGAAAGGTAGCACGTGCATTACATAAACCAAAAGGCATCCGTCTATAGGCAAAGGTACCAAAAGGGCAAGTAAAAGTGGTATTTTCCTGATCCTCTTGTGACACAGGTATTTGAGAGAAACCATAATAACCATCTAGAAAGCAAAAATGTGTATATTTGGGTAATATTTCTAGCATTTGATCAATAAAAGGTAGAGGGTAATGATCTTTTCTAGTAGCTTTATTTAATTTGCGGAAATCAATTACCATTCTATAACCTGTAACAATTCTTTGTGGGATCAATTCATCCTTATCATTGGGAACAATAGTAATACCTCCCTTCTTAGGGACACAATGGACAGGACTTACCCACTGAATATCAGCAACATGATAAATTATATCTGCCTCTAGAAGCTTTAGTATTTCATTTCTTACCACTTTTTTCATCTTAGGGTTTAACCGCCGTTGATGATCAACAACTGGTTTAGCATCTTTCTCCAATTTTATTTTGTGCTGGCATAGAGTGGGACTAATGCCCTTAAGATCATCAAGAATATATCCAATAGCAGCACGGTGCTTCTTCAGAGTTTTCAATAATTTGTCTTCTTGATGCTCTGAAAGGTTAGCACTATTAATAACAAGATATATCTTCTTTTCATCAAGATAAGCATATTTAAGAATATCAGGTAATTGTTTAAGCTCACACACGGGATCTCCCTTGGGTGGAGGAGGATCCCCAAGGATTTCAACAGGCAAGTTGTGTTTCAAAATAGGTCCTTGCTTAAAGAATACTTCATCTATTTACCTTCTTTCATTCATAAACATATCATTTTCATGGTCGAGCAAATATTGTTCTAAAGGGTCATTAGGAGGCACGACAATAGAAGCAGGACCAATAATTTCATCTTTACTAGGAAATTCTTTGTCATGGGGTTGTCTACGAAATTTAGCAAAATTAAAATCATGAGACATGTTCCCTAAACCAACAGTAACAATATCCTTTTCGCAGTCTATCTTAGCATTAACAGTATTCAAGAAGGGTCTACCAAATATAATGGGACAAAAGTCATCTTGTGGGGAACCAAGAACAAGAAACTCAGTAGGATATTTAATTTTCCCACACAAGACTTCAACATCTCTAACAATCCCAATTGGTGAAATAATGTCTCTATTGACAAGCTTAATAGTAACATCAATACCTTCTATTTCAGCAGGTGCAATATCATGCATAATTTCTTTGTATATGGAATGAGGTATTGCACTCACACTAGCACCCATATCACATAAGCCATGATAATAATGATCTCCTATTTTAACAGAAACAACAGGCATGCCAACAACAGGTCTATGTTTATTTTTAGTATCGGGTCTAGCAATTCTAGTAGCTTCATCACAGAAATAAATAACATGCCCATCAATATTATCGACCAAGAGATCTTTAACCATAGAATACTAGGTTCAACTTTAATTTGTTCAGGGGGTGTAGGTGTTGTAGCATTGCTCTTATGAACCACAGTTAAAGCTTTAGCATGAACCTTTATTCTAACAGGAAAAGGTGGTTTCTTAATATAAGCAGCAGGAATAATAGGATCAACATTATAAGTAATTGCTTTTTCTTCAAGTTTAATAGGTTCTCCTAGTTTTACTTCAATGGGAGGATGATATGTAAACCACTTCTCCTAAGGGAGATCAACATGAGTAGCAAAAGATACACAGAAAGAAGCTACTATCTCAGAGTCAAGTCCAAATTTAGTGCTAAATTCACGAAAAGCATCGCTATCCATAAAAAATTTAACACAATCAAACTTAGGTGTTATACCTGACTCCTTACCTTCGTCGAGCTCCCAATATTCAGAGTTGCATTTAATTCTTTCCAATAAATCCCATTTGAATTCAATAGTCTTCATCATAAAAGAACCGGTACAAAAAGTATCGAGCATGGAGCGATTATTTGAGAGAAAGCCGAGCATAAAATTTTTGAATAATAATTTCTCTTGAGAGCTCACGATTGAGGCATGAATATAACATTGACTTAAGCCTCCCCCAAGCTTGAGCGATACTTTCTCCTTCACGAGGCCAAAAATTATATATATAATTACGATCACGATGAACCAGATGCATAGGATAAAACTTCTGATGAAATTCCAATTTCAATCGGTTCTAGTTCCATGATCCAATATCATCACATAGCCTAAACCATGTCAATGCCTTTCCCTTCAAAGATAAAGGGAATACCTTATTCTTGACAACATCCTCCGGCATACCTGCAAGCTTAAATAATCCACAAACTTCATCCACATAGATTAGGTGCATATCGGGATGTAATGATCCATCTCCTATATAAGGATTAGCTAGCAGTTTCTCTATCATACCCAAAGGAATTTCAAAGTATATATTTTCAGTAGGTTCAGTAGGTTGAGGAGAAACTCTTTGCTCTTCTGGTCGGGGTGAAGATACCCCGAACAAGCCGCTCAAAGGATTATTTTCCATAGTAACAAGTGACTCTAAATTTCAGCACACTATATAAATGTTTCCTTACCAAATTACACTTACCAAAGGCGCTTCACTCCCCAGCAATGGCGCCACAAAAGAGTCTTGATGACCCACAAGTATAGGGTATCTATGGTAGTCCTTTTGATAAGTAAGAGTGTCGAACCCAACGAGGAGCAGAAGGAAATGACAAGTGTTTTTCAGTAAGGTATTCTCTGCAAGAACTGAGATGATCAGTAACAGATAGTTTTGTGGTAAGATAATTCGTAACGCGTAAAAAGTAACATAAGTAAATAAGGTGCAGAAAGGTGGCCCAATCCTTTTTATAGCAAAGGACAAGCCTGAACAAACTCTTATATAAAGCAAAGCGCTCCTGAGGACACATGGGAATTACTGTCAAGCTAGTTTTCATCATCCTCATATGATTCGCATTCGCTACTTTGATAATTTGATATGTGGGTGGACCGGTGCTTGGGTATTTCCCTTCCTTGGACAAGCATCCCACTTATGATTAACCTCTCTCGCAAGCATCCGCAACTACAAAAGAAGAATTAAGGCAAACCTAACCATAGCATGAAACATATCTATCCAAATTAGCCCCTTACGAAGCAACGCATAAACTAGGGTTTAAGCTTCTGTCACTCTAGCAACCCATCATCTACTTATTACTCCCCAATGCCTTCCCCTGGGCCCAAATCATGGTGAAGTGTCATGTAGTCGACGTTCACATAACACCACTAAGGGAGAGACAACATACATTGTTGGGGAACGTAGCAGAAATTCAAAATTTTCCTACGAGTCACCAAGATCTATCTATGGAGAAACTAGCAACGAGAGAGAGGGGAGTGCATCTACATACCCTTGTAGATCGCTAAGCGGAAGCGTTCGAGAGAACGGGGTTGAAGGAGTCGTATTCATCGTGATCCAAATCACCGGGGATCCTAGTGCCGAACGGACGGCACCTCCGCGTTCAACACACGTACAGCCCGGGGACGTCTCCTCCTTCTTGATCCAGAAAGGGGAGAGGAGAAGTTGAGGGAGAGCTCCGGCAGCACGACGGCGTGGTGGTGGAGCTTGCAGTTCTCCGGCAGGGCTTCGCCAAGCACTACTACGGAGGATGAGGTGTTGGGGAGGGAGAGGGCTGCGCCAGGGGCAAGGGTGAAGCTCCCATGCGCCTCCCCACTATATATAGGGGTGGAGGGGGCTGGTTTCTTGCCCTCCAAGTCCATTGGGGCGTTGGCAAAGGTGGGAGGAAAGAAATCCCATCATTTCCTTCCCCACCGATTGCTATCCCCCCTTTTTAGGGATCTTGATCTTATCCCTTCGGGATATGATCTTATTCCTTCTAAGGGGGGATCTTGGTGCACCTTGACCAAGGGTGTGGGGCCTTGCCCCCACTACCCACGTTCATGTGGGTCCCCCCATGCTGGTGGGCCCCACTCCGGAACCTTCTAGAACCTTCCCGGTACAATACCGAAAAATCCCAAACATTTTCCGGTGGCCAAAATAGGACTTCCCATATATAAATCTTTACCTCCGGACCATTCCGGAACTCCTCGTGACGTCTGAGATCTCATCAGGGACTCCGAACAACATTCGGTAACTGCACACCAATTCCCATAACAACTCTAGCGTCACCAAACCTTAAGTGTGTAGACCCTACGGGTTCGGGAATCATGCAGACATGACCGAGACAACTCTCCGGCCAATAACCAACAGCGGATCTGGATACCCATGTTGGCTCCCACATGTTCCACGATGATCTCATCGGATGAACCACGATGTTGAGGATTCAATCAATCCCGTATTCAATTCCCTTTGTCTAGCGGTATAGTACTTGCCCAAGATTCGATCATCGATATCCCGATACCTTGTTCAATCTCGTTACCGGCAAGTCTCTTTACTCGTTCCGTAACACATCATCCCGTGATCAACCCTTGGTCACATTGTGCACATTATGATGATGTCCTACCGAGTGGGCCCAGAGATACTTCTCCGTTACACGGAGTGACAAATCCCAGTCTCGATTCGTGCCAACCCAACAGACACTTTTGAGATACCTGTAGTGCACCTTTATAGCCACCCAGTTACGTTGTGACGTTTGGTACACCCAAAGCATTCCTACGGTATCCGGGAGTTGCACAATCTCATGGTCTAAGGAAATGATACTTGACATTAGAAAAGCTTTAGCATACAAACTACACGATCTTTGTGCTAGGCTTAGGATTGGGTCTTGTCCATCACATCATTCTCCTAATGATGTGATCCCGTTATCAACGACATCCAATGTCCATGGTCAGGAAACCGTAACCATCTATTGATCAACGAGCTAGTCAACTAGAGGCTTACTAGGGACATGGTGTTGTCTATGTACCCACACATGTATCTGAGTTTCCTATCAATACAATTATAGCATGGATAATAAACGATTATCATGAACAAGGAAATATAATAATAATAACCAATTTATTATTGCCTCTAGAGCATATTTCCAACAGTCTTCCACTTGCACTATAGTCAATAATCTAGTTCACATCGCCATGTGATTAACACTCACAGGTCACATCGCCATGTGACCAACATCCAAAGAGTTTACTAGTGTCAATAAACTAGTTCACATCATCATGTGATTAAGACTCAATGAGTTCTGGGGTTTGATCATGTTTTGCTTGTGAGAGAGGGTTTAGTCAACGGGTCTGCAACATTCAGATCCGTATGTACTTCGCAAATCTCTAGGTCATATTGTAACTGCTGCTTCCACGCTCCACTTGAAGCTATTGCAAATGGTTGCTCCACTATATGTATCCGGTTTGCTACTCAGAGTCACTCGGATAGGTGTTAAAAGATTGCATCGACGTAACCCTTTACGCCGAACTCTTTATCACCTCCATAATCGAGAAACATGTCCTTATTTACTCCAAGGACAATTTTGACCGCTGTCCAATGATCCATTCCTGGATCATTCTTGTACCCCTTGACTGACTCATGGCAAGCCACACTTCCGGTGCGGTACACAGCATAGCATACTATAGAGCCTACGTCTGAAGCATAGGGGACGACATTCGTCCTTTCTCTCTCTTCTGCCGTGGTCGAGCTTTAACTCTTAACTTCATACCTTACAACTCAGGCAAGAACTCCTTCTTTGACTGATCCACCTTGAACACCTTCAAGATCATGTCAAGGTATGTGCTCATTTGAAAGTACCATTTAGCGTTTTTGATCTATCCTCATAGATCTTGATGCTCAATGTTCAAGTAGCTTAATCTAGGTTTTCCATTGAAAAACAGTTTTCAAATAACCCTATATGCATTCCAGAAATTCTACATCATTCCTGATCAACAATATGTCAACAACATATACTCATCAGAAATTCTATAGTGCTCCCACTCACTTCTTTGGAAATACAAGTTTCTCATAAACTTTGTATAAACCTAAAATCTTTGATCATCTCATCAAAGCGTACATTCCAACTCCGAGATGCTTACTCCAGTCCTTAGAAGGATTGCTAGAGCTTTGCATATTTGTTAGCGTTCTTCAGGATTGACAAAACCTTCTGGTTGTATCACATACAACCTTTCCTCAAGGATATCGTCGAGGAAATAATGATTTGACATCCTATCTGCAAGATTTCATAAATCACGCAGTAATTGCTAATATAATCCCAACAGACTCTTAGCATCGCTACGAGTGAGAAAGTCTCATCGTAGTCAACTCCTTGAACTTGTCGGAAAACATCTTAACGACAAGTCGAGCTTTCTTAATGGCGATACTTACCATCATTGTCCGTCTTCCTTTTAAAATCCATCTGCACCCAATAGCCTTACGACCATCAAGTAGTTCTGCCAAAGTCTACACTTTGTTTTCACACATGGATCCTCTCTTGGATTTTTATGGCCTCGAGCCATTCATCGGAATCCAGGCCCACCATCGCTTCTCCATAGCTCGTAGGTTCATTGTTGTCTAGCAACAAGACTTCCAAGACAGGATTACGTACCACTCTGAAGCAGTACTCATCCTTGTTGACCTACGAGGTTTGGTAGTGACTTGATCCGAAGTTTCATGATCACTATCATCAGCTTCCACTTCAATTGGTGCAGGCGCCATAGGAACGACTTCCTGTGCCCTGCTACACACTAGTTGAAGTGACGGTTTAATAACCTCATCAAGTCTCCACCATCCTCCCACTCAATTCTTTCAAGAGAAACTTTTCCTCGAGAAAGGACCCGATTCAAGAAACAATCCCTATTGCTCTCGGATCTGAATTAGGAGGTATACCCAACTATTTTGGGTGTCCTATGAAGATGCATTTTATCCGCTTTGGGTTCGAGCTTATCAACCTGAAACTTTTCACATAAGCGTCGTAGCCCCAAACTTTTAAGAAATGACAACTTAGGTTTCTCCAAACCATAGTTCAAACGGTGTCGTCTCAACGGAATTACGTGGTGCCCTATTAAAGTGAGTGTGGTTGTCTCTAATGCCTAACCCATGAACGATAGTGGTAATTCGATAAGAGACATCATGGTACGCACCATATCCAATAGGGTGCAACTATGATGTTCGGACACACCATCACGCTATGGTGTTCCAGGCGGTATTAACTGTGAAACAATTTCCACAATGTCTTAGTTGCGTGTCAAAGCTCGTAACTAAGATACTCATCTCCATGATCATATCATAGACATTTTATCCTCTTGTCACGATGATCTTCAACTTCACTCTGAAATTACTTGAACCATTCAATAATTCATACTTGTGTTTCATCAAGTAAATATACTCAACATCTACTCGAATCATCTGTGAAGTAAGAACATAACGATATTCACTGCATGCCTCAGCACTCATTGGACTGCACACATCAAAATGTGCTACTTCCAACAAGTTGTTGTCTTGTTCCATCTTACTGGAAATGAGGCTCTTCAGTCATCTTGCCCATGTGGTATGATTTGCATATCTCAAGTGATTCAAAATCAAGTGAGTCCAAACGATCCATCTGCATGGAGTTTCTTCATGCGTATACACCAATAGACATGGTTCGCATGTCTCAAACTTTTCAAAAACGAGTGAGTCCAAAGATCCATCAACATGGAGCTTCTTCATGCGTTTTACACCAATATGACTTACATGGCAGTGCCACAAGAAAGTGGTACTATCATTACTATCTTATATCTTTTGGCATGAACATGTGTATCACTACGATCGAGATTCAATAAACCATTCAGTTTAGGTGCAAGACCATTGAAGGTATTATTCAAATAAACAGAGTAACCATTATTCTCCTTAAATGAATAACCGTATTGCGATAGACATAATCCAATCATGTCTATGCTCAACGCAAACACCAAATAACAATTATTTATGTTTAACACCAATCTCGATGGTAGAGGGAGCGTGCGATGCTTGATCACATCAACCTTGGAAACACTTCCAACACATATCGTCAGCTCACCTTTAGCTAGTCTCCGTTTATTCCGTAGCTTTTATTTCGAGTTACTAACACTTAGCAACCGAACCGGTATCTAATACCCTGGTGCTACTAGGAGTACTAGTAAAATACACATTAACATAATGTATATCCAATATACTTCCGTCGACCTTGCCAGCCTTCTCATCTACCAAGTATCTAGGGTAATTCCGCTCTAGTGATTGTTCCCCTTATCACAGAAGCACTTAGTATCGGGTTTGGGTTCAACCTTGGGTTTCTTCACTAGAGCAGCAACTGATCTGCCGTTTCATGAAGTATCCCTTCTAGCCCTTGCGCTTCTTGAAACTAGTGGTTTCACCAACCATCAACAATTGATGCTCCTTCTTGATTTCTACTTTAGTGGTGTCAAACATCGCGAATATCTCAAGGATCATCATATCTATCCCTGATATGTTATAGTTCATCACGAAGCTCTAGCAGCTTGGTGGCAATGACTTTGGAGAAACATCACTATCTCATCTGGAAGATCAACTCCCACTCGATTCAAGTGATTGTTGTACTCAGACAATCTGAGCACAAGCTCAACAATTGAGCTTTTCGCCCTTAGTTTGCAGGCTAAGAAAATCGTCGGAGGTCTCATACCTCTTGACGTGGGCACGAGCCTGAAATCCCAATTTCAGCCCTCGAAACATCTCATATGTTCCACGATGTTTCGAAAACGTCTTTGGTGCCTCTACTCTAAACCATTTAACTGAACTATCACGTAGTTATCAAAATGTGTATGTCAGATGTTCGCAACATCCACAGACTATGTTCGAGGTCCAGCACACCGAGCGGTGCATTAAGGACATAAGACTTCTACGAAGCAACGAGGACAATCCTCAGTTCACGGACCCAGTCCGCATAATTGCTACTATCAACTTTCAACTAAATTTTCTCTAGGAACATATCTAAAACAGTAGAACTAAAGCGCGAGCTACGACATAATTTTCAAGAATCTTTTGACTATGTTCAGGATAATTAAGTTCATCTTATGAACTCCCACTCAGATAGACATCCCTCTAGTCATCTAAGTGATTACATGATCCGAGTCAACTAGGCCGTGTCCGATCATCACGTGAGACGGACTAGTCATCATCGGTGAACATCTTCATGTTGATCGTATCTACTATACGACTCATGCTCAACCTTTCGGTCTCTTGTGTTCCGAGGCCATGTCTGTACATGCTAGGCTCGTCAAGTTAACCTAAGTGTTTTGCGTGTGTAAATCTGGCTTACACCCGTTGTATGTGAACGTTAGAATCTATCACACCCGATCATCACGTGGTGCTTCGAAACGACAAACTTTCGCAACGGTGCACAGTTAGGGGAAACACTTTCTTGAAATTATTACGAGGGATCATCTTATTTACTACCGTTGTTCTAAGCAAATAAGATGCATAAACATGATAAACATCACATGCAATCAAATAGTGACATGATATGGCCAATATCATTTTGCTCCTTTTGATCTCCATCTTCGGGGCTCCATGATCATCATCGTCACCGACATGACACCATGATCTCCATCATCATGATCTCCATCATCGTGTCTCCATGAAGTTGTCTCGCCAACTCATTACTTCTACTACTATGGCTATCGGTTAGCAATAAAGTAAAGTAATTACATGGCGTTGTTCAGTGACACGCAGGTCATACAATAAATAAAGACAACTCCTATGGCTCCTGCCGGTTGTCATACTCATCGACATGCAAGTCGTGATTCCTATTACAAGAACATGATCAATCTCATACATCACATATCATTCATCACATTCTTTTTCGCCATATCACATCACATAGCATACCCTGCAAAAACAAGTTAGACGTCCTCTAATTGTTGTTTGCATGTTTTACGTGGCTGCTATGGCTTTCTAGCAAGAACGTTTCTTACCTACGCAAAAACCACAACGTGATATGTCAATCGCTATTTACCCTTCATAAGGACCCTTTTCATCGAATCCGATCCGACTAAAGTGGGAGAGACTGGCACCCGCTAGCCACCTTATGCAACAAGTGCATGTCAGTCGGTAGAACCTGTCTCACGTAAGTGTACGTGTAAGGTCGGTCCAGGCTGCTTCATCCCACAATGCCGCTGAATCAAGATTGGACTAGTAACGGTAAACATATTGAACAAAATCGACGCCCACAACTACTTTGTGTTCTACTCGTGCAAAGAATGTACGCAATAGACCTAGCTCTGATACCACTGTTGGGGAACGCAGCAGAAATTCAAAATTTTCCTACGAGTCACCAAGATCTATCTATGGAGAAACTAGCAACGAGAGAGAGGGGAGTGCATCTACATACCCTTGTAGATCGCTAAGCAGAAGCGTTCAAGAGAACGGGGTTGAAGGAGTCGTACTCATCGTGATCCAAATCACCGGGGATCCTAGTGCCGAACGGGCGGCACCTTCGCGTTCAACACACGTATAGCCCAGGGACGTCTCCTCCTTCTTGATCCAGCAAGGGGAGAGGAGAAGTTGAGGGATAGCTCCGGCAGCACGACGGCGTGGTGGTGGAGCTTGCAGTTCTCCGGCAGGGCTTCGCCAAGCACTACTACAGAGGAGGAGGTGTTGGGGAGGGAGAGGGCTGTGCCAGGGGCAAGGGTGAAGCTCCCATGCGCCTCCCCACTATATATAGGGGTGGAGGGGGCTGGTTTCTTGCCCTCCAAGTCCATTGGGGCGTTGGCAAAGGTGGGAGGAAAGAAATCCCATCATTTCCTTCCCCACCGATTGCTATCCCCCCTTTTTAGGGATCTTGATCTTATCCCTTCGGGATATGATCTTATTCCTTCTAAGGGGGGATCTTGGTGCGCCTTGACCAAGGGTGTGGGGCCTTGCCCCCACTACCCACGTTCATGTGGGTCCCCCCATGTTGGTGGGCCCCACTCCGGAACCTTCTAGAACCTTCCCGGTACAATATCGAAAAATCCCGAACATTTTCCGGTGGCCAAAATAGGACTTCCCATATATAAATCTTTACCTTCGGACCATTTCGGAACTCCTCGTGACGTCCGGGATCTCATCCGGGACTCCGAACAACATTCAGTAACTGCACACCAATTCCCATAACAACTCTAGCGTCACCAAACCTTAAGTGTGTAGACCCTACGGGTTCGGGAATCATGCAGACATGACCGAGACAACTCTCCGGCCAATAACCAACAGCGGGATTTGGATACCCTTGTTGGCTCCCACATGTTCCACGATGATCTCATCGGATGAACCACGATGTCGAGGATTCAATCAATCCCGTATTCAATTCCCTTTGTCTAGCGGTATAGTACTTGCCCGAGATTCGATCGTCGATATCCCGATACCTTGTTCAATCTCGTTACCGGCAAGTCTCTTTACTCATTCCATAACACATCATCCCATGAACAACCCCTTGGTCACATTGTGCACATTATGATGATGTCCTACCGAGTGGCCCCAGAGATACTTCTCTGTTACACGGAGTGACAAATTCCAGTCTCGATTCGGCCAACCCAACAGACACTTTCGGAGATACCCGTAGTGCACCTTTATAGCCACCCAGTTACGTTGTGACGTTTGGTACACCCAAAGCATTCCTACGGTATCCGGGAGTTGCACAATCTCATGGTCTAAGGAAATGATACTTGACATTAGAAAAGCTTTAGCATACGAACTACACGATCTTTGTGCTAGTCTTAGGATTGGGTATTGTCCATCACATCATTCTCCTAATGATGTGATCCCGTTATCAACGACATCCAATGTCCATGGTCAAGAAACCGTAACCATCTATTGATCAACGAGCTAGTCAACTAGAGGCTTACTAGGGACATGGTGTTGTCTATGTACCCACACATGTATCTGAGTTTCCTACCAATACAATTATAGCATGGATAATAAACGATTATCATGAACAAGGAAATATAATAATAATAAATAATTTATTATTGCCTCTAGGGCATATTTCCAACATACATCTCATCAAAATATCGAACGAATACAAAATTCACATGATTACTTATAACAAGACTTCTCCAATGTCCTCAAGAACAAACGTAAGTACACACAAATCATATTCATGTTCATAATCAGAGGGGTATTGAATGTCATTAAGGATCTGAACATATGATCTTTCACCGAATAAACCAACTAGCATCAACTACAAGGAGTAATCAACACTACTAGCAACCCACGTGTACCAGTCTGAGGTTTTGAGACAAAGATCGGATACAAGAGAGGAACTAGGTTTTTAGAGGAGATGGTGCTGGCGAAGATGTTGATGGAGATTGACCCCCTCTCGATGAGAGGATAAATGGTGATGATTTCCCCCTCCTGGGGGGATGTTTCTCCGGCAGAACAGCTCCACCGAAGCCCTAGATTGGTCCTGCCCAGGTTTCGCCTCGAGATGGTGGCGCTTCGTCTCGAAAGCTTCCTTATGATTTTTTCCAGGGAAAAAGATACCATATAGCAAAAGATGGGCATCGGGGGCCTGCCAGGTGGCCCACGAGGCAGGGGGCGCGCCTAGGGGGTAGGGCGCGCCCTCCACCCTCGTGGCTAGTGGGTGGCCCCCCTCTGGTGCTTTCTTCGCCCAATATTTTTAATATATTCCAAAATTGACTTTCATGGAGTTTCAGGACTTTTGGAGTTGTGCAGAATAGGTCTCTAATATTTGTTCCTTTTCCAGCCCAGAATTCCAGCTGCCGGCATTCTCCCTCTTCATGTAACCCTTATAAAATAAGTGAGAAAAGGCATAAGTATTATGACATAATGTGTAGTAACAGCCCATAATGCAATAAATATTAATATAAAAGCATGATGCAAAATGGACGTATCAATGTGCTTCATATGCTTGTATTATGCCTAGTAGTAGTTTCACATTGGGTTTAGAAAGTAAAATCTATTGAAGCTTGACAATCGCAATATCGGTCATACAAGAAATTCATCAATGATTAATATCAGGAAGAGAACTTTCACATATAAATATATTATGTTGGACATCTTTTATGATTGTGAATACCCATTAATTATTTTCAAACTTGAGCAAATTATTTGAAGTTGGACAAGGAAGACAACGTAATGAGTTATGTTTGGGTATATTTGCATGAAGTTATATTGTTATGGATCCTCCAACATGTGGTGCTTTCTTAGGATCTTTTGTCAGCCAAAAATTCGTACTAAGTAGAGATACTACTTGTGCATCCAAAAACCCTTAAACCCAGTTTCTTGCCATGAGTGTCCACCATATCTACCTATGGATTGAATGAGATCCTTTAAGTAAGTTGTCATAGGTGCAAAAAGCAATAAAAATTGCTCCTAAAATATGTATAACCTTTTATTGCAAGGGAAAATAAGCGTTGTATGAACTTGTGATGGTAAAGAAATAAAATCAACAGATTGCATACTAAAGGTTGCTATCACAAGGGGCAATATAATGTGACGTTCCTTTGCATTAAGGTCTTGCGCATCAAAAAAATTCAAAAATGCATGCACCCTCTGCTTCCCTCTACGAAGGGCCTATCTTTTAATTTTCTGCTTTTACTTTTAGTCAATAAGTGTTCATTCTCATTTCAACATCAATTATTCTTTAATTGTCAAGCATCATGCGTTGGGGAAAAATCCAGGCACATATGGCCATTGAAATATATTTGATCATGAATTATTATTGCTAACAATTATCTCTATGATAAATGAGTTGGGAGACAAAACATTAAGCCCCTATCTTTCTTTGTGTTTGATGAATACTATTTGTTCTAAAAATATGCTTTTAGTACTAGCAATCAAAGAAGGCTATATGATAACTGAGTATGTGGAGCTCTTACTTAGACTTTGTTGAACATAAGTTGAATTGCGATTGTTTGGTGACTAAGAACATAGGTTGTTAAATTTCAAGAGAATACATTGTTTGAACCATAACATGTGAATTGATTGCTACTTTATCATGATGAGTTTTATGAGGAAGAGTTGTTGTTTATGATGCTAGAAAAGGTGATTTAAATTATCATTGATCAAATTTATGCATCATGCTAGCATTCAGACTTCATAAATTATTTCTTTTATCATTTACCTACTCGAGGACGAGCAGGAATTAAGCTTGGGATGCTAATACATCTCCAACATATCTATAATTTACCAAGTATTCATGCCATGTTTACAACAATTTTATATTGTTTGGTACGATTTGAATGGAACTAATCCAGACCGATGTTGTTTTCAGCAGAACTACCGTGGTGTTGTTTTTTGTGCAGAAATAGAAGTTCTCGTGATGGGCTGAAAATTTATGGTGATTTTTTGTGGACCAAAAGAGACCACCGAAGCTTCGAGGAAGGACCAGAAGCCTCATAAGGAAGCAAAAATCCTGGGGGGCGCGGCCACCCCCCCCCCCCCGCGCAGGGCACACGGGGCGGGCTCGTCACCCCCTCATGGGCCCCCTTTACGTGGAACCAATGCCAAAAATTCCTATAAATACCAAAAATCCTAGAAAGAAACCTAGAACTTCCGCTCCGCCGCGGCAAGTCTCTGTACTGAAGAGATCTCATCTGGAGCCCTTCTCTAGCACCCTTCCGAAGGGGGAAATCATCACCGGAGGCCATCTTCATCATCCCGGTGGTCACCATAACGAGGAGGGAGTAGTTCACTAATACGTATCCATCGTATCTACTTTTTCAAACACTTTTGCCCTTGTTTTGGACTCTAACTTGCATGATTTGAATGGAACTAACCCGGACTGGCGTTGTTTTCAGCAGAACTGGCATGGTGTTATTTTTGTGCAGAAATAAAAGTTCCTGAAATGACTTGAAAATCCAGGGAGCAACTTTTTGGAATTAATAAAGAATCAACATCAGGGGGCCCCACACCCTGTCCGCGAGGGTGGGGGTGCCCCCCTAGGGCGCGCCCCCTGCCTCGTGGGCCCCCTGGAGCTCCACTGACGTCAACTCCAACTCCATATATTCACGTTCGGGGAGAAAAAAAATTAGAAAGAAGGATTCATCGCGTTTTACGATACAGAGCCGCCGCCAAGCCCTAAACTCTCTCGGGAGGGCCGATCTGGAGTCCGTTCGGGCTCCGGAGAGGGGAATCCATCGCCGTTGTCATCATCAACCATCCTCCATCACCAATTTCATGATGCTCATCGCCGTGCGTGAGTAATTCCATCGTAAGCTTGCCGGATGGTGATGGGTTGGATGAGATTTACCATGTAATCGAGTTAGTTTTGTTAGGGTTTTATCCCTAGTATCCACTATGTTCTGAGATAGATGTTGCTATGACTTTGCTGTGCTTAATGCTTGTCACTAGGGCCCGAGTGCCATGATTTCAGATCTGAACCTATTATGTTTTCACGAATATATGTGAGTTCTTGATCCTATCTTGCAAGTCTATAGTCACCTATTATGTGTTATGATCCGTTAACCCCGAAGTGACAATAATCGGGATACTTACCGCCGATGACCGTAATTTGAGGAGTTCATGTATTCACTAAGTGTTAATGCTTTGGTTCAGTACTCTATTAAAAGGAGGCATTAATATCCCTTAGTTTCCAATAGGACCCCGCTGCCACGAGAGGGTAGGACAAAAGATGTCATGCAAGTTCTTTTCCATAAGCACGTATGACTATATTCGGAATACATGCCTACATTACAATGATGAACTGGAGCTAGTTCTGTGTCACCCTATGTTATAACTATTACATGAGGAATCGCATCCGACATAATTATCCATCACTGATCCAATGCCTACGAGCTTTTCATATATTACTCTTTGCTTAGTTACTTTACCGTTGCCACTTCTACAATTACTACAAAACTGCTACTGTTACTTTTGCCACTGTTACCGTTACTTCCATACTACTTTGCTACTAAATACTTCCCTACAGATATTAAGTTACCTAGGTGTGGTTGAATTGACAACTCAACTTCTAATACTTGAGATTATTCTTGGCTCCCCTTGTGTCGAATCAATAAATTTGGGTTGAATACTCTACCCTCGAAAACTGTTGCGATCCCCTATACTTGTGGGTTATCAAGACTATTTTCTGGCGCCGTTGCCGGGAGCATAGCTCTATTCTTTGAGTCACTTGGGATTTATATCTACTGATCACTATGAGGAACTTGAAAGACGAAAGAACTAAGATTTTTCCCTCAACTACGAGGGGAGGTAAGGAACTGCCATGTAGCTCTGCACTTGATTCTCCATCTGTTTTCAGTAAGCTTGCGACACCTAAACCTGCTTCTGCTATTAATTCTGATATGTCGCATGTTATTGATGATGCCACTTCCGCTATGCATGATACTTATGATGAAACTACTTCTATGCTTGATACTACTGTGCCATTAGGTGAATTTCTTGATGAACAACTTGCTAGGGCTAGAGAGAATGAAATTATTGAAGCTGATAATATTGATGAAAGTGATGATGAAGATTCTCCCCCTAGATATGAATTGCCTGTTGTGCCTGAGGGTTATGTTATGGATGAAGAAACTGCTAGAGATTTTCTTGCTTGCAATGATAGATCTGATCTTAAGAAATTATTAGCTAAGCTGAAAGAAAAGTCTCTGGATGCTAGAATGAAATATGACCCTGCTTTTGCTACTTCACCTATCTGTGTTACTGATAAGGATTATGCTTTCTCTGTCGATCCTGAGATTATTACTTTGGTTGAATCTGATCCTTTTTATGGCTATGAATCTGAAACTGTTGTGGCACATCTTACTAAGCTAAATGATATAGCCACCCTATTCACTAATGATGAGAAAACTCGCTACTACTATATCCTTAAGATATTTCCATTCTCATTAAAGGGTGATGCTAAAACATGGTTTAATTCTCTTGATCTTGGTTGTGTGCGTAGTCCCTAGGATATGATTTATTACTTCTCTGCTAAATATTTCCCTGCTCATAAGAAACAAGCTGCCTTAAGGGAAATATATAATTTTGTGCAAATTGAAGAAGAGAGTCTCCCACAAGCTTGGGAGAGGCTTCTCCAATTACTTAATGCTTTGCCTGATCATCCTCTCAAGAAAAATGAAATACTTGATATCTTTTATAATGGACTAACTGATGCTTCCAGAGACCACCTCGATAGTTGTGCTGGTTGTGTTTTCAGGGAAATAATTGTTGATCAAGCTGAATTGCTATTGAATAATATGTTGACTAGTGAAAACAATTGGACACTTTCTGAACCAACTCCTAAGCCAACTCCAAAGAAAAGAGGTGTTCTATTTCTCAGTCCTGAAGATATGCAAGAGGCAAAGAAATCTATGAAAGAAAAAGGTATTAAAGCTGAAGATGTTAAGAATTTACCTCCTGTTGAAGAAATACATGGCCTTAATTTACCACCTATTGAAGAAATACATGGTCTTGATAACCCGACACAGGTAGTAAAGGTAAATTCTCTCTATAGATATGATAAAGTTGAAATCCCGTCTACTAAGTTTGCTAGCCAATGCTTGGATGAGTTTGATGACTTTATGGCTAAACAAGAAAATTTTAATGCTTATGTTGGTAGACAATTGAAAAGTAATTCTTACATGATTGGACACTTGAGTGATTATATGTCTAGAGTTAAGAGTGAACATAAACTTATTAGTAAATATGCTTCTATGGTGACCACTCAAGTAGAACAAGAGCTTAGAGCTCAAAATGATTTGCTCAATGAATTAAATGATAAGAAAAATGATAATGCTGTTAGAGTTATGACTAGAGGGGGTAAAATGACTCAGGAACCTTTGTATCCTGAGGGCCACCCTAAGAGAATTGAGCAAAATTCTCAGAGAAATAATGTTGATGCACCTAGTCCTTCTAAGAAGAAGAAGAAGAAAAATGATAGGACTTTGCATGCTTCTAATGAACCTGCCGTAGACACACATGAGAATCTCAATGATATTTCTATTTCTGATGCTGAAACACAATCTGGTGATGAACATGAACCTAGTGATAATGTTAATAATAATGTTCATGTTGATGCTCAACCTAGCAATAATGATGATGTAGAGGTTGAACCTGCAGTTGATCTTGATAACCCACAATCAAAGAGTCAACATTATGATAAGAGAGACTTTGTTGCTAGGAAGCTCGGTAAAGAAAGAGAACCATGGGTTCAGAAACCCATTGTAGCGACCCGACCTCAGACGGTCAAGCCTCTGTGTATCCGTGCCATCCCCGGATCAGTATGCTGGCACACACAGTACATCACTGTATATATCAAAGTGCAATCACATGTATAAATAACGTAAAACTGATATATACCTCATAAGTCTCAGCAGAAACAAGTAATCGGGTGTGGAGTCCCATCAACACCATCGGCAGGTTGAGTGTAGACCGTAACCCTGTACCGTACTCTGACTCGTCGGAAGAAAATATCTGCAACATGATACATTGCAGCCATGTAGGTCAGTACATTGAATGTACCGGCAAGATCACAACATGAGAAAACAGATGATAAAACTATACTATATGCAATATGGCTTTGTGGCTTTGTGTCCGAGTTTAATTTTGCATAAAAGTTGGTTTTATTTTCCCTACATCAAAGGAATAACTGGAGTCTGTACTACGGAGTTTTCTATCATGACACGGTTCCGCCAACCGATGTCTCATAGCCTAAATCATCATAAGTTGCCCACAATTAAGTTATCAATCCGGTGTTGAGAGTTCCGAGATAGATCCAAGTCCAGAGGCTCGAGTTGTCCGTAACCGGGGACACGGCTAATCGATTAGGTTTTAACCCTCTGCAGAGGTTTGTACACTTTACCCGCAAGATTCGATCCCTCCCTTTATGTTCTCGCACTTCATGATGTTTGAGAACAAGACGACCGAAACATGGTCTTCCGAAGAGTTCCCCTGGCCACTGTCCAATGCTCATCCAATCCTACCGTAGTTCTACATCTGCTAGCACCGTCCCAGCCAGAGTCACAACTAAGGTCAACCAAGCCAGAGCCCATAATGACTTGCGGTTGCACAGGTAAGCTTCCGGGCATGAAGTATTCTTCCGTCTCTTTGAGTCTGGGTGAAGCTTTCCGCAAGATGTCATGGCGCTTCTCCATGCATCCCGGCCATCCACTGGTTTCTCCATGGTGACCGTCAACCGTTCTTCATCCAATAGTGTCTATTGAATTCTTGTCTCGAGTCTTGAGGTCTTGAGGCCTTGAAGATGCAGTCCTTGCAAATGCCATCATGGAGTTGTCGTCATTGACGTGGGGTCCTCCATTCTCACACCACTCCCGAGCACTCATACCAACCCCGTCTATTATAGCATAGCATTTAAATAAAACAACATCCCGGGCTTGATAACAGGGAGATGGGTTCCTACCTCATGCATTCTACTCAACTACAAGATTCAATAACACTACTGGGGGATTGTTGCAAAGATGACACTAAATGCAATAAAAACATAGGTATGAAAAGCATGGTCAAAGTGAACTTGCCTGGTAATACTTGATGAAGATAATAACGCTCTCATAATAATGACTTGGTAGAACTATTCGTCACTCCGTTGAAAATCCATATAGTCAAACATAGCATTCATATAAGCAAACATACTAGCAAGCAATTCTAACACTCATAATAAAATCAACAAATAAAATGCAAATCAACAAGGGACACCAAATAAAAACAAAGGAAAACTACTAAAGAAAACTACTAAAGAAAACTCTTAAGACATAACACAAAACAGTTTTGTCCCAAGTAAAAAACTTAACAACAATTAAAACACTAAACTAAGAAATTAACAGAAAATACAAAGTAATACAACTAAGTTAACAGAAGGTATTTTTCATAAAACTTTATCTGCAAAAAGAAACAAATAAAAAGCTTTTATAAAACTCTAACTATGACCTATACAACTTTTCATACAAAACTAACAAAATAAATATTTAAAATAAGAATAAAATTGTCTAAAGTTAAATAACAGAAACGAAACTACATTTTTCAAAAGTGACAAAAAGAAATAATTTAAAAATAAATAAAACTATAAAAAAGGTTAAAACAAAAGTAGAACTAAAACAGTATTGTTTTACCTAAAACTCTAGTTTAAAATAAACTAAAAATAAATCACTATATGCTACTGGATAGACAAAACAATAACAAAACCGTAGCAAAAGGAATCAATCAAAAAACTATTTTAAAATAAAAGTTATTAGCAATCTAGTGTTTGTAACAAATCTGTTTGAAATCGAAATTTAAAATTTTCAAAAGTATTTTTCATTGGTTTCTATGGATATATGGGATTTGTCTGAAACTACAGAAAAAATAATCACTCAATTTGGATCTATAAAATAAAAGATATTGAATATCTAAGACTGAAACTTTTCTGCTTCTAAAAACAAAAACGAAAATAAGAAAAAAAAACAAATCGGGGGCTACTGCTATTGGACTAGAGTGGTGGGAGATCCGAACCTATACGGTGCTCAGCTGTAAGATAACTAAAACTCTAGCACACGCTTAATAAAAAGCAACCCGGCAGACCGGTTCGTACTAAACCGATTTAAAATAGAAAGTAAACCGACCTGATAAAAACCGATCTAAAAAGAAAACCAAAACGTTTTTTTAACTGAACATGTGTTCGTGCATCTTACACAGAAGCACGTACGTTGGTGGCGCTCGGGCGTGGTGGTGGCGGCGGCTCCGGCGGTTGTGGGCAGCGGCGGAGGTGTCGGGAGGATGTAGCAGAGAGTGGCTCGTTCGGTGGTGAATTCGAAGAGGGTCGGTGACGACGAACGGCGATGAAACGAATCGGTGAAGCTCGATGCTCCGGGTGCTCTGGCGAAGACAACAAGTTTGGTACAGCCTCTTTAGATGGATAGGCAAAGCAAGACCATGTCAAAACGGTTGTAAGGGTCGAGGGAAGTCGACATACAAAAGGAGAAGGCTCGGGATGGCTCACCGGCGTGGGAAAACGACGATGAACTGCAGCGTCTTCGGCCAGATTGGAACAACGAGTATGAGCTATAGGGATGGACTTGGCGAGGAGTTTCGAAGGGAATCGGTCGAGAGGTGTCGTGGCTATTTATAGGACAACTTGCTTGGACGAGGGGAAGAAGGGTTTCCAAAGAAATCGGAGGTGGAGCGGCGTCGGGTACGTGTACGCATACGTTTCTGATCTGGTGCGTGAGGAAGAAGAAAGAAGTGGTGGGGCCAAGCGCCAGGTGTGAGAGAGAGAGGTCGGCCGTGGGGAGAGAGACGGCGGACGAGCGAAGGGAGCCAACGTGGAGGCACTTGTTTTTTTTTTTGGAACGTGGGCGCTGGGGCGCTGCTGCCTTGGACGTGAGGCGGCGCTCTGGAAGATTCTCCTGTGGGTGCGGCGCCTGGCTGCTTGCTGGGCTGGGCCTTGTTTCTTTTTTTTTTACAAAAGAGGCTGGTGCGTGGCCTAAAGCACGATGCTATAGCGCTCGTGCGCTCGCTGGGCGTTGCCCTTTTTTTCTAATTGTGAAGCAAACAAATATACAAGAGAAGAAAAATACATTTTGTATAGGAATATTATATATTAAAATCTTCAGAATAAAAATTCCTAAAACATGAACATATTTTCATGGCCGAATAAAATCTTCAAGAGTATAGACAAAGCAAACAATGCTACTGTTGCATTAAAACCCAACAAAAAATCATTTTTTAAAATACCAAAATGATTTCCAAATTATTTTCTCCTAATTTTCCATTGAAGGCAATCATTTTACCCTTATTTCCATTTATTTATTTTTAGGAGAAAAATAATTTGAATGAAATCCAAATAATTCCAAATTTGAAAGGGGAGTTTCAAAATACTTTCAATTAGATTCTTTTTAACTTCCAACTCATATTTCATATAATTGAAGAAGTCATTTATCTTCTCTCCTCAAAATCATTGAGTTGCATAAAGTTTTTAATTTGAAATATTTTTAGATGGAATTCAAATATTTTCAAAACTCTTTTCATTTCAAATGGAAGAAGTCATATCATCTTCACTCTAGACTTTTGTGATGAAATGAATTTGAATTCATGGACATCAAATTGCAAAGATGAAGGCTTTGGGAAAGTCCTTTTATTCCCTCTCATTCAACTTTCAAAAGTTTCTAATTCCACTCACTTTCATTCAATCAATCAAACAAACAATCATAATAATTTATTTAATATAACATTCCAAAATTTAGAATTTTGGGATGTTACAAACCTACCACACTTAAAATGAATCTCGTCCTCGAGATTCGAAGAGGCTAGCAAGAAAGGTTAGGGTTTGGGGGTCTTCTAGCAAATCCATCAATCAGAATGGTCTAGTGTGCTACCTCACTTAAAAACAGGGTTATGGTTCCAACAGATCTTATGTACTCCATCATTAGTGTGAACACTATCGGTCTTCTCACATATTCAGAGTAACTCCTACACTGGGGCTCTTCCGGTAGGGTCAAAACCTTTTCCTCAAACACGTGTCCTTTCATCCTGGTGAGGTTCTTCCAAGATTGGGTCTCCTTAGCTGACAGGTTTGTTGCCAATACTAAACAACTCTTTAGATCTCATGGTGGTCAACCAATACAGGTTTCTCCTGCGGGAAAATGGTCTGGGCTGAATCTCACGGTATAACCTACGATTGGCAACGGTTGCCTATACAGGGTTTCATCGTCCTACCATTCTAAGGTTTTTTTTGCTTGTCATATCGACACTCTTCTAAGGTTTTCAGGGCTCTCTGATTTTCCATCAACATATGATAGTTCATGATAGAAGTCTCTGGTATGGGGGCCAATCCATCCCATACTTGAACAATTACTTCACACACTGATGGTGAATCACGTATTCTATCACTTGGGCATCCTCACAAGCATTGCAGAATTTCTCTTGTCCTCGAATAGGGTTCGGGTAAATCGATTGGTTCTGCAAGCTGGGCAAGACATCTATCGTTTCTTCACCACTCTCGGGTTTTTGCGTAACCTCCTATGAAACGTTCGCTGATGGAATCATAGTTTCTTCCAAATTTCTTCTTCCAGGGAGTCCTTGATTCCTTATAAATTCCAGGGCCTGTGGGTTATGGCCCAATTCAACACTTGCACATCTTTAGCTCATCCTTTCAAGGATTACTGTTCCATATTCCCACATTATACCTCTTTTAAATCCAATAGTATTTCATTCCTTCATACCCTTGTGGTGACGATCATACAAAACTCCAACTTATTTGGTCCAGCTCCCTTCTATGGACCATCATGAATAACACATTTCTTTCTTCATTGATCCTGTGGCTTTACGGAGTAATACCACACTTAAAATGGAATGCACTAGTTCATCCATAAATCATATTATTTTCATACCAAACCTTTTATTACATCCTTAACCATATTTCATAAATACAAATTCCAAAAAGTACTTTATTACAAATGCTACCATCCACATGGTTTGGTATGGTCAAGCATTACTTCCAACTTTATTCATTTTTCCTCCTTGAGGATTCTTCAGTCCCACTGGAATTGTGCGACATGCTCCTTGAAATCTTCAATCTTCTGTTTCATCATAGTGGCCTTGAGCTTCATCTCCATCATCTCTGCATGCACTTCTCTTAGGGTGTGTTTGGTTGAGGAACCAAGTGGAATGGAATGTCATGGTTCCGTGACATTCCGTTCCACCGGAATGCGTTGATTCCGTTCCTATGTTTGGTTGGGGCAAGTAGGTGTAATGGAATGGTTCCATTTGGGTGTTTGGTTGGAGCTACATAATGAAAGGCATTTGATTCATCTCACCTATTTCATAAGAATAATGTCACATATATGCATAATTGTCACTAGTCTTTGTATTTTTAACATATACATGTCAAAAATCTGTAAAAAATACTACCCTAAAAACTGTCAAAATAGAAGAATAGATGTCAAAAGATCTGGCATAATACAAGTCATTTACTCAAAACGTGCTGCTGTGAGTAGGAAAAGCTACCAAGCTTCAGAACGTAATAATGTTCCCGAATTGTTTCAGCAGCTGATTGTCGCTGCTTGCCCAGGTGTAGTTTATAAACGAAGACCAGGGACTAGCACCACAACTAGATCTCGCGGTCGCTACCCGGCACCACACGGTTACCACTGAGGAACCACGAGTAGTTCACCAGTACATGGCTTGCAAGGTGCAGCCGCCCGTCGTGATCCACCTTCAGCCCGCGGAGATCTGCATCGGCCTGACATTGAGCACCGCCGGAGATCCGCATCGGCCCGACGCGGAGCTGATAGGCAAGAGAGATCCACCGCCGGAGAGGGAGAGACGTCCCTCGAGAGGAGGGATGAGAGGCGGCGCCGGAGTGGACGAGACGAGGAGGCGCAAATTGAGAGGGAGAGAGAGATGACGGAATGGCGGCGGCGCGGCGCGGCGATAGTGTTCGGGGATGAGGTGAGAGACACGAGGCCGAGCCATTCCATGTGGTTTCTCCAAATCGTAGGTACGAGCGTATTCTGGATCCGAGGGGAATATTCCGCTCGCAAGAATGGATGGGTTCCGGTTGTTGGCTGCTACCAAATACGAGAACGAGATCTAAGCACGGGTCGGACCCGTTACATTCCATCTGGTGACCAAAACCAAACACACCCTTAGGTATTCCTGAGTATAACGGAGTCTCGCTTCAAGTATTTCTCCGATCTGGCGTATGGCTTCCATGGCTGCTTCACGAACAACGTCGAAGAAAGTTGCTTGTGGTACACGTGAGATGAAAAAGTACTGCCCCATCATCTTTGGGCAAACTCATTTCATATGTTGGAGGTGTACCTCCACGTACCAAAGTTCCACTCCCTTGTGCATGAAGGGGTAACCTTTATAGACTGCATCTCCTTCAAGTTGAATATGCTTCATCATGTCCTTCAGGATTTTCGGGTAATCATGATCACTTGTGAGGGTCATGATCGTTTCCGGGCCCTTGAGGAAAGATTCATAAAGAGTTGTCATCTGCAGGTGTAGGATAACATGGGTACTCAGAACAAAGAATATATCTCCTTGGGGAAAATTTAATTGTCTCTGGATAAGTTTGGTGTTCAGCTTGTCCATGGGTTCAAGGTTTTCGAGGTCTAGTTGAGATAGAAAGAGATAGCAAATACCCACCCATAATCAACAAACAAATCCTAGCTCAAAAGAAAAATTATCGTTTGGAATGGGCCGTTCTACTATGGTTTCGTTTCCATGTCTTCATTTCTTCAGGTCTTCAATGCTTGGGAGTTTCCAATTCCTGATGCTTTTCCCATATGAAGGCCTTCTACCATTCTTCCGTATCTTACGTCTCTCAAGGTTGAAATAACTACGAGCCTACGAATATTGCATGTATCCAACCATTCAATAAACACAGAAGATAATAGCAACCAAGCATTCACTTATTCAATCCACTCTACAGTATCGCCACCCACATAAGTTGGTATGGTCAGATACTCAACCAAAAAACGTTCATCTTTATTTCTCTCATGGTGGGCTACTACTAAGCTAATTCATCGAGAACTTGGTCATTGTCCCCATTGGGGCTTCTTCTGTGTGGACTTGATCTCCTCCAATTCTTCTGCTAGATTTTACCTGTTGACGCGGATTTTCTTGTGACGACCTTGTATGTCCTGAAGTTGTTCCTTGAGCTTCTGGATCTCAACATCCTTTGCATGATCCATGGTCCTGCTGCTTTTCAGTTCCTGACGCATTCTCGGGATCTCGAGGTTCTCCTCCTCCAGCTTGTCTACCTTCAGTCTCTGAGTCTCGACCTCTTCTCGTAGTGCTTCATTGTCAAACAGGGCTTCCAGGAGGTCCATCTGAAGATTCTTGATGTATTGTTCTAGATCCTGATTGTACACTAACAGTGGGGAGAACTTCATCTTCTGCGCTTCTGTTAGGGCAATAGTTGCTCCATCAAACTTCTGCCATCCAATCTTTCCAAGGAAGTATGGGTTTAGTGCAGCACGATGACGATAGGATAAGCATGCAATAGCATCATGGACGGCAGTGCTGATGCCCATATCATAGTCACCATTTATAGTTCCGAAGCTGATTCTGCAGTCTTGGGGTTTTCTTTACGGTCAAAAACTTGCGTCTTGACTCCCCATGATCTAGACGTCCTCTTAGTTGCCTTGATCTCAGGTATCGGTAGCTTCAGCAGCTTGACTAGCTCCATAAGGAAGGGGCCTCCAAGAACCTTCTCGTAGTGTACTCTTTTGTTCAGAACGTAGCTCTCCATCTATAGTTTGAAATAAGGAAGGTTCAGTAAAGGAAATCAGGTGTTACGAGAGTAGTACAAAACCAAGGTAGTTCTCATTGGGGTCTTCATATTACTAATCCATTTCCTAGGATCACGTCCTACAGTCAACATGTGCTCTGATACCATATCTATAGCGACCCGACCTCAGACGGTCAAGCCTCTGTGTATCCGTGCCATCCCTGGATCAGTATGCTGGCACACACAGTACATCATAGTATATATCAAAGTGCAATCACATGTATAAATAACGTAAAACTGATATATACCTCATAAGTCTCAGCGGAAACAAGTAATCGGGTGTGGAGTCCCATCAACGCTATCGGCAGGTTGAGTGTAGACCGTAACCCTGTACGTACTCTTACTCGTCGGAAGAAAATATCTGCAACATGATACGTTGCAGCCGTGTAGGTCAGTACATTAAATGTACCGGCAAGATCACAACATGAGAAAACGGATGATAAAACTATACTATATGCAATATGGCTTTGCGGCTTTGTGTCCGAGTTTAGTTTTGCATAAAAGCTAGTTTTATTTTCCCTACATCAAAGGAATAACTGGAGTCTGTACTATGGAATTTTCTATCATGACACGGTTCCGCCAACCGATGTCTCATAGCCCAAATCATCATAAGTTGCCCACAATTAAGTTATCAATCCGGTGTTGAGAGTTCCAAGATAGATCCAAGTCCATAGGCTAAAGTTGTCCGTAACCAGGGACACGGCTAATCGATTAGGTTTTAACCCTCTGCAGAGGTTTGTCACTTTACCCGCAATATTCGATCCATCTCTTTACGTTCTTGCACTTCATGATGTTTGAGAACAAGACGACTGAAACATGGTCTTCCGAAGAGTTCCCCTGGCCACTGTCCGGTGCTCATCCAATCCTACTGTAGTTCTACATCTGCTAGCACCGTCCCAGCCAGAGTCACAACTAAGGTCAACCAAGTCAGAGCCCATAATGACTTGCGGTTTCACAGGTAAGCTTCAGGGCATGAAGTATTCTTCCGTCTCTTTGAGTCTGGGTGAAGCTTTCCGCAAGATGTCATGGCGCTTCTCCATGCATCCCGGCCATCCACTGGTTTCTCCATGGTGCCCGTCAACCGTTCTTCACCCAGTAGTGTCTATTGAATTCTTGTCTCGAGTCTTGAGGTCTTGAGGCCTTGAAGATGCAGTCCTTACAAATGCCATCATGGAGTTGTCGTCATTGACGTAGGGTCCTCCATTCTCACACCACTCCCGAGCACTCATACCAACCCCGTCGACTATAGCGTAGCATTGAAATAAAACAACGTCCCGGGCTTGATAACAGGGAGATGGGTTCCTACCTCATGCATTCTACTCAACTATAAGATTCAATAACACTACTGGGGGATTGTTGCAAAGATGACACTAAATGCAATAAAAACATAGGTATGAAAAGCATGGTCAAAGTGAACTTGCCTGGTAATACTTGATGAAGATAATAACGCTCTCAGAATAATGACTTGGTAGAATCCATTGGAAATCTATATAGTCAAACATAACATTCATATAAGCAAACATACTAGCAAGCAATTCTAACACTCATAATAAAACCAACAAATAAAATGCAAATCAACAAGGGACACCAAATAAAAACAAAGGAAAACTACTAAAGAAAACTACTAAAGAAAACTCTAAGACATAACACAAAACAGTTTTGTCCTTAGTAAAAAACTTAACAACAATTAAAACACTAAACTAATAAATTAACAGAAAATACAAAGTAATACAACTAAGTTAACAGAAGGTATTTTTCATAAAACTTTATTTGCAAAAAGAAACAAATAAAAAGCTTTTATAAAACTCTAACTATGACCTATACAAGTTTTCATACAAAACTAACAAAATAAAATTTTAAAATAAGAATAAAATTGTCTACAGTTAAATAACAGAAACAAAACTAAATTTGTCAAAAGTGACAAACAAAAATAATTTAAAAACAATTAAAACTATAAAAAAAGGTTAAAAGAAAACTAGAACTAAAACAATACTGTTCTGCCTAAAACTCTAGTTTAAAATAAACTAAAAATAAATCACTATATGCTACTGGATAGACAAAACAATAACAAAATCGTAGAAAAAGGAATCTATCAATAAGCTATTTTAAAATAAAAGTTATTAGCAATCTAGTGTTTGTAACAAATCTATTTGAAATCGAAATTTAAAAAATTCAAAAGTATTTTTCGTTGGTTTCCCTTGATAGATGGGATTTTTCTGAAACTACAGAAAATAGAATCACTCAATTTGGATCTATAAAATAAAAGATATTGAATATCTAAGACTGAAACTTTTCTGCTTCTAAAAGCAAAAACGAAAATAAGAAAAAAAAACAAATCGGTCTACTGCTATTGGACTAGAGTGGTGGGCGATCCGAACCTATACGGTGCTCAGCTATAAGATAACTAAAACTCTAGCACACACTTAATAAAAAACAACCCGGCACACCTTTCGTACTAGACCGATCTAAAACAGAAAGAAAACCAAAACGTTTTTTTAACGTACATTGGTGGCGCTCGGGCGTGGTGGCGGCAGTGGCTCCGGCGGTCGTGGGCGGCGGCGGAGGTGTTGGGAGGATGTAGCGGAGAGTGGCTCGTCCTGTGGTGAATTCGAAGAGGGTCGGTGACGACAAACGGCGATGGAACGAAGCGGTGAAGCTCGATGCTCCGGGTGCTCCAGCGAAGACAACAAGTTTGGTACAGCCTCTGTAAATGGAGAGGCAAAGCAAGACCATGTCAAAACGGTTGCAAGGGTCGAGGGAAGTCGACATACAAATGTTAGTATTGATCTCTCCATCAATGGGCCCAAAGGCCCATCGTACCGTTGACTCGCTCCCTGATCGGGGGAGCCCAACCCAACTGGGTTGTGGGCCCCTGTCGCGCCGGCTATAAGAGAGAGGTGGGGGCCACTAGGGCACGCACGCCAAAAACAGAGCAGCCACCCACATCCATAACCAGACCGATCGTGGAAAGCCGGAGAGCGATGGGAAGCTCCACAGCGCCACCAACCACTCTCTGTCATCACCACTGTAGCCATCCATCATGGCCAACGGCGGGAGCTCCTCACGCCAAGAAAGGTAATGCCTATCACCACTGTTGCCGGAATCCTAGCCTGCATGATCCCGTGATTCTATCAATGGTATCAGTCCCAGGTTGTGTCTAGGATTTTTTGGTTGAAATAAAAGACAGAGAAAATTTCCCCTCCCCTGGAACCCTAGAACAGGGGAAAGAACATAACTTTCACCGAAAAAGTTGCGCCGCCGCAATGGCCGCGTCGTTCCTCTCGACCCCGACGCGCATCGGCAAGCCGAGGCGCCGGGACGAAGAACAACCCCTCATGGGGCAAAGAGACATCTCATCGGGGAGGAAATGGTGCCGCCGCTGGGGCCACTTGACGGCGACGCGCTCACACGAGGGTGGACGTGCACACTGGCAAGGGGGCCACGGGGGCACCACCGTCCGGCCGCCGTCTCTGCTCATGTGACTGGTGGTGGTTGGAGAAAGAGGAAAGAAAGAAAGGGGAAAGGGGCTCGCACGGCACGCACGTCCGACGCCGTCGTCGGCGACCACGTGCGGCGCGGTGGTCCGGCGATCTAGACAGAGGTCGCCGTCACGGAGCTGCGTCTCCCTCTCTCTGCCTCGGATGTTAAGAGAAGAAAGTGGAAACAGAAGGGGCAAACGAGCGGAGGCGCGCGCGGCACGGTGGCTTCTGCCGCCGCCGCCGGCGACCGGGCCGGGCAACCGGAGAGCAGCTCCTTGGCTCCGCCGTCACCAGAGAGAGGGAGAAGGGTCGAGTCGAACGAGACGAGGGGGGCGCTTGGTTTCGATCGGGAGGAACTCTCCCAGTTTTGTTCGACCAGAAACGGCGCTGGATCCTTGATCTCATCGGACGGCAGGGATGGAAACCCTAGCTCGCCAGTGGGCCTCTGGACCGAAAGGGTGGCAGCGACGGTGGTGTGCACCGGGCGCTGGCCCAAGGCCGCAGCCATGCGCTGGGCTGAGGCCAGCTCGCACGAGCAAGCAGAGGACCAGGCCATGGGCCGCTGCTGGCCTCACGCGCCAGGCCGAGGCCGGCTGCAGCTGCCGTGTTTTGCTGATTTATTTTTGGGCAAATTTTATACAATTTTTTTTTCTTTTCAAAATTTTTCCAACGAATTTTTTGTTTAGAAAATAGAAAAGTAAACAGAAGAAGTTTCTAAAAATGAAAATAGAAATTTTTCAGAAAACGAAATGTTCATGAATTTTACAAAGAAAATAATAAAGTTCATGAATTTTTATTTGGTCAAAAGAAAAGTTTATGTAAAGAATAAAAAGTTCATGAATTTTAATTCATGTTTTCCGCTGCAAAATAAAATAAAGTGCTCTTTTAAAAGTGAATAGAACTAAAGTGAAAGTTTAAATTGTTGCTCCTCTACTCAAATTTGAACCAATGGGATAATTTGTTTAGAGAGTAGAAAATTATATTGTGATGCTACTGAATAAAATTTAAAGTTTTATCCTCCAATTAAATTGGAACCACTGGGAAATTTAATTGGAAGAACAGTTTTTGAGAGAAGTTTTTCCACTTGTGGGTGAAATCAGATTCAGATAGCTTGTGCTATTGCAGTGAAAAGATATTTGATTAAAGTTTAATTATGTTATTGTTATTTTCTGACCAACGTTGAAGATGACAATATTATAATTCAATGAGTCTTATAGTTAAAAGTTCAAATTCTTTGTATCAATATTGATAAATTTTGTATCAATGACCAATTTTCAGAGAATTTGATAAAGATTGAGAAATGTATATTGCTAGTTTTCCGCTGCAATAAAGTTGATAATGATGATTATTTCCTTAGCATAGTTACTTAATAGAAAGTTATACTATCATCACATTGTTTATGAGTTATATGCATTATTTTCATTTCCGCCCAACGGTGATGTGGAATTGATGTAGAAGGATGATGTTTTATTCTAATTCTGCCCAACGGTGATTTAGAATATAAAAGAACGTTTTAAAAGTTTAATGTGCATAATATTTTTTTTAACCAGATCAACATGGGTTATTTTGTATGCTCATTATTGATTATTGGCTAAGTTTTCTCAGACTAAAAGTTTTCCATGCCTTCATTTGTGAAAGCGAATGGCTGGGTACTTGTGACCCGAAAGATGACCAAGAAATGTCATAACGTGAGGGAGTATGTTCTCTCTAAAGAATGGCTTCAAAAGAAAAGAGATATATCATTGAGAGTCTTGCTCGACGAATGTCTTCATGTACTCTCCATGGAAAAGAATTCTCATCTTCTATGAGATGCAATAAGTGATATGCGTGATTAATTTGACCAACGTCGGATTAAACATGTGTATTAAAGAATATTCGGATTTATTCCTAAATTTGATGATTGAATATGCAGTCAAAAGAGCCAATTCTGGCATTTATGTCCCTTACAGGGAATTACCCGCATGGCGGGAAAAGATGATTATGATAAAACCCACATGGTAGGAAAAGTCTGGGAAAATCCCCGCGTAACCCGTATGGCGGCAGAAATTTTCTCAGACTTATCTTGTATGACAGGAGAAAGACATGATGACTCATGTGATTTTAATGTGTCCCACTCTGGGAGAAAAGTATGGAGTAGCTATTATGCTTTCCTAGTATCGACCGTACATCTTATGTGTAATGGTCACTAAGCACTCAATAACTCCGAAGAGAATAGAAGTTACAAACGAACCTAAAGATAAGAATGATATGCAAGTGTGACTTGCAAAAGTACTAATGATAAAGAACTCTGCTGAGTTTCTGAAATGGAATAAGGAAAAAGTATTCCCATACCAGTTAACAAATAACTTAATTACATATGAAGTAATTAGATAAATGAAGTAGATACTCAAAGTTTCCTCAATTCACAAGAGTTGTGAATGGTTTTTCAAAATTGTGGCAGAAAAGTTCTTGCCACATTTCGAGGGGGAGAAAGAAATATGAGATATCCATTAATGAAGAATGTGATCGTCTGGGGGAGTACGATGATCATAATAATACCCCTCAAGGAAAGAAAACTAAGGAATACTAAGACGGTGCTTAAAGTGCCATAAAGAAGAAAGTTTTAACAGAATAAACCCAAATAATGAAGTTTAAAGATACGCCATTCTTAGTGAAGATGGAGTAATCTGGGGGAGCATGGTATGAAGATACCTAAGACTCCAATAGATTGTATCTGGGGGAGCATGTTGTATGACCTATACAACACCCGTCGTTAGCTCTATAAAGGATGAATGATTAAAGATGGATCTTGTGATAAAAGTCCCTGTTGCCTCTTGGAAGTGAAAGACTATACAATTAATTTGCCTCTTGGCAATGACAGAGCAACAGCAGCCCCATATGAAAGAAGTGACAGTACCCGAGACACAGATGGTCTCAAGGAATGAGAAAATCAGATACTTCTGATTACTATAAAGTCTATGTTAGTGAAATTCAAATGGAGGTTGATCCCACCTCATTTAAAGCTCTCAATCGAGCTTTGAGAAGTGTCTGCTTATCTAAATGATAAGAGACTATGTGAGATGAAATGAAATTGGTGAATTCTGACGATGTTCAGGACTCATGAGTAATTTCCAATGGAGCCAAAATAGTAGGCTGTAAAGAGTCTACAAGGTCAATGTGACTCCAAAGGAAATATGTAAATGTGTAAAACACGACTAAAATCGAAAGGTTTTTGCACATTATACACTGAATAGATTACAATGAGTGTTGGTAGCACATCATGATCTGAGTTACATCAGATGAAAGATATTATGATCTGAGTTACATCAGATGAAAGTAAAGAACACAGGGGATACTGCCTGAAGAAGTCTTTTATGGACTAAAGCAATCAAATGTTGTTTTGGGTTAAAGAAAATGAGAGTACAATTGTGTTTGTATAAAGTTATAGAATGGGAATTTCATTTCCTATATCTTGTACATGCGGATAACATTCTGCTTGTTAGTAGTGATGTTAATTCGACCGCAGGAGGAAAAGAAGTTCTTGTCCACAAAGTTCAAAAGAATGTCTCTCGTTATAAGGATCGAGATTCACCGAGAAAAGAATAAAAGGGGTATTAGGAGTGTCGCATGGGCATGCTAAGGAAAGTTTCTAAAGTATGCATGCGAGAAAACCTACGCCCATTCTTATAGTAAAGGGTAATGATTTTGGGAACTTTAGTGTTCCAAAAGTCAATACGAAATAGACCAAATGAATATGGTACCATATGCTTCAGCTGTTGGAAGCTTAATGAATGCAAAAGTATAACATTACCCTGACACAGTTCACATAACCGGGTTGTTTTGGCAATGTCCAGTCCAAATATAGATCACTGGAATGGAGTCAAAAATATTGGCCTCATGCTAAAAGGAGCAAGCGCTCTCAAAAGGTTGTGAATACAGAGATAGAACTTGTGAAATATACAGCGAAATCCACAATTGTCGCTGACTTCCACAGTTGGAGTTTTTGTGTGGAAAAACTCTAAAGAATGAATCAATTATCATTAATATTATGTAAAGATAATGTACAACATGATATGAGGCTGAGGGACAGGCAAAAAGGTTAAAGAAACATGTACCTGGAGTTGATAATGGTTGACAACAATAACCATTAAGCAATTCGCTTCTATGACAACGAGTCAAGTGTGGTGCCAAACACACTGACACAAAGTTATACGTTGTTAAGGAGAAAGTCTGGAATTATGTTGAAATGCTTGGAGCATGAAAGCAACAGACAAGTATTTGCAGATCTGCTTAATGAATTGGCTTACCGCCCAGTGCGTTCAGAGAACACACAGTTGACATGGGTTTATGGTATAGTCTATGTTTTCCGGATAATAAAGGGCCCAAAAGTTAATGTATATATTTCAAAACAGAGAGGTGCGTTGTAGGTGTCAAGTCCATCGACGATTGACCGTGACGATAGGGCAGCTCATACGCATTAATCTGTGATGGAATGAGTACTTTGAAAAGAGTTATTTCAAAGTACAAAGCTATAAATTGAAAGATAAGATCAAGGGGGAGAATGTTAGTATTGATCTCTCCATCAATGGGCCCAAAGGCCCATTGTACCGTTGACTCGCTCCCTGATCGGGGGAGCCCAACCCAACTGGGTTGTGGGCCCCTGTCGCGCCGGCTATAAAAGAGAGGTGGGGGCCACTAGGGCACGCACGCCAAAAACAGAACAACCGCCCACCTCCGTAACCTGACCGATCGAGGAAAGCCGGAGAGCGATGGGAAGCTCCACAGCGCCACCAAGCACTCTCTATCATCACCACCGTAGCCATCCATCATGGCCAACGGTGGGAGCTCCTCAGGCCAAGAAAGGTAATGCCTATCACCACTGTTGCCGGAATCCTAGCCTGCACGATCCCGTGATTCTATCAACAAAAGCAGAAGGCTCGGGATGGCTCACCGGCGTGGGAAAACGACGATGAACTGCAGCATCTTCGGCCAGATTGGAACGACAAGTACGAGCTATAGGGGTGGACTTGGCGAGGAGTTTCGAAGGGAATCGGTCGAGAGGGGTCGTGGCTATTTATAGGACAACTTGCTTGGACGAGGGGAAGACTCAGGATAGGGTTTCCAAAGAAATCGGACGTGGAGCGGCGTCGGGTACGTGTACTCGTACGTTTATGATCTCGTGCGTGAGGAAGAAGAAAGAAGAGGTGGGGCCAAGTGCCAGGTGTGTGAGTGTGAGGTCGGCCGTGGGGAGAGAGACGGCGGACGAGCGAAGGGAGCCAACGTGGAGGCGCTCATTTTTTTGGAACGTGGCTGCTGGGGCGCTGCTGCCTTGGACGTGAGGCGACGCTTTGGGAGATTCTCCCATGCGTGCGGCGCCTGGCTGGTTGCTGGGCTGGGCCTTGTTTTTTTTAACAAAAGAAGCTGGTGCGTGGCCTAAAGCACGATGCTATAGCGCTCGTGCGCTCGCTGGGCGTTGCCCTTTTTTTTAACAACGATGCAAACAAATATACAAGAGAAGAAAAAACATTTTGTATAGGAATATTATATATCAAAATTTTCATAATAAAAATTCCTAAAACATGAACATATTTTCATGGCCAAATAAAATCTTCAAAAGTATAAACAAAGCAAACAATGCTACTGTTGCATTAAAACCCAACAAAAAATATTTTTTTTAAAATACCAAAATTATTTCCAAATTATTTTCTCCTAATTTTCCATTGAAAGGAATCATTTTACCCTTATTTACAATTATTTATTTTAGGAGAAAAATAATTTGAATGAAATCCAAATAATTCTAAATTTGAAAGGGGAGTTTCAAAATACTTTCAATTAGATTCTTTTTAACTTCCAACTCATATTTCATATAATAGAAGATGTAATTTTATCTTCTCTTCTGAAAATCATTGAGTTGCACAAAGTTTTGAATTTGAAATATTTTCCGATGGAATTCAAATCTTTTCAACTCCTTTCATTTCAAATGGAAGAAGTCATATCATCTTCACTCTAGAGTTTTGTGATGAAATGAATTTGATTCATGGACATCAAATTGCAAAGATGAAGGCTTTGGGAAAGTCCTTTTATTCCCTCTCATTCAACTTTCAAAAGTTTCAAATTCCACTCACTTTCAGTCAATCAATCAAACAAACAATCATAATAATTTATTTAATATAACATTCCAAAATTTAAAATTTTGGGATGTTACACCCATGCCTTTTCCTCCTAAACCATCCAAGAAAAAGGATGATGAGGATTTTGAGCGCTTTGCTGAAATGATTAGACCTATCTTTTTGCGTATGCGTTTGACTGATACACTTAAAATGAATCCTTATGCTAAGTACATGAAAGATATTGTTACAAATAAAAGAAAGATACCGGAAGCTGAAATTTCCACCATGCTTGCTAATTATACTTTTAAGGATGGAATTCAAAGAAACTTGGAGATCCAGGAGTACCAACTATACCATGCTCCATTAAAAGAAACTATGTTAAAACTGATTTATGTGATCTTGGAGCCGGTGTTAGTGGTATGCCTCTCTCTTTATATCGTAGACTTGAATTGAATAAGTTGACACCTAATGAAATATCTTTGCAAATGGCCGATAAATCTACCGCTATACCTGTCAGTATTTGTGAGGATGTGCCTGTTGTGGTTGCAAACGTTACTATTTTAACAGACTTTGTTATTCTTGATATTCCCGAGGATGATAGTATATCGATTATCCTTAGTAGACCCTTTTTGAATAATGCAGGGGATGTTATTGATAGCAACAAAGGCAATATCACTTTTCATGTTAATGGTAATGAGCATATGGTACACTTTCCGAGGAAACAACCTCAAGTTCACAGTATCAATTCTATTGGAAAAATTCCATCGATTATTATTGGAGGTTTTGAATTTCCTCTTCCTACTGTCAAGAAGAAATATGATATTCTTATTATAGGGGATGTACATATCCCCGTTGAGGTAACTTAGTGTTACTCGAAATTTCTCCAGTTTGATGCGATTCCGAATGAGTTTGTTAACAAGACTTGATCAACCTTGTTAGAGGATTCCTTTTGATGAGCATGAGATGGATGAAGTTAGAAGGCACAACCTTCTGTACCCTCCTTTTACTTTCTATTAGTTATATTAAATAAAGAAAAGTAATATTTTATGTCTGTTTTCTAAATTATCCATGCAATAAAAAATACCCCCAAAATAAAAGTTCTCCAAATGCTCTGAAAATGAAATATGATTTTTTCTGAAATATTTGAGAATATCTGGCACTGAGAACATAGCAGAGGGGGCAAGCACCTGGCCATGAGGGTCCAGGGCGCGCCCACCCACCCTGGGCGCGTGCCCCTGCCTTGTGGGCCCACGGTGGCCCCCCTCCACTTATTCCTGCACCCACACTCTTCTTCTTCCTCCCAAAAAAATCACCAACCAGCTCAAGCACGAGTTCTGGCTCATCTTGCTGCCATTTTTGATCTCCTTGCTCAAAGCTCAATTCACAAAACTACTTTGGGGGATTGTTCTTTGGTATGTGACTCCTCCAATGGTCCAATTAGTTTTTGTTCTAGTGCTTTATTCATTCCAAAAAATTTACTGCCTAGGTGTCCTTGTTGTTGAGCTTGCATGTCAAATTTATATGGTCCCAAGTAGTTCTAATGCATGATATAGTCTCCAGGCACTTGTGGGAGTAGTTGCTATCAATTTTGTTGTGTTTGGTTCACTTTTATTTTTAAGTTACTAAAATTTTCAGAAATTTTTCAGACGAAGAAATATGTCTAGGAAAATGTACAAGGTGGTTATTCAAGGAAGCAAGGACCCAGGCTCGCAATACGTGAGCCGGACGATGAACCACCGAGGGAAGCTCAGGTACGGCCTTGTGAATGGCCGTCAGATGAGTTTATGGTCGAGGCAAGCATTAAGGATGAATTTGACGCGTATGTGCGTAATGCTGATCTTGAGGACTTCATGTCAGATAAGTGCTCCCAACACTACTACCTTACCGATTCCTGTGTGAGAAGGTTTAAATTCACATCTTCGAGCAAGTCTCACACTGTTTTATTTGATCTTTATGATAAATCATATACCATGGACCTAGAAGATTTTATACTGCTTGTAAACTCCCGCAGTGGGGTAATGTTAATGAACCTCGTAAATCTTAATATGAAGACATTCTTGCTAGTATCACTGTGGGTGAATCTAGAGAAATAGCACAAGCTACCATAGGGAGCATTCATTTTACTGTTATACATTATTTTGCTCTCTTCATAGGTAGCTGCATAAATGGCAAGGACGAGGCATGTCACATGTGTGTTACTGACCTCAGTGTTCTCAAGAGTGCTGTACTAGGAGATAAACAATATAACTTGGGGGCCATTGTTGCACGTAGGTTGCATAATAATAGTTTAAATGGAGATTTGTTTGGTGGGATTTATGCAACTCGTGTAGCTAATTATCGTGGTATACCCGTACATGGAAGTGACATGGAGTTGCCTCCTGCTTATCTAGATTATAATACCATGGTTAGCCATCAGTTTCTTGAGAGGAATGAACAGTTCCTCCAGTATCGACTAATCTTTGACAGACATCGCACTGTCCATGTTGCTCTCCCTGCTCCTGGTTTCTTTGACTTTTAGGCAAAAAGGAGATACTTTATAACCAGGGAGGAGCCGAACGAGTACGAGAGGAGGACGGAAGCAGCTCGCCTCCAAGCTGCAGCTCGTGAGGCAATGGCTGCTGCATCTCAGTACGACCCCAACTACAACTTCGATTCATGGGCATGGACCAACTTAGGCCAAAGGCCTAAGCTTGGGGGAGTATGTATTTCTCATTGACATTACATTCATATTCACACAGTCATGCTAGTTGTCGGTGCTCATACTTTTTCATTGCACTATCCATGCTAGTTTATTTTCTCTTTCTCGCTTTCTTCTTGTGTGTTTGAATTACCTTAAGAAAACCCCCCAAAAAATTAGTTGTAGCCTTTAGCTAGTCTACTTTCCATGCCTTAGTAGTAGTAATTAAAAGAAAACTCAAAAGATTTCTTGTTCTTCTTTTGCTTGTTGGGAGCTTTCCCATGTAAATAGTTTTATTTCTTTTCTTTTCTTTGGGGTCGAGAGGAGAATACCATGATGAAAATGTTGAAGTGGCTTTTATATGCATTATTGTTGATCTAACCAAGAGCCCATATTACCTTGTCTTCTCCCTTGAATTGAATGCTTGCAGATTCCAGCTTAGTCCAATGCACGTGCACTATTATTATTATCCACACCGTTCGGTCATGCAAGTGAAAGGCAATAATGATGATATATGATGTACTAATTGAGATGAGAGAAGCTGGTATGAACTCGACCTATCTTGTTTCTATAAATATGATTAGTTCATCGTTCCTGATTCAGCCTATTATGAATAAACATGTTTGCAATGACAATTGGAGATTAATTTTGCTTATGCCATGCTTAATTAGCTAGGAGTTTATAATGGTTTACCTTGCATGCCAACATTCTACTAAAATGGTTATGATGTGGTATGATAGGGTGGTATCCTCCTTTGAATGATTCGAGTGGCTTGAGTTGGCACATGTTCACACATATAGTTGAAACAAAATCAACATAGCCTCCACGATATTTATGTTCATGGTGGATTATATCCTATTCATGCTTGCACTCAGTGTTGATTAATTTTAATGCATGTTCATGACTGTTGTCGCTCTCTAGTTGGTCGCTTCCCAGTATTTTTCTAGCCTTCACTTGTACTAAGCGGGAATACTGCTTGTGCATCCACTTCCATAAACCCCAAAGTTATTCCATATGAGTCCACCATACCTTCCTATATGCAGTATCTACCTGCCGTTCCAAGTAAATTTGTATGTGCCAAACTCTAAACCTTCAAATGAAATTTTGTTTTGCATGCTCGAATAGCTCATGTATCAACTAGGGTTGTCTGTATCTTCCATGTTAGGCGGGTTATTCTCAAGAGGAGTGGACTCCTCTCCTCACTCATGAGGAAATGGCTGGTCACCGGGATGCCCAGTCCCATGCTCAAAACAAATCAAAATAATTGCAAACAAAACTCCCCCAGGATTGTTGTTAGTTGGAGGCACCCGTTGTTTCGGCAAGCCATGGATTGATGATTGTTGGTGGAGGGGGAGTATAAACTTTACCATTCTATTTGGGAACCGCCTATAATGTGTGTAGCATGGAAGATATCGAGATCTCTCAGTTGTTATGTTGACAATGAAAGTATGCCACTCAAGTATTATTTATCTCTATTTCCAAATTGAGCTCTAGCACCTCTACAAATCCCTGCTTCCCTCTATGAAGGGCCTATCTATTGCTTTTATGTTGAGTCATCATCCTCTTATTAAAAAGCACCAGTTTGGGAGCACCGCTGTCATTTGCATGCATTACTATTAATTTATATTGAGCATGACTATGGCTGGATCTCTTTTACCATGAATTACAATGTTTAGTCAGTCCTTGATCTTTAAAGGTGCTCTGCATTTATATTTTACGGTGTCAGAAAGGGCTAGTGAGATACCATCTTGTTATATCATATTATGATTATTTTGAGAAAGTGTTGTCATCTGAGATTTATTATTATTGCTCGCTAGTTGATTATGCCATTGATATGAGTAAAAATGAGACCTAAGTGTTATTGTGAATATGGTTAGTTCATAATCTTTGCTGAAAACTTGAATGCTGGCTTTACATATTTACAACAACAAGAGCAAATAGAGTTTGTAAAAGTTTTTCTTTATCACTTCCAGTTTGTCATCTGAATTGCTTGAGGACAAGCAAAGGTTTAAGCTTGGGGGAGTTGATATGTCTCCGTCGTATCTACTTTTCCAAACACTTTTCCCTTGTTTTGGACTCTAACTTGCATGATTTGAATGGAACTAACCCGGACTGATGTTGTTTTCAGCAGAACTGCCATGGTGTTATTTTTGTGCAGAAATAAAAGTTCTCGGAGTGACCTGAAAATCCATGGAGCAACCTTTTGGAATTAATAAAAAATATTAGCGAAAGAATCAACGTCAGGGGGCCCACACCCTGTCCACGAGGGTGGGGGGCGCACCCCCTGCCTTGTGGCCCCCCTAGAGCTCCACCGACGTCAACTCCAACTCCATATATTCACGTTCGGGGAGAAAAAAAAATCAGAAAGAAGGATTCATCGCGTTTTACGATACGGAGCCGCCGCCAAGCCCTAAACTCTCTCGGGAGGGCTGATCTGGTGTCCGTTCGGGCTCCGGAGAGGGGAATCCGTCGCTGTCGTCATCATCAACCATCCTCGATCACCAATTTCATGATGCTAACCGCCGTGCGTGAGTAATTCCATCGTAGACTTGCTGGACGGTGATGGGTTGGATGAGATTTACCATGTAATCGAGTTAGTTTTGTTAGGGTTTGATCCCTAGTATCCACTATGTTCTGATATTGATGTTGCTATGACTTTGCTATGCTTAATGCTTGTCACTAGGGCCCGAGTGCCATGATTTCAGATCTGAACCTATTATGTTTTCATGAATATATGTGAGTTCTTGATCCTATCTTTCAAGTCTATAATCACCTATTATGTGTTATGATCTGTTAACCCCGAAGTGACAATAATCGGGATACTTACCGATGATGGCCGTAGTTTGAGGAGTTCATGTATTCACTAAGTGTTAATACTTAAGTCCGGTACTCTATTAAAAGGAGACCTTGAAATCCCTTAGTGTTCAATAGGACCCTGCTGCCACGGGAGGGTAGGACAAAAGATGTAATTCAAGTTCTTTTCCATAAGCACGTATGAGTATATTCGAAATACATGCCTACATTACATTGATGAACTGGAGCTAGTTATGTGTCACCCTATGTTATAACTATTACATGAGGAATCACATCCGACATAATTATCCATCACTGATCCAATGCCTGCGAGCTTTTCACATATTGCTCTTTGCTTAGTTACTTTACCGTTGCCACTGTTACAATTACTACAACACTGCTACTATTACTTTTGCCACTATTACCGTTACTTCCATAGTACTTTTCTACTAAATACTTCGCTGCAGATATTAAGTTATACAGGTGTGGTTGAATTGACAACTCAACTGCTAATACTTGAGAATGTTCTTTGGCTCCACTTGTGCCGAATCAATAAATTTGGGTTGAATACTCTACCCTCGAAAACGGTTGTGATCCCCTATACTTGTGGGTTATAATTCACCCACGGGGTGAGGGTATGTACGAGTAGCTATGTGTTTGATCTCTCTCTCTCTCTCCCGTGTTCTTGATTTGGCATGATCTTGATGTACCGCAAGCTTTGTTAATATAGTTGGATCATATGGTGTTTCTCCCTCTCTATCTTGTTGTGATGAATTGAGTTTTTACCTATGAGGTTTCACTATTATCGGATTGAATTCTTTTTTGGATTTGAGAACACTTGATGCATCTCTTGCATATGGATACCCGTGGTGATAATGGGTGTTCTATTAATTAACTTGATATATGTCTTGGTATTCAACTTGCGGATTATCATGACATTGGGGTAATCTATGCATAGGGGTTGATACATGTTTTCGTCCTTCTTTCTTCGGTAGAAACCTAGGGGCACTCTTTCAAGTCCTTTTTGTTGGATTGAATACTATGAATCTGAAGTTGTTTGATGCATATCGAATAATCAACTCATGAATACTTGTGGTGACATTGGAGTATCTAGGTGACATTACAGTTGGTTCATGTGTATCATATGGTGTTATTTTAGTACGAACTCTAGAGCTGTTTGTGACACTTATAGGGATGGCTCAATAGATTGATCGAAAAAATATATCTTTGAGGTGGTTTCGTATTCTACAAAAGTTTCATCTTATGTTCTCCGCTAGATAAGTACTTTGGAGTGACTCTTTGTCGCACGTTGAGGGATTTTTATACGATTCAACTATGTTAGAACCGTTGAGAGATTGCACTAGTGAACTCATGAACCCTAGGCCTTGTTTCTAAGCATTCAAATATCGTCTGTGCTCACTTTTGTTACTTGCTACCTTGTTGTTTTTATACTTCCAGATTACAAACCTATATCTACTATCCATACTACACTTGCATCACCATCTATTCGCTGAACTATACAATTTACCATTGTATTGGGTGTGTTGGGGACACAAGAGATTTCTTGTATTTGATTGCAGGGTTGTTTGCGAGAGACATCTTCATCCTATGCCTCCCACAGATTGATAAACCTTAGGTCATCCACTTGAGGGAAAAATGCTACTGTCCTACAAAACTTTGCGCTTGGAGGCCCAACACGAGTCTACAAGAATAACTTGTGTAGTAGACATCACTTACGTCCTTCGATCCAAAAGGCTAAGAATTACATTACGGTCTGCTTGCTTCCAAGAAACCTGAACTTCAAAATGTTTGGTATAGTTATGTGATATTCTTGGAACTAATTTTTTTTTCAATAACAAACATAAGTAAAAGATATATGATATCTAAAGAAGTATTTCGGTTGCAAGTTCTAATGAAGCGTTCAACTATGTTTGAGACTAAAATGTGTAAAAATCCTGAAGAACACCAGCCATGAGTTGATGGTGAGAACTTCAAGAGAAAGAGCAAAGTCAAAGGATGTACTGAGACTTACATGCCTAGGGGAGTTCGGGGCTCACACCACTCTTAAAAGGTTAGATGATTCTTCTGTTGAGTGGGAGAAAAATTGAAAGTAAAACTATACAAGTTTAGAGGAGGAAAGAAAAAAAGACTGGAATGTCCAACTCAGCTATGAATGTCATACTAGTTATAATATGTAGACAAAGTCGGTCAAGTAAAGTGTAATCCTTGAGAATTGTGGTTATTAACCACTAAAATTCTTCCGGAACTGTGGTTAAAAGTTAATCACAAGGATACCGACTCGATTGCTTGTTGTTACGAATCGATGCAAGAATTACTACAACACAATGACCAACAAATTAATGAGGTTAAAATATGTGTTTAAATTTTTGTAAAAGTTATGAAACTTTTTAATCAACACATTACCTCTAAATTTATTGTCCTAACTCATTTTAGAGTTTTTACACTCTAGCCAATTGCATTAAAGTTGCAAGGGAGTTGTACATGAGAGAACAATAGTTGTTCGATCTAATGAACAAAACGGTCATACTCCTATTATGAATTGGATGTAAGTTATGAATATTGATGATCGAATGGAACAGCCATAACACTGATGCTAAATGTTGGAATAATAAAATAATACCACATATGTGTGGCACTGCATTTAGTCACATTGGAGAAACCTGCATGGAGAAATTCCATAGTGATGGATTTTGGTCATATGATTACGAATCATCTGACACTTGCAACTTTCATACAAATAGTGAAGTAAACTAAAATACAGTTCACATGCCATAATGAACGAGCAACAAAATAATTGGTAATAGGCATATTGATGTATGTACTCCAATAAAGTGTTGTTCCAAGCAGTGGATTTATCTATCTTCAAGGATGACTCAAGTAGATATTTATATTTACCAATTAAGACATAAATCTGGATCATTTGAAACATTTCAAAGATTTTTTAGGATGAAGTACAAATTATTGTAACAAGAAAATTATGTTTCTACGATTGGATTGCAGAAAATAATATTTGAGTTACAAATTTAGCGAGTGTCCGATGAGCTATGGAAAATATTTTATAGCTTGCAATTCCTAGAAACACTACTAAGAGTAGAGTGTTCTAAGTAGATGTAATAAAGTTATGTATGACATGGTGTCATCAAAGATGACATTTATTTCGCCAATATATTGTTTAATGTGATGCTTTAGAGACTATGGCTTTTACACTGAAAAGAGCGCTGATACTTCTCCAACGTATCTATAATTTTTTATTGTTCCATGCTATTGTATTATCTGTTTTGGATGTTTTATATGCATTAATATGCTATTTTATATTATTTTGGGACTAACCTATTAACCTAGAGCTCAGTGCTAGTTCCTGCTTTTTCCCTGTTTTTCAGTTTCGCGGAAAAGGAATACCAAACGTAGTCCAAACGGAATGAAACCTTCGCGATGATTTGTCTTGGACCAGGAGACTTGAAGATGAAGTAGGAAGAGCCATGAGGCGGCCACAAGGACGGAGGGAGCGCTCATGGGGGGTAGGGCGCGCCTCCCACCCTTGTGGGCCCCTCATGCACCTCCTGACCTAATCCTTTCGCCTATATATTCCCATATATCCCCAAACCAATAGAGGCATCCACGAAAACACTTTTTTGCTGCCGCAACCTTCTGTACCTGTGAGATCCCATCTAGGGTCCTTTTCTGGCATCCTGCGGGAGGGGGATTCGATCACGGAGGGCTTCTACATCAACACCATCTAGAAGTAGCAGGAAGAATTTCTGGCGCCGTTGCTGGGGAGATCAACGCCAAGTCAAGACATACCAAGTACCCATCATAAAACTCTTATCTCTTACATTACATTATTCGCCATTCGCCTCTTGTTTTCCTCTCCCCCACTTCTAAAATGATTTTAGAAAAGATTCGCCCTTTTTCTTTGCCTTTCTTCCGTTCGATCTTTCGTTCACTTGTGTTACCATGTGCCTTCTTTTTGCTTGCATGTTCGCTTGCTAAAATTTATGGATCCCCATCCACTTGCTAATCTTTTTAAGAGATCCAATTATGTTTCTAGTGATTTGAGTGCACTACATTATCTTTATGAGGTTTTGCTTGAAATTCGTGAATTTGAAAATTGTGATGAAGTGTTGAAAGAAGAAAAAATTTAAGTGTTTAACGATAGCTCTTTGAATGAAAAGCATGATTGAAATGATGTTATTATAAATTCTTTTAATGTCAATTCTGTTAACAATATGCAAAACCCTAAGCTTGGGGATGCTAGTTTTGCTATGTCCACTACTTGTTGTAATGACCATGATTGGGGTGATTCTTCTTATGATCTTGAATTTTTTTTAAGCCCCATGATGAATATGAGATTGATAATGTTTGCAATAATATTGAAAGTGGGTTTGGAAAAGTGTTAACTTTAGATCCCACATATTTGGAGAATGTTCAATCTTATGAATTTTTTGATAAAAGTGGGTTTGGAAAGGTCATGACTTTAGTTAATGTTAATCCCACTATTTTGGAAGAGTGTCAACTTTGCTTGCATGTGGATCGTGTTGAGAATATGTTATGTGATAGCTATATTGTTGAATTTGCTTATGATCCTACATGTAATTATTATGAGAGAGGAAAATATGGTCGTAGAAATTTTTGTGTTACTAAGTTACCTCTCTTCATGTTGAGATTGCTATCGTCTCTTTCTTCTTCCTTGCATATGCTAGTTTTTGCTTTCCTTCATAATTTGTTTGCTTATAAAATGCCTATGCATATGAAGTATGTTAGACTTAACTGTGTTTGTCACATGTTTTATGGTGCTCTATTTGTGCTTCAATTCTTGTCTTTCATGTGAGCATCATTGAAATCTAAATGCCTAGCTAAAAGGCTTTAAACAAAAGCACTTGTTGGGAGACAACCCAATATTTTTGCTTCTTGTTTTGCTTTAAATAATTCATCTAGCCTCTAGTTAGATGTTGTTTTGTGTTTTATTTAGTGTTTGTGCCAAGTAAGACCTTTGGCATAGCTTACGGTGATAGTTGTTCTGATCCTGCTGAAAATAGAAACTTTTGCACCCAGTAAATAATTGCCTGGATTTTATTGAAACGTGCTTTTGATCTGATTCATTTTGCTCTGGATTTGTACACAAATTGCACAGGTTATCATAATTTTTCAGAATTTTTAGAGTTACAGATTGCTACAGACTATTCTGTTTTTGACAGATTCTATTTTCTATGTGTTGTTTGCTTATTTATTTTTTTTGAACCGAAACCGTAGAACAATCGTTCTACGGAAAGTTATATTAAATTAAAAGAATGTACAAAGTGCAGCTTACAAGGAGTTCAACCAACTCTGGTTTTATGGAACCCAAACGGCAACATGGCAAGCTAGTTCAAAAACTAGCCAATCCAATTAACGAGTAGAGCTTCAAACTTATTCTTGATGCGATGCTGGAGGAGCAGGAGGTCTAGCTTTACTGCCCTTCACCATGCATGAATGGAAGGGGGCTGAGCTTTGAAGATTTTCCCATTGCGCTGCATCCATATGTTCCAACAGCCCATGATCAAAATTTCCATAGCAATGTTTGGAGGAAAGGCTTCTGAGAAAAGAATTATTTCATCAAAGATTGAGATGCCTGGCCTAGGATGGAGTTCCAACAATCTTGGGCGAAATCACAGTCCCAAAAAAGGTGTAAGGTTGTTTCTTTAGTGCTGAGCTGGCAGGTCTCACAATCATAAGAAGGCGGGTGAAAAGACTTTCTCTTTAAAAGACCCATGGAATTCACTCTGTCATGTAAGATGAGCCAGAAAAAGATCTTGTATCTTAGAATAGTTGCATTCTTCCAAATCTTTTTGAAAATGGGAGGTGGAGTGTGTTCTTTCTCAGCCAAGCACATGTACATCTTTATGGAGGAGAATGTTGATCCCCAGGAGTAGCTCCAAATATCATGGTTGGTAGAGAGCTGGGTACTTTGGAGAATAATCTGAAGTTCTTGGAATTGTTGCAAAGCTTGGATGGAGAGGGGTGTGTGAAAGTGTTCAACGAGATTTTCTATTTGTAGGAGATCTTGCACTGTTAAATCTGCCTTGGTTGAGAAAGAATAGAGCTCTGGGTATTTTTGCTGAAGAGAATCATGGCCCCAATTATCCTGCGAGAAGTTTATGGAATGACCTTTCCCAACCTCTCCCTTAGCCCAATGTTTGAATAAAGGAACCAATTTGAGGATTCCTTCCACCAGAATGAACCCACTAGTCTGGGGGTAAGGATGCCATTGGGATAGTAAGATTCTCAAATAAGATTCACCTAGGGAAGGTCTGCATGGTTCAAAAATTTATGAGTGTGTTTCATCAAGAGGCATTTGTTGTGACTTCTAATGTCTAAAAATCCCAGACCTCCTTGATCTTTGGGGACACATGTTTTCGCCCAAGCAATCAGAGCAGGACCTCGTTCTTCCACACCATAGTTTCTTCAAAAGCACAATTTGAGGAATTTATTGATCTGATTAATTATGCCAGCAGGTAGAGAAAGTGTGCTCATAAAAAAGTTGGCAAGCTAGTGAAAACAGACTGAATGAGCATGAGTTTATCCCCATAACATATCAGTGTGGAGCATCCAGCTAGTATTTTGTCAATCCTTTTAATGATGGGAGCAAAGTCTTCTAGCTTTGGTTTGAGTAGACCGGGAGGTAAACCAAGATAAGTGAAAGGTAGACTGCCAATAGAACATCCCAAGATGTTGGCCAGAAGGTGCATCTTGTGCTCGGGTGTGTTGATTGGAATCATTGCAGACTTTTCAAAGTTGATTCTTAAACCAGTGTAAGCAGTGAAATACATCAGGAGATTCTTGAGCTGTTCTAGTTGAATTCTACATACAGGCATGATTAAGACCGTGTCATCAGCATATTAGATCACTGGAAAATCAGGGCAGGGGTGTAGCTCAAGAGGTTTTGAAATGAGGCCTGTCACCATTGCTTTATTTAGAATTGATTGGAGCATATCAGTAGCAAGTACAAATAGGAGTGGGGAAAAAGGGTCTCCTTGTCTGACACCTCTTTTGGAGAGAAACTTTTTTCCTGGCACATCATTGATAAGCACAAAGAGAAGCAAGATGTGAAAATCATATCCATCCACATGAGCCATCTGGGTCCAAAGCCTTGATCAACTAAAATATCTTTGATGGTTAGATGCTCAATCATATCAAAGGCCTTCTCAAAGTCTAACTTGAGGAGAATCAATTCCTTGTTAGAAGTTTTGCGCTGCTAAAGATATTCATAAGCCCAGGCCAAGCAATCTTGGATAGATCTTGATTTAAGGAATCCATATTGATTTGTGGGAACCAGTTTCAGAATTACTGTCTGTAATCTGTTGGCAAGTAGCTTGGTGATAATCTTTATGGAACAGTTGAGCAGAGAAATGGGCCTGAAGTCATTTGGTGTAGCTGGTGCATCTTTCTTTGGAATGAGTGTAATATAAGAACTATTGATGCTCTACAAATTGATGGTCCCCTTTAAGAAATCATCTATCAATGCATAGAAATCTGGGGAAATGATGTCCCAACGGAATTTAACAAAATCAGTTTTGAAGCCATCTGGCCCAGGGGCTTTATCAGCAGGCAGATTCTAAACCACTTTATCAATTTCAGCTTTAGAGAAAGGTTGCTCCTGAAATTGTAGATCAATAGTTCTATCAATCAAAGTGTCCAATTCAAGGAGATTGAAAGTAGGAGTGGAAGTGCTAAGCCTTTTCTTGAAATCATTTAAGAGGATACCAGCCTTTACATTATGTTCCCTGCAAATATTACAAGCCTCATCTTGCAGACTATCAATGTGATTCACTCTGTATTTAATTGTGGCCTTTGCTTGAAAATACTTTGAATTAGCTTCTCCAAATTTGACCCACCTAAAGGTAGCTCTCTGTTTCTAGTAGATCCTCTGCCACTCCAAAAGTTGTAACAATTTGTGTTTCAAAAAATTCCTGTCATTCCATTCTAAGATAGTTAGAGGCCTGGATTCTTCTATAGTATCAAGAAGAAGAATCACTTCATAGTATTCTTGATTAAGATGCTCAGTTGAGAAATTGTTTTAGCCCAGATTTTGAGACACTTTCTTAATCCCTTCAATTTAGCTAATTCTCTTAGCAGAATCAGTGATGTGGATTTCCTGCTCCTAGCTTGGCTTGACCACCTCTTCAAAACCCTGCACTTTCATCTAGAAGTTTTCAAACCTAAATATTTTGGACCTAGGAATGTGTGTACATTTCTGGATCAAACATGGTGATGCGGAGCATCCCTCGACCATCACCATGGACGGCTCACCACCACCGCAAGAACGGAGAGGACCGTTGACAAGAGCTCGCGCACACGCCATCGAGAACAAGGTCAATTCTTTCCTCTTCGAGTCTCGTTCGGAATCGCATATGAATCGGGTTCTACCTCAAATGGATTCATTGTGCCTTTGTAGGTATCAAGGACTTGACCACAAGGAAGCTAGGAGGGAGACTCGTGAACTCGTCGAGGAAGGAGAAGGAGGGAAGCATCGAGATGTGCGTGGAGATGGAGTTCCCGGACACGAAGCCGCGGGAGGGACCAAGTCCCCTGGACACCCCGGGTGCCCGGCCGCGTCGCCCCCGGGTGCTCGTCCACCACCTGGGCGTCGCCCCAGCCTGGCCCACGTGCCCGGCCCCAAGGCCCCGGGTGCCCGGCCTTCGCCCAGCCAGCGTCTGGGCCGCGCCCCGGGTGCCCGGCCACTTGGGCCCGGGTGCCCAGCCTCCTACCTGAGCCGACCCAGCTGGCCCTGGTTGCCTGGGCTCTCACCCCCCGGGTGCCTAACCTACCCCGCGCCAGCCACCAGGCCCGCCCCGGGTGCCCGGGCCTTGGACCCCCGGGTGCCCGGGCCTTGGACCCCCGGGTGCCCGGTCCTCCTCTAACCGGCGCCCCTGACCGGTTCGGATGCCCGGCCGGTTTGACCCCGGGTGCCTGCACAACTACGAGAGCTTGCGTGCCTCTTTGGGGCTTTGCCCTTGTATCCCCCTCCTCTCTTATTTCGTCTCAAAACTATAAGTACCCCACCTATCTCATTAGAGGGATAGCAAAGTATGTGAGAGACATTAGTGAGCTTTGCTCCTTGTACCCACTCCTCTAGGAGATCATGACCCCCTATGGAGAAGATCCCTAGTGGATTCAAGCCCCCATCTTGGGAAGGATCCCCATCATAGGATCATCAAGACCTCTCTCCTCATAGGATTGGGGTGAACTAGTACCTTGTATCTTTCCTTTATTGTCCTTGGATTCATGTGACCTCTTGTGTGTTCTTGGATCTAGCATATGTGTGATTGGATCTAGTCAATTTGAGTGTTTCCCCTCTCTTGTGTTCTCTGTGTTCTTGGGGATTTCCCCTCCAGTTCGTGAAAGATCTCCATCTAGGGTTCCACACTACAACACATGGGGTGTGATCAGAGATTGGTTTGGCAAGGGGCAGGAGCAATGTATTGGGGAATTCATTGGTCCAAGATTCTGATGTAAAAACCTAGTCCAACTTCTCTAGAAGAGGGGCATCTTGCATATTACTCCAAGTGTTATTTCTACCCTTCGCTGGGATTTCAACCAAAGCTAGGGCATTGATGGCCTCATTGAATTGTAACATCTCTATGAAGTTGCCTCCAGCCCTGTTTCTATCACTTGGAAATCTGACATAGTTAAAATCACCCATGATAATCCATTTAGTATCTACTAGCATTTGAATATATTTGAACCAATTCAGGAATTGATATCTTTTTGGCCCTTGACAGGGCCCATAGATGTTTGAGGGGATGAAAGAATCTCCGGACATAGCATATGTAAAATGAACAGACATGGAGAAATCATTGTGAAAAAAAATTCCCCTGTAAATAGAGAGCCATTCCAGGCAATAAGTAGTCCTCCCGAAGCACCTACTGAGGGGAGAAACTCAAATTGATTGATCCTTCTAGGATAAAAATTCTTGAGATATCTTGCATCAAAAAGTTCTCTTTTGGTTTCTTGAATGCAGATGATGTCGGCATTGCACTCAACAATTTTGTTCTTCAGAGCCAGCCATTTGTTAGGATCATTAATGCCCCTAATATTACAATTCAAAATGTTCCAGTTTCTGTTCATTTGAGTCATGATGAAGTGTAGTTGCAAGGTCTGTGATTATATCTTTTAGCTGTGATATCAAACAAACTATGACCAGCTCAATGATCCAGTTAACTTTCAAAACCCCACAGAGTGTGACAAAAGCACAAGCCACCCATAACTGATCCATCACATTCAAACAGAATCTCAAATCATGACAGATGACCAAATAACATTCAAGCACATCACAAAAACCAATCCAAATGGTGCAAGTGTCACTAACATCTCCCCAAAACATGGAATAAGCAGGACTGAGATAAGAGAAGATTCTAGCCATATCATCTGACAAAGTTCTTACAATACTTGAACAAAAGACGGCCCATACTGCAAAGTTCCAATTTAAAATAAACATCCCACTGACAAAAGTGCTAATAATCAGGTCTAGCATCATTACATAGCAACATAACTAAAACTAAAGATTCTGGGGCCTAAAGATTGCAGGCTTCTTCTGCACCTCCTTAGCAGTGCCCTTGGTCTGCTTCTTTTTCTTGCGCCGCTAAAGCATCTCATCTGTGCAATCATTATCGTTGGCCTTCCAAAAGGAAACATAAAGGTTTTTAATAACTCTTGAGGGTAAAGCAGCTGGATCAGTACTAGATGGGAGGCAATTTTTATCTTTGTAAACTTTCCCTCTAAAACCTTTATTAGCTTCCTGCAATCTATAACTTCTCTCTACCTTAGTTCCACAGATGGGTGCCTTGTCCTTTCTTTTCTTTCTGGCATAAATAGCAGATGTACTTGCCGAGTGTGCTCCTTGATCACCCCCCACACTACTGCGGGCATGTGTCATATCTTGCTGGGCTGAAGAAACTTCTTGCTCCAGGCTAATCTACTGAGAAGTAGGTATATGAACAGCAATGCATGAGTCAGGTAAGGCAAAAGGAATGAGCTTTTTGTGTACAGATCCTTCAATAATGTAATTACGGAGTTGAGAAGATAAGAATGATTTAGCCCAGTCAAATCTATCAGGAGTTAGGAGAGCAACAATGACAAATTTAAACCATTCACATGGTACCCGAACCACTCTGTCCATTCCATCAGCAGGCTTAAAGTGCTTGTTCCATAGCTCCATACCTTCCTTAGACAGGAAATCTTCTCCTGCATCTGGCAAAGAGGTGCCTGCTATTAGGTTTTTGATTTGAGGATCCAACTGCTTTGGGGTTTTGACATTAGAAGCAGCAATCACAACATTGAAAATAGGGAGAGGGAAACCAGGTGGGGGCCCAAGACTGGTACCTTCAGAGATGTCAGAAGCAGTGTGAGCATCCTATGGAATAAGATTGCTAGCAACTAACTCAATCATCTTGAAAGTTTCAATCTTAGTTGGAGTAAAGAGGTTGGGAAGAGGTTGGATGTCTTCTTCTACTCCCGCCAGAGCTTGTTCCTCCATGGCTTTCTTGATCTTATCATCCTTTTTGATCTCCCCGGGTTCTTCTCTCGTCAGATCTATCTTCATTAGCCAAGCATCCTTGTCTTCATTGTTGGAGGAGGGTGACGTCATGATGCCTGGCCTTGACAAATCTGACAGAAAACAGCTCGAAACAAAGATAGAGGATATTTGCGTGATACGGTGGTCAAAACCTTCGGGAGATTATATAATGAATTTTTATCGACTAAAAGAAGTATCGTGCAAGAAAACGGAGTCCGGAGAGCAAACGAGGTGCCCACGAGGCAGGGGGCACGCCCAGGGGGGTAGGGTGTGCCCTCCACCCTCGCGGGCGCTCGTGTCCTTCCCGTACTGCTTCTTATTTTCCTATTTTCTTAAATATTCCAAAACAGAGAAAAATTGCTATTAGAACTGTTTTGGAGTCAGTTTACTTACCGTACCACATACCTATTCCTTTTCGGAGTCTGAAATGTTCTGGAAAGTGTCCCTTATGTATTCCTCTGGGGTTACGGTTTAAATAACATTAGTTTCAACATTTATAGGATTACCTGAGATATAATGTTTGATTCTTTGACCGTTCACCACCTTCAGATTCATGCCTTCAAAGTTGTTGATTTTTATGGCACCAGAACTCCTCGATAATGTAAGGGCATTCCCATTTAGAGAGAAGTTTTCCTGCAAAAAATCTTAAACGAGAGTTGAAAAGCAAAACATAATCAACTAAATTAAACTCGCGCTTTTGTATCCTTTTGTCATGCCATCTTTTAACTTTTTCTTTAAACAGTTTGGCATTCTCATAGGCTTGGGTTCTCCATTCATCAAGTGAGCTAATGTCAAATAACCTCTTCTCACCGGCAAGTTTGAAATCATAATTGAGCTCTTTAATGGCCCAATATGCCTTATGTTCTAGTTTGAGAGGTAAGTGACATGCTTTTCCATAGACTATTTTATATGGAGACATACCCATAGGATTTTATATGCAGTTCTATAAGCCCATAATGCATCATCAAGTTTCTTGGACCAATTCTTTCTAGATCTATTAATAGTCTTTTGCAAAATTAAATTAAGCTCTCTATTACTCAATTCTACTTGACCAATAGACTGTGGGTGATATGGAGATGCAATTCTATGATTAACATCATACTTAGCAAGCATTTTATGAAAAGCACCATGAATAAAATGTGAACCACCATCAGACATTAAACATCTAGGGACTACAAAGCTCAGAAAAATAACTTCTTTAAGCATCTCAATAGAGGTGTTATGATCAACACTACTAGTTGGAATGGCTTCTACCCACTTACTAGCATAATCAACAGCAACTAAAATATGTGTATACCCATTAGAGGAAGGTAACGGTCCCATATAATCAAAGTCCCAAACATCAAATGGTTAAATAACAAGAGAATAATTCATAGGCATTTCTTGACGTCTACTAATATTACCAATTCTTTGACATTCATCACAAGACAAGACAAACTTACGTGCATCCTTGAAGAGAGTAGGCCAATAAAAACCAGATTGCAATACCTTATGTGCAGTTCTATCTCTAGCGTGGTGTCCTCCATAAGCCTCGGAGTGACACTTGTGTAGGATCTGTTCCTGTTCATGCTCAGTTACACAACGTCTAATACCACCACCTACTCCTTATTTATAAAGGTGACGTTCATCCCAGAAGTAATGTCTTAAATCATAGAAAAACTTTTTCTTTTGTTGGTATGTGAAACTAGGTGGTATAAATTTAGCAACAATGTAATTAGCATAATCAACATACCATGGAGCAGTACGAGAAGCATTTATGACAGCTAATTGTTCATCGGGAAAGCTATCATCAATTGGTAGTGGGTCATCAAGAACACTCTCTAACCTAGACAAGTTGTCTGCAACGGGGTTCTCAGCTCCCTTTCTATCAATAATATGCAAATCAAATTCTTGTAGCAAGAGAACCCATCTAATAAGTCTAGGTTTAGCATCTTTCTTTTCCATAAGATATTTAATAGCAGCATGATCAGTGTGAACAGTTACTTTAGAATCAACAATATAAGGTCTGAACTTATCACAAGCAAATACAACTGCTAAGAATTCTTTTTCAGTAGTAGCATAATTTCTTTGGGCACTGTCTAGAGCTTTACTAGCATGTTGAATAACATTTAGTTTCTTATCAACTCTTTGCCCTAGAACATCACCTACAGCATAATCACTAGCATCACACATGATTTCAAAGGGTAAATTGCAATCAGGTGGCTGAACAATAGGTGCAGAAATCAAAGCTTTCTTAAGTATTTCAAATGCTTCTACACAATCATCATCGAAGACAAAAGGAATATCTTTTTGTAAGAGATTAGTCACAGGCCTAGAGATTTTAGAGAAGTCTTTCATAAACCTCCTATAAAAATCGGCATGACCAAGGAAACTTCTTATATCTTTAATGTCCTTGGGACACGACATCTTTTCAATAGCATCAACCTTAGCTTTATCAACTTCAATACCTCTTTCAGAATTTTTATGCCCCAAGACAATGCCTTCATTAACCATAAAGTGGCACTTTTCCCAATTCAGGACAAGACTAGTATCTTCGCATCTCTGCAAAACTCATTCAGGGTTGCTCAAGCAATCATCAAAAGAAGATCCATAAACGGATAAATCATCCATGAAAACCTCAACAATCTTTTCACAAAAGTCAGAGAATATAGCCATCATGCATCTTTGAAAGGTAGCAGGTGCATTACATAAACCAAAAGGCATACGTCTATAAGCAAAAGTACCGAAAGGGCAACTAAAAGTGGTCTTTTCTTGATCCTTTGCTGACAGAGGTATTTGAGAGAAACCAGAGTAACCATCTAGAAACAAAAAATGTGTATGTTTGGATAATTTTTATAGCATTTTATCAATAAAAGGTAAAGGGTAATGATCTTTTTTAGTAGCATTATTTAATTTGCGGAAATCAATTACTATCCTATAACCTGTAACAATTCTTTGCGGGATCAATTTATCTTTATCAGTAGGAACGACAGTAATACCTCCCTTCTTAGGGACACAATGGACATGACTTACCCACTGACTATCAGCAAGGGGATATATTATACCTGCCTCCAGAAGCTTTAGTATTTCTTTTCTTACCACTTCTTTCATCTTAGGATTTAACCCTCATTGGTGATCAATAACTGTTTTGGCGTCTTTCTCCAATTTTATTTTGTGTTGGCATAGAGTGGGACAAATGCCCTTAAGATCATCAAGAGTATATCCAATAGCAGCACGGTGCTTCTTCAGAGTTTTCAATAATCTTTCATCTTCCTCCTCTGAAAGGTTAGCACTAATAATAACAGGATATATCTTCTTTTCATCAAGATAAGCATAATTAAGAGTATCAAGTAATGGTTTAAGCTCAAACACGGGATCACCCTTGGGTGGAGGAGGTGTTGGGGAACGTAGCAGAAATTTAAAATTTTCTACGCATCACCAAGATCAATCTATGGAGTAATCTAGCAACAAGGGGAAGGGGAGTGCATCTACATACCCTTGTAGATCGCTAAGCGGAAGCGTTCAAGTGAACGGGGTTGATGGAGTCATACTTGTCGTGATCCAAATCACCGATGATCCTAGCGCCGAACGGACGGCACCTCCGCGTACAACACACATACGGTTGGGAGAGACATCTCCTCCTTCTTGATCCAGCAAGGGGAGGAGAGGTTGATGGAGATCCAGCAGCACGACGGCGTGGTGGTGGAAGTAGCGGGATCCCGGCAGGGCTTCGCCAAGCGCAAGCGGGGAGGAAGAGGTGTCACGGGAGGGAGGGAGGCGCCAGGGACTCAGGTGCGGCTGTCCTCCCTCCCCTCCACTATATATAGGGGCCTAGGGGGGAGCTGGCCCCTTGTAGATCCCATCTAGGGAAGGGGGGCGGCTGCCCTAGGGGTGGCTTGGCCTCCAAGCCAAGTGGAGGCGCCCCCACCCCTTAGGGTTTCTAACCCTAGGCGCATGGGAGGCCCAAGGGGGCGGCACCAGCCCACCAGGGGCTGGTTCCCACGCCCCTTTAGCCCATGGGGCCCTCCGGGATAGGTGGCCCCACCTGGTGGACCCCCAGGACCCTTCCGGTGGTCCCGGTACAATACCGATAACCCCCGAAACTTTCCCGGTGGCCAAAATTGGACTTCCTATATATAAATCTTTACCTCTGGACTATTCCAGAACCCCTCGTGACGTCCGGGATCTCATCCGGGACTCCGAACAACTTTCGGGTTACCGCATACTAATATCTCAACAACCCTAGCGTCACCGAACCTTAAGTGTGTAGACCCTACGGGTTCGGGAGACATGCAGACATGACCGAGACGACTCTCCGACCAATAACCAACAGAGGGATATGGTTACCCATGTTGGCTCCCACATGTTCCACGATGATCTCATCGGATGAACCACGATGTCGAGGATTCAATCAATCCCGTATTCAATTCCCTTTGTCCACCGGTATAGTACTTGCCCGAGATTCGATCATCGGTATCCCGATACCTTGTTCAATCTCGTTACCGGCAAGTCTCTTTACTCGTTCTGTAACACATCATCCCATGATAAACTCCTTGGTCACATTGTGCACATTATGATGATGTCCTACCGAGTGGGCCCAGAGATACCTCTCCGTCACAGGGAGTGACAAATCCCAGTCTTGATTCATGCGAACCCAACAGACACTTTCGGAGATACCCGTAGTGCACCTTTATAGCCACCTAGTTACATTGTGACGTTTGGTACACCCAAAGCATTCCTACGGTATCCAGGAGTTGCACAATCTCATGGTCTAAGGAAATGATACTTGACATTAGAAAAGCTTTAGCATATGAACTACACGATCTTTGTGCTAGGCTTAGGATTGGGTCTTGTCCATCACATCATTCTCCTAATGATGTGATCCCGTTATCAACGACATCCAATGTCCATGGTCAGGAAACCGTAACCATCTATTGATCAACGAGCCAGTCAACTAGAGGCTTACTAGGGACATGGTGTTGTCTATGTACCCACACATGTATCTGAGTTTCCTATCAATACAATTATAGCATGGATAATAAACGATTATCATGAACAAGGAAATATAATAATAATAACTAATTTATTATTGCCTCTAGAGCATATTTCCAACAGTCTTCCACTTGCACTATAGTCAATAATCTAGTTCACATCGCCATGTGATTAACACTCACAGGTCACATCGCCATGTGACCAACATCCAAAGAGTTTACTAGTGTCAATAAACTAGTTCACATCATCATGTGATTAAGACTCAATGAGTTCTGGGGTTTGATCATGTTTTGCTTGTGAGAGAGGGTTTAGTCAACGGGTCTGCAACATTCAGATCCGTATGTACTTCGCAAATCTCTAGGTCATATTGTAAATGCTGCTTCCACGCTCCACTTGGAGCTATTCCAAATGGTTGCTCCACTATACGTATCCGGTTTGCTACTCAGAGTCATCCGGATAGGTGTTAAAGCTTGCATCGACGTAACCCTTTACGCTGAACTCTTTATCACCTCCATAATCGAGAAACATGTCCTTATTACTCCAAGGACAATTTTGACCGCTGTCCAATGATCCATTCCTGGATCATTCTTGTACCCCCTTGCCAAACACGTGGCAAGGCACATATCAGGTGCGGTAGAAAGCATGACATACTGTATAGAGCCTATGGCTAAGGCATAGGGGACAACATTCGTCCTTTCTCTTTCTTTTACCGTGGTCGAGCTTTAGGTCTTAACTTCATACCTTACAACTCAGGCAAGAACTCCTTCTTTGACTGATCCATCTTGAACACCTTCAAGATCATGTCAAGGTATGTGCTCATTTGAAAGTGCTATTAAGCATTTTGATCTATCTTATAGATCTTGATGCTTATTGTTCAAGTAGCCTAATCCAGGTTTTCCATTGAAAAATACTTTTCAAATAACCCTATATGCTTTCTAGAAATTCTACATCATTTTTGATCAACAATATGTTTACAACATATACTTATCATAAATTCTATAGTGCTCCCACTCACTTCTTTGGAAATACAAGTTTCTCATAAACTTTGTATAAACCCAAAATCTTTGATCATCTCATCAAAGTGTATATTCCATCTCCGAGATGCTTACTCCAGTCCTTAGAAGGACTACTGGAGCTTTGCATACTTGTGAGCATCTTTCAGGATTGACAAAACCTTCTGGTTGTATCTCATACAAATTTTCCTCAAGAAAATCATCGAGGAAACAATGTTTTGACATCCTATCTGCAAGATTTCATAAATAATGCAGTAACTGCTAATACAATTCCAACAGACTCTTAGCATCGCTACGAGTGAGAAAGCCTCACCGTAGTCAACTCCTTGAACTTGTCAGAAAACATCTTAACGACAAGTCAAGCTTTCTTAATGGTGATACTTACCATCATTGTCCGTCTTCCTTTTAAAATCCATCTGTACCCAATAGCCTTACGACCATCAAGTAGTTCTTCCAAAGTCTATACTTTGTTTTTACACATGGATCCTCTCGGATTTTATGGCCTCGAGCCACTCGTCGGAATCTGGGCCCACCATTGCTTCTCCATAGCTCGTAGGTTCATTGTTGACTAGCAACATGACCTCCAAGACAGGATTAAGTACCACTCTGAAGTAGTACGCATCCTTGTCGACCTACGAGGTTTGGTAGTGACTTGATCTGAAGTTTCATGATCACTATCATTAGCTTCCACTTCAATTGGTGTAGGCGCCATAGGAACAACTTCCTGTGCCCTGCTACACACTAGTTGAAGTGATGGTTCAATAACCTCATCAAGTCTCCACCATCCTCCCACTCAATTCTTTCAAGAGAAACTTTTCCTCGAGAAAGGACCAGATTCCAGAAACAATCCCTTTTGCTTCCGGATTTGAGACAGGAGGTATAGCCAACTGTTTTTGGGTGTCCTATGAAGATGCATTTATCCGCTTTGGGTTCGAGTTTATCAACCTGAAACTTTTTCACATAAGCGTCGCATCCCCAAACTTTTAAGAAACGACAGTTTAGGTTTCTCTAAACCATAGTTCATATGGTGTCATCTCAACGGAATTACGTGGTGCCCTATTTAAAGTGAATGTGGTTGTCTCTAATGCCTAACCCATAAACGATAGTGGTAATTTGATAAGAGACATCATGGTATGCACCATATCCAATAGGGTGCAGCTATGATGTTCGGACACACCATCACACTATGGTGTTCTAGGCGGTATTGATTGTGAAACAATTTCCACAATGTCTTAATTGTATGCCAAACTCGTAACTCAGATACTCATCTCTATGATCATATCATAGACATTTTTATCCTCCTGTCACGACAATCTCCAACTTCACTCTGAAATTACTTGAACCTTTCAACAATTCAGATTTGTGTTTCATCAAGTAAATATACTCAGAATCTACTCAAATCATTTGTGAAGTAAGAACATAACGATATCCATTGCGTGCCTCAGCACTCATTGGACTGCACACATCAAATGTATTACTTCCAACAAGTTGCTTTCTTGTTCCATTTTACTGAAAATGAGGCTTTTCAGTCATCTTGCCCATGTGGTATGATTTGCATGTCTCAAGTGATTCAAAATCAAGTGAGTCCAAACGGTCCATCTGCATGGAGTTTCTTCATGCGTATATACCAATAGACATGGTTCACATGTCTCAATCTTTTCAAAAACGAGTGAGTCCAAAGATCCATCAATATGGAGCTTCTTCATGCATTTTATACCAATATGACTTAAGTGGCAGTGCCACAAGTATGTGGTACTATCATTACTATCTTATATCTTTTGGCACGAACATGTGTATCACTACAATCGAGATCCAATAAACCATTCATTTTAGGTGCAAGACCGTTGAAGGTATTATTCAAATAAACAGAGTAACCATTATTCTCCTTAAATGAATAACCATATTGCGATAAACATAATCCAATCATGTTTATGCTCAACGCAAACACCAAATAACAATTATTTAGGTTTAACACCAATCTCGATGGTAGAGGGAGCATGCGATGCTTGATCACATCAACCTTGGAAACACTTCCAACACACATCGTCATCTCACCTTTAGCTAGTCTCCGTTTATTCCGTAGCTCTTTTATTTCGAGTTACTAACACTTAGCAATCGAGCCGGTATCTTAATACGCTGGTGCTACTAGGAGTACTAGTAAAGTACACATTTAATACAATGTATATCCAATATACTTCTATCGACCTTGCCAGCCTTCTCATCTACCAAGTATCTAGGGTAGTCCTACTTCAGTGACCGTTCCCCTCATTACAGAAGCACTTAGTCTCGGGTTTGGATTCAACCTTGGGTTTATTCACTAGAGCAGCAACTGATTTGCCGTTTCATGAAGTATCCCTTCTTGCCCTTGCCCTTCTTGAAACTAATGGTTTTACTAACCATCAACAATTGATGCTCCTACTTGACTTCTACTTTCGCGGTGTCAAACATCGCGAATAGCTCAAGGATCATCATATCTATCCCTGATATGTTATAGTTCATCACGAAGCTCTAGCAGCTTGGTGGCAATGACTTTGGAGAAACATCACTATCTCATCTGGAAGATTAACTCCCACTCGATTCAAGTGATTGTTGTACTTAGACAATCTGAGCACAAGCTCAACAATTGAGCTTTTCTCCCTTATTTTGCAGGCTAAGAGACTCGTCGGAGGTCTTATACCACTTGAAGTGGGCACGAGCCTGAAATCCCAATTTCAGCCCTTGAAACATCTCATATGTTTCACGACGTTTCGAAATCGTCTTCGGTGCCTCAACTCTAAACCATTTAACATTACTGAACTATCACGCAGTTATCAAAACGTGTATGTCAGATGTTCACAACATCCACAGATAACATTCGAGGTCCAGCACACCGAGCGGTGCATTAAGGACATAAGCCTTCTACGAAGCAACGAGGACAATCCTCAGTTTACGGACCTAGTCCGCATAATTGCTACTATCAACTTTCCACTAAATTTTCTCTAGGAACATATCTAAAACAATAGAACTAAAGCGCGAGCTATGACATAATTTGCAAAAACCTTTTGACTATGTTCAGGATAATTAAGTTCATCTTATGAACTCCCACTCAGATAGACATCCCTCTAGTCATCTAAGTGATTACATGATCTGAGTCAACTAGGCCGTGTCCGATCATCACGTGAGACGGACTAGTCATCATCGATGAACATCTTCATGTTGATCGTATCTACCATACGACTCATGCTCGACCTTTCGGTCTCTTGTGTTCCGAGGCCATGTCTGTACATGCTAGGCTCGCCAAGTCAACCTAAGTGTTTCGCGTGTGTAAATCTGGCTTACACTCATTGTATGTGAACGTTAGAATCTATCACACCCGATCATCACGTGGTGCTTCGAAACAACGAACTTTCGCAACGGTGCACAGTTAGGGGGAACACTTTCTTGAAATTATTATCAGGGATCATCTTATTTACTACCATCGTTCTAAGCAAATAAGATGCATAAACATGGTAAACATCACATGCAATCAAATAGTGACATGATATGGCCAATATCATTTTGCTCCTTTTGATCTCCATCTTCGGGGCTCCATGATCATCATCGTCACCGGCATGACACCATGATCTCCATCATCGTGTCTCCATGAAGTTGTCTCGCCAACTATTACTTCTACTACTATGGCTAACGGTTTAGCAATAAAGTAAAGTAATTACATGGCGTTGTTCAATGACACGCAGGTCATACAATAAATTAAGACAACTCCTATGGCTCCTGCCGGTTGTCATACTCATCGACATGCAAGTCGTGATTCCTATTACAAGAACATGATCAATCTCATACATCACATATATTATTCATCACATTCTTTTGGCCATATCACATCACATAGCATACCCTGCAAAAACGAATTAGACGTCCTCTAATTGCTGTTTGCATGTTTTACGTGGCTGCTATGGGTTTCTAGCAAGAACGTTTCTTACCTACGCAAAACCACAACGTGATATGTCAATTGCTATTTACCCTTCATAAGGACCCTTTTCATCGAATTCGATCCGACTAAAGTGGGAGAGACTGGCACCCGCTAGCCACCTTATGCAACAAGTGCATGTCAGTCGGTGGAACCTGTCTCACGTAAGCGTATGTGTAAGGTCGGTCCGGGCCGCTTCAACCCACGATGCCGCCGAATCAAGATAAGACTAGTAACGGCAAGTAAATTGACAATATCGACGCCCACAACTGCTTTGTGTTCTACTCGTGCATAGAAACTACGCATAAACCTAGCTCATGATGCCACTGTTGGGGAACGTAGCAAAAATTTAAAATTTTCTACACATCACCAAGATCAATCTATGGAGTAATCTAGCAACGAGGGGAAGGGGAGTGCATCTACATACCCTTGTATATCGCTAAGTGGAAGCATTCAAGTGAACGGGGTTTATGGAGTCATACTCGTCGTGATCCAAATCACCGATGATCCTAGCGCCGAACGGACGACACCTCCGCGTTCAACACACATACGGTTGGGAGAGACATCTCCTCCTTCTTGATCCAGCAAGGGGAGGAGAGGTTGATGGAGATCCAGCAGCACGACGGCGTGGTGGTGGAAGTAGCGGGATCCCGGCAGGGCTTCGCCAAACGCAAGCGGGGAGGAAGAGGTGTCACGGGAGGGAGGGAGGCGCCAGGGACTCAGGTGCGGCTTCCCTCCCTCCCCTCCACTATATATAGGGGCCTAGGGGGGGCGCCGGCCCCTTGTAGATCCCATCTAGGGAAGGGGGGCGGCTGCCCTAGGGGTGGCTTGGCCACCAAGCCAAGTGGAGGCGCCCCCACCCCTTAGGGTTTCTAACCCTAGGCGCATGGGAGGCCCAAGGGGGCACACCAGCCCACCAGGGGCTGGTTCCCATGCCCCTTCAGCCCATGGGGCCCTCCGGGATAGGTGGCCCCACCCGGTGGACCCCCGGGACCCTTCCAGTGGTCCCGGTACAATACCGATGACCCCCGAAACTTTCCCGGTGGCCGAAACTGGACTTCCTTTATATAAATCTTTACCTCCGGACTATTCCATAACTCCTCATGACGTCCGGGATCTCATTCGGGACTCCGAACAACTTTCGGGTTACCGCATACTAATATCTCAACAACCCTAGCGTCACTGAACCTTAAGTGTGTAGACCCTACGGGTTCGGGATACATGCAGACATGACCGAGACGACTCTCCGGCCAATAACCAACAGCGGGATCTGGATACCCATGTTGGCTCCCACATGTTCCACGATGATCTCATCGGATGAACCACGATGTCGAGGATTCAATCAATCCCGTATTCAATTCCCTTTGTCCACCGGTATAGTACTTGCCCGAGATTCGATCGTTGGTATCTCGATACCTTGTTCAATCTCGTTACCGGCAAGTCTCTTTACTCGTTCCGTAACACATCATCCCGTGATCAACTCCTTGGTCACATTGTGCACATTATGATGATGTCCTACCGAGTGGGCCCAGAGATACCTCTCCGTCACACGGAGTGACAAATCCCAGTCCTTATTCGTGCCAACCCAACAGACACTTTCGGAGATACTCGTAGTACACCTTTATAGCCACCCAGTTACGTTGTGACATTTGGTACACCCAAAGCATTCCTACGGTATCCGGGAGTTGCACAATCTCATGGTCTAAGGAAATGATACTTGACATTAGAAAAGCTTTAGCATACGAACTACACGATCTTTGTGCTAGGCTTAGGATTGGGTCTTGTCCATCACATCATTCTCCTAATGATGTGATCCCATTATCAACGACATCCAATGTCCATGGTCAGGAAACCGTAACCATCTATTGATCAACGAGCCAATCAACTAGAGGCTTACTAGGGACATGGTGTTGTCTATGTACCCACACATGTATCTGAGTTTCCTATCAATACAATTATAGCATGGATAATAAAAGATTATCATGAACAAGGAAATATAATAACAATAACTAATTTATTATTGCCTCTAGAGCATATTTCCAACAGGAGGATCCCCTAGGATTTCAACAGGCAAGTTGTGTTTCAAAATAGGTCCCTGTTTAAAGAATACTTCATCTGTCTCCCTTCTTTCATTCATAAACATATCATTTTCATGGTCTAGCAAATATTGTTCTAAAGGATCATTAGGAGGCACGTCAATAGAAGCAAGACCAATAATTTCATCCTTACTAGGCAATTCTTTTATCATGGGGTTGTCTACGAAACTTAGCAAAATTAAACTCATGAGACATATCACCTAAACCAATAGTAACAACATCCTTTTCGCAATCTATCCTAGCATTAACAGTATTCAAGAAGGGCCTACCAAATATAATGGGACAAAAGTCATCTTGTGGGGAACCAAGAATAAGAAAATCAGCAGGATATTTAACTTTCCCACACAAGACTTCAACATCTCTAACAATCCCAACTGGTGAAATAGTATCTCTATTGGCAAGCTTAGTTGTAACATAAATTTCTTCAATCTCAGTAGGTGCAATATCATGCATAATTTCTTTGTATAAGGAATGAGGTATTGCACTAGCACTAGCCCCCATATCACATAAGCCATGATAACAATGATCTCCTATCTTAACAGAAATAACAGGCATGCCTACAACAGGTCTATGTTTATTTTTAGTATCGGGTCTAGCAATTCTAGCAACTTCATCACAGAAGTAAATAACATGCCCATCAATATTATCAGCCAAGAGAGCTTTAACCATAGCAATACTAGGTTCAACTTTAATTTTCTCTGGTGGTGTAGGTGTTTTAGTATTACTCTTACGAACCACTGTTGAAGCTTTAGCATGATCCTTTATCCTAACAGGGAAAGGTGGCTTCTCAACATAAGTAGTAGGAATAATAGGATCATTATAGGTGATAGTCTTTTCTTCAACTTTAATAGCTGCAACTACTTTTAATTCAGCTGGAGGATTATATTTAAACCACTTCTCCTTAGGGAGGTCAGCATGAGTAGCAAATGATTCACAGAAAGAAGCTACTATCTCAGAGTCAAGTCCATATTTAGTGATAAATTCACGGAAAATATCGGTACCCATAAAAGATTTAACACAATAAAACTTAGGTGTCATACCTGACTCCTTACCTTCGTCGATATCCCAATCTTCATAGTTGCGTTTAATTCTTTCCAATAAATCCTATCTGAATTCAATAGTCTTCACCATAAAAGACCCAACACAAGAAGTATCAAGCATGGAGCGATTGTTCAGAGAAAGCCGAGCATAATTTTTTTGAATAATCATTTCTCTTGAGAGCTCATGATTGGGGCATGAATATAACATTGACTTACGCCTCCCCCAAGCTTGAGCGATGCTCTCTCCTTCGCGAGGCCAAAAATTATATATATAATTACGATCACATCGAACAAGATGCATAGGATAAAACTTCTGATGAAATTCCAATTTCAATTGTTTATAGTTCCATGATCCCATATCATCACATAGCCTAAACCATGTCAATGCATCTCCCTTCAAAGATAAAGGGAAGACCTTCTTTTTGACAACATCATCGGGCATACCTGCAAGCTTAAATAATCCACAAACTTCATCCACATAGATTAGGTGCAAATCGGGATGCAATGTTCCATCTCCTGTAAAAGGATTTGCTAGCAGTTTCTCTATCATACCCGAAGGAATTTCAAAGTAAACATTTTCAGTAGGTTCAGTAGGTTGAGGAGCAACTCTTTGCTCTACTGGTCGGGGTGAAGATACCCCGAACAAGCCACTCAAAGGATTATGTTCCATAGTAACAAGTGACAGTAAATTTCAGCACACTATATAAATTTGTCCTTACCAAGTTCCACTCACCAAAGGCGCTTCACTCCCCGGCAACGGCGCCAGAAAAGAGTCTTGATGACCCACAAGTGTAGGGGATATATCATAGTCCTTTGGATAAGTAAGAGTGTCGAACCCAACGAGGAGCAGAAGGAAATGACAAGCGGTTTTCAGTAAGGTATTCTCTGCAAGCACTGAAATTATCAGTAACAGATAGTTTTGTGATAAGGTAATTTGTAATGGGTAACAAGCAATGAAAGTAAATAAGGTGCAGCAAGGTGGCCCAATCCTTTTTGTAGCAAAAGATAAGCCTGGAAAAGTTCTTATATAAAGAAAAGCGCTCCCGAGGACACATGGGAATTATCGTCAAGCTAGTTTTCATCACACTCATATGATTCACGTTCATTACTTTGATAATTTGATATATGGGTGGACCGGTGCTTGGGTACTGCCCTTTATTGGACAAGCATCCCACTTATGATTAACCCCTATTGCAAGCATCCGCAACTACAAAAGAAGTATTAAGGTAAACCTAACCATAGCATGAAACATGTGGATCCAAATCAGCCCCTGACAAAGCAACACATAAACTAGGGTTTAAGCTTCTGTCACTCTAGCAACCCATCATCTACTTATTACTTCCCAATGCCTTCCTCTAGGCCCAAATAATGGTGAAGTGTCATGTAGTCGGCATTCACATGACACCACTAGAGGAGAGACAACATACATCTCATCAAAATATCGAACGAATACCAAATTCACATGACTACTAATAGCAAGACTTCACCCATGTCCTCTGGAACAAACATAACTACTCACAAAGCATATTCATGTTCATAATCAGAGGGGTATTAATATGCATTAAGGACCTGAACATTTGATATTCCACCGAATAAACCAACTAGCATCAACTACAACGAGTAATCAACACTACTAGCAACCCACAGGTACCAATCTGAGGTTTGGGTACAAAGATTGGATACGAGAGATGAACTATGGTTTGAGAGGAGATGGTGCTGGTGAAGATGTTGATGGAGATTGACCCCCTCCCAATAAGAGGATCGATGGTGATGACAACAGTGATGATTTACCCCTCCTGGAGGGATGTTTCCCCAGCAGAACAGCTCCGCCGGAGCCCTAGATTGGTTCCGCCAAGGTTCCGCCTCGTGGCGGCGGTGTTTCGTCCCGTAAGCTTGCTTATGATTTTTTCCAGGGTAAAAGCCTTCATATAGTAGAAGATGGTCACCGGAGGGCTGCTAGGGGGCCCACGAGGCAGGGGGAGCGCCCCCACCCTCGTGGACGGTGGGTGCCCCCCTCTGGTATTTCTTTCGCTCAATATTTTTTATTAGTTCCAAAAATGACTTTCGTGGAGTTTCAGGACTTTTGGAGTTGTGCATAATAGGTCTCTAATATTTGCTCGTTTTCTAGCCTAGAATTCTAGCTAAAGACATTCTCCCTCTTCATGTAAACCTTGTAAAATAAGAGAGAATAGGCATAAGTATTGTGACATAACGTGTAATAACAGCCCATAATGCAATAAATATCGATATAAAAGCATGATGCAAAATTGGTGTATCACATCTTTTCAATAGCATCTACTTAGCTTTATCAACTTCAATACCTCTTTCAGAAATTTTATGCCCCAAGACAATACCTACATTAACCATAAAGTGTCACTTCTCGCAATTCAAGACAAGATTAGTTTCTTCACATCTCTGCAAAACTCGATCAAGGTTGCTTAAGCAATCATCAAAATAAATTCCGTAAATGGATAAATCATCCATGAAAACCTCAACAATCTTTTCACAGAAGTCAGAGAATATAGCAGTCATACATCTCTGAAAGGTAGCACGTGCATTACATAAACCAAAAGGCATTTGTCTATAGGCAAAGGTACCGAAAGGGCAACTAAAAGTGGTCTTTTCCCGATCCTCTTGTGACACAGGTATTTGAGAGAAACCAGAATAACCATCTAGAAAGCAAAAATGTGTATGTTTGGATAATATTTCTAGCATTTGATCAACAAAAGGTAGAGGGTAATGATCTTTTCTAGTAGCTTTATTTAATTTGCGGAAATTAATTACCATTCTATAACCTGTAACAATTCTTTGTGGGATCAATTCATCCTTATCATTGGGAACAACAGTAATACCTCCCTTCCTAGGGACACAATGGACATGACTTACCCACTGACTATCAGCAACAAGATAAATTATACCTGCCTCTAGAAGCTTTAGTATTTCATTTCTTGCCACTTCTTTCATCTTAGGGTTTAGCCATCGTTGATGATCAACAACTGGTTTAGCATCTTTCTCCAATTTTATTTTGTGCTGGCATAGAGTGGGACTAATGCCCTTTAGATCATCAAGAGTATATCCAATAGCAGCACGGTGCTTCTTCAAAGTTGTCAATAATTTCTCTTCTTGATGCTCTGAAAGGTTAGCACTAATAATAAAAAGATATATCTTCTTTTCATCAAGATAAGCATATTTAAGAATATCAGGTAATTGTTTAAGCTCAAACACGGGATCTCCCTTGGGTGGAGGAGGATCCCCAAGGATTTCAACAGGCAAGTTGTGTTTCAAAATAGGTCCTTGCTTAAAGAATACTTCATCTATTTCCCTTCTTTCATTCATAAACATATCATTTTCATGGTCGAGCAAATATTGTTCTAAAGGATAATTAGGAGGCACGGCAATAGAAACAAGACCAATAATTTCATCTTTACTAGGAAATTCTTTATCATGGGGTTGTCTACGAAATTAGCAAAATTAAAATCATGAGACATGTCCCCTAAACCAACAGTAACAATATCCTTTTCGCAGTCTATCTTAGCATTAACAGTATTCAAGAAGGGTCTACCAAATATAATGGGACAAAAGTCATCTTGTGGGGAACCAAGAACAAGAAAACCAGTAGGATATTTAATTTTCCCACACAAGACTTCAACATCTCTAACAATCCCAATTGGTGAAATAGTGTCTCTATTGGCAAGCTTAATAGTAACATCAATACCTTCTATTTCAACGGGTGCAATATCATGCATAATTTCTTTGTATAAGCCATGATAATAATGATCTCCTATTTTAACAGAAACAACAGGCATGCCAACAACAGGTCTATGTTTATTGTTAGTATCGGGTCTAGCAATTTTAGTAGCTTCATCACAAAAATAAATAACATGCCCATCAATATTATCGACCAAGAGATCTTTAACCATAGCAAAACTAGATTCAACTTTAATTTGCTCAGGGGGTGTAGGTGTTCTAGCATTGCTCTTATGAACCACAATTAAAGCTTTAGGATGAACCTTTATTCTAAAAGGAAAATGTGGTTTCTCAATATAAGCGGTAGGAACAATAGGATCAACATTATAAGTAATTGATTTTTCTTCAAGTTTAATAGGTTCTACTAGTTTTACTTCAATGGGAGGATGATATGTAAACCACTTCTCCTAAAGGAGATCAACATGAGTAGCAAAAGATTCACAAAAGTAGCTACTATCTCAGAGTCAAGTCCAAATTTAGTGATAAATTCATGAAAAGCATTGATATCCATAAAAGAATTTACACAATCAAACTTAGGTGTTATACCTAACTCCTTACCTTCGTTGAGCTCCCAATATTCAGAGTTGCATTTAATTATTTCCAATAAATCCAATTTGAGTTCAATAGTCTTCATCATAAAAGAACCAGTACAAGAAGTATCGAGCATGGAGCGATTCTTTGAGAGAAAGCCGAGCATAAAAAATTTGAATAATAATTTCTCTTGAGAGCTCATGATTGGGGCATGAATATAACATTGACTTAAGCCTCCCCCAAGCTTGAGCGATACTTTCTCCTTCACGAGGCCAAAAGTTATATATATAATTACGATCACGATGAACCAGATGCATATGATAAAACTTCTCATGAAATTCCAATTTTAATCGGTTCTAGTTCCATGATCCAATATCATCACATAGCCTAAACCATGTCAATGCCTTTAGCTTCAAAGATAAAGGGAAGACCTTCTTCTTGACAACATCCTCGGGCATACCTGCAAGCTTAAATAATCCACAAACTTCATCCACATAGATTAGGTGCATATCGGGATGTAATGTTCCATCTCCTGTATAAGGATTAGCTAGCAGTTTCTCTATCATACCCAAAGGAACTTCAAAGTAAGTTGTCATAGGTGCATCCAAAAACCCTTAAACCCAGTTTCTTGCCATGAATGTCCACCATATCTACCTATGGATTGAATGAGATCCTTTAAGTAAGTTGTCATAGGTGCAAAAAGCAATAAAAATTGCTCCTAAAATATGTATAACCTTTTATTGCAAGGGAAAATAAGCGTTGTATGAACTTGTGATGGTAAAGAAATAAAAGCAACGGATTGCATAATAAAAGCAACGGATTGCATACTTGTGATGTGGCTCTGGAGTCTGTCACAGGCACTGCAGCTGAACTATGAGCTCTAGGCACTCTGGCAAATGCATCAATGGTGTCTTGTCCTTCCTCTCCTGCATGTCATCCTGGAGCTGCTCCACAACTGACTGAATCTCAGTTACTTTGACATCTAGATCATAAAAATGTTGTTCCATGATTCTTTCCAGGCTCTCCTGGTTTTGAGTTAGGGTGGCCAACCCCTTCTCAATCCTCAGTGTTGATGCTATCAAGTAACCAAGCTGCTCCTGATTGTTCTTCAAAAAGTACTCAGATGCCTCCTCTTGAGTTGGCATCTTGGCAGCCTTCTCTCTCTTTGCCTTCTCCTTCTGCTCTTGAGCTTGCACTGATGATGGTTCATTCTCATTCATCACAACTTGATTGTCCTCAAAGTCTGGATAGATAGAAAAATGTTCCTTATCCAACAAGTAAGTTCCTGTGCCCATCTTTGAGTTAATCAACCCCTGAATCTGTGGGGCATACCCACAACTTCTCTTTCTGGTCTGCTGCTGTCCTCTTAATGGTCTCAACAATGAGGCTCATGACCTTGAATTTTTGTGGCACATCAAACAAATGCAGCAAGTTGATAGCATGTCCTCTAATCATGTTGTGGTCACCTGATTTGGGCAACAAAGTGTGCCTTAGGATCCAGTTGATGGTTGGCAGCCCTGACAGAAGAAAGTGGACTGATCCAAACTTGAAAGTCTCAAGAGCTTTGTTTGGGATCTCCTTGTACATATGAGCCATGGAATTGTGGTCTATCTTCTTCTTGGCATAGACATCCAAGTCATCTTCACTCTCCTTTGGGGCATTGATCAGACTGGCCCATTCCTCAATTGTTGACTGGTACCTTGTACCTTCAGACATCCAAACTATCATGCCATCTGGATAGAAGTGTGCTGTGGAGTAGAATTGCATAATGAGCTCATCATTCCACTTTGTGAGCTTCTGCCCAACAAAGTCTGCAACTCCACAAGCAACAAAGCTGTCTTGCACTCCAGGATAGTGTTCCTCATTTTCCTTCATGTAGGTCCAGTCGACCCATCTCATATCACACACTATAGGCTTCTTGTCCAACAAGATTGTCTCATAGAAATCCCGCTGTTCCTTTGTGTGGAACCTGTAATCAACAGTAGTCCTTCTCCTGGTGGCATATGGATCTGTCTCTCTCCATAGCCTCAACCCTGAGTCTCTCCTGATCTTCATGTTCTCAGCCACAGGATGAGCATCATTGTGGTCTGGAATCTTGGGCTTTAGCTTCCTCAGGACTTGTTCTTCATCATCTTCCTCATTAGCAACTTCAGGCACTAGGGCCTTGTTCTTCTCAGCATCTGGAATACTCCTGGTATTCCTCTTTGGTGCAAGCTTGGGCTTGGGGCAGCTTTGGGTGCTTCCTTGGGCTTTGATGTTGCAGCCCCTGACTTTATTGCATCACCCATTAGCTTTTGTGCCTGCAACAACCTCTTCTTCCTCTTCAGAGTCTCTCCTCATAGAGGGATTTCCAAGAACCTGGGTAGTAGTGGTTCTGCTCTCTTCTTCTTCTTATCTTGAGCAACAGCTTCATCTTTTGATTCCATGGTAAACTTCATAGTTTCTCCAGTGGGAACTTTCTTGGGTTTGGAAGTTGTGACTCTTCTTGCAGGTGCCTCTTTGGGTTCAGTCTTTTCAGGCACTTGAGTTGATCCTGTGACCTTCAGCATAGGTGTCCTCTTGGCAGGAACCTTCCTATTGAGTCCAGGCTTTGTGTTCTTTGCTGAGGCATACTCCTTTTTGAGCACTACCTTCTTGGAGGTAGCCTCATCTTCTTCTGCCATATAATCTTCATCTTCAGATTCTGAGGTTCTCTTCTTCCTTGTCCTGGTGGCAGCTTTAGGCAGATTGCTTGGGGTGCTCCTGCTGCCATCATCTGAAGTGCTAGAGGGACTAGTGCCCTCACTCATGTGATTGTGCTCTTCTGACCTGTTCTGACTATCACTTTGGTCTGACATGCTGCAAAACATTGATTGCTGACCCTGTGAATAGTTATAGATGAGATAGAATGGATGAGCAGCACAAAATGCAGAGATTTTTGCAAAAGAATGATTCAAAAATTCAGTTTTAGTTTTCCACAGAAAGCATTTCGGATCAACCGATTTTCAAACTCGGTGATACCGAAGCAGTTTTTGGAACCTAAACTGGTGAACTCGGTTGGACCGAGTCACAGTTCGGTGGCATCGAGACTCCTAGGGTTTCACAAAGTCCTCAAATCGGTCACACCGATTAGCAATTCTCGGTCAGACCGAGAGTTACTAGCGCAATGGCGTTAGCCAAATCGGTGGGACCGAGTTTTTCAACTCGGTGGGTCCGAGATGATTTCGGCGGAAACCCAACCCTAAATTTTCAAATCACATCTAATCTAAGGATTGTATTGACTGGATAGGAGTGTTTCAATCATGGCAAGAATCATAATGAACACAATGTGCTAGGAATCGGACGAGGATAGCACTGTGATCGAGTCCATACCCTAGCTTGGCAATGAACTCGCTATAGCGGCAACGGCGGGGGTGAATTGCTTTGACGGCGACGGAGACCAGTGACAGGAGGCGGCTGGCGATGAGGAGACGATCTGGAGACCCTGGAGGCAGAGCGAGCTATTGCGCGGGCGAAGAGGTTCGGAGAAATTTCCAAATTTTTGCCCGTGAGTATATATAGCCCGATCCTGTCGGTGTGACCGAGTGGAACAACTCGGTGGCACCGAGATGCATAATTGTATACAGTTACAACAACTCGGCGTGACCGAAAAGTTCAAATCGGTTGCACCGAGATTGAAAACCTAGATTGACTTAATGATCTCGGTAGGACCGAAATGGAGGAATCGGTCAGACCGAGAATCACAAAGAAGTTTTGGAAGTTTAAGTCTATGACGAATCGGGGACTCCGAGTGCTCCTCACACAGAGTGGTTCGAATCTGACTTGATCAAATTTTGTGATGTAGCATGAATAGAGTTTGAGACGAGAAAAGCATAGATAGCTAGAGAAGGTTCTTAGGCATTCTTGTCCATCTACTTGGCAAAAGAAGAAGAAGCTAAACAATCAAAGCAACAGGTGGATGTCCTCGAATGAGTAAAATATGCAACCAACATGCTCACACAATAAGATGGCAAATGAAATATGTGGCAAAGCATGGACAACCAATTCTAGCATCTATTAAACAATTGGCGATGACTAGGTCATCTATATATGAGTATATTGACTTAGGAGTCAAATGAGAACATTTGATCATAGGTCATACTCATCGTTTAAGCTCAAGTGGGGTTACCACTTTTACATAATGCATTGATCTGTTCACACCATTAGAGTTGCTTTGACTCAATTCTTAGAGTTAAGCTCCCCCTAGATGTGAGATCCCCTTTAGAGGGATGAACTAACCTTGGGTTTTGTCAATGATGACTTCATGTAGGTGTTGAAGATGTGGATGCTCAATGTTGATGTAGATCATTTGGTGCAATCCTTTGGAGTGAGTTGCACTTTCAACATACCTTGTCCCTTGCCTTACCAACATGAGGGTTTGTGACTCCTTGAACTAGTGCAAGATGTGGAAGTTGATTGCACTTGTCCTTGCCATAATGATATGAGTGAAGAATGTTGGCAGAGTCACCCTTAAGAACTCTCTAGTTCTTCTTCTTCGGGATCCACATCATCTTGATGGGAATCCTTGGAGTTGTAGTTGTACTTGATGAAGTAGAACTTGAAGTAGTCTTGGGAACCCACTTGACCGAGGGCTTAGGTGCTTCTTCAAATGCATCAATCTCCTCTTGAAGCTTGTCCTTGCCTTTGTTCTTGTGGTCTTGTGGTGGAAGATCATCTTGAGCTTGTGTTCCCTTGAAGGAAGTAGGATCATACTTCTCTTATTGAGGAACAAACTTCGTCTTGGGGTATTGATATTCTTCCCACTCAACTCCATTGGCATTGAACTTTCATTCAAAACCAACACCTTGATTATTCCGGTGCCTTCCTTGCTTGCGTACAATTTCCTCGAATTGCTTACTCCTGGCAAGGCTCTTGTAAACACCTTTCTCTATAATTCCCTTCAATAAGCTATTTTCTTGCTCAAGTGTAACTTTGCTAAGAGAATCATTAGTGGAATCAAGAGAACTACTAGAAGCAACAATATTGGATTTGGCATTATTATTGTTTCTACTAGAGGAAGGATCTTTCTTGTACTTGTTAATATACTTGACTTGAGGCATGTAAGTAGATAAGAGTAAACGCTTGGCAATGTAAGAAGAACTTTTCTTACGGAGATCGTCATTGATTGCTTTTAAGAACTCATGCTTTTGCTCAAGATTGAGCTTTTCAAAGCGTAACTTCTCATGAGCCCTTAAAAGTTCTCGATGATCTTCAAAGATAGTTTCATGAGCTAACTTAAGAGTGTTTAGTTCTTTAGTTAGAAGCTCAATCTTCTCCTTATCATTGTCATTCGTTTTATCTTGATTAGCATGATTAATTGACGTTTCATCATAGTATTCATCACTAGAGTTGTCAAGTAAATCATCATCAACTAGCAAGTCATCTTCATCACTATTGAAATCAACATACTCGGGATGTGTTACCTTTGGACCTTTGGCCATGAAGCATCTTCCAATTCCTTCATTTGGTGAGTCAAATATGTCGTAGGAGTTGGTTGACACAAGTGCTAGACCGGCAAAACCTTCATCTTGAGTATATTCGGAGTCGGAGTGATAGCTTCTCTCGGAGTGATTGTCGGAGTCGGAGCCGGATACCCATTCACCAACATGAGCTTGATGTCTTCGTCTTGTGTAGCTCCTTGATGACTTGTCCTTCCTTTCCGAATCCTTGCTTCTCCGTGAGGGTCTTCGTTCATAACGATCATCTCTACTCCTCCTCTCTCTTGATGGTGATTCTTCTCTTTTGCTTCTTCTTTTTGGAGAATCTTCTCTTCTTTTGTAGGGTGCCGTACACTCATTAGAATAGTGTCTGGGTCTCCCACAATTGTAGCAATTACACTCTCGACTAGAAGATCTTTTGTCATTGTAGGACCTTGACTTAGAGCTTCTTTCTTTGCTTCTACTCTTGTAGAACTTGTTGAAGTTCTTCACCATTAAGCTCAATTCTGCATTGAAGGTTTGTTTCTCACTTGATGATGTGGGGGCTTCACATGAGGCTTTGTAAGCACCACTTGACTTGTTGTGAAGTTCCTCCTTATCCTTGAGTGACATCTCATGAGCAACAATTCTTCCAATGACTTCCGTTGGCTTGAGATCTTTGTAATTTGGCATCATTTGGATCAATGTGCACACGGTATCATACTTTCCATCCAATGCTCTTAGGATCTTCTTGATGATGAATTTGTCGGTCATCTCTTCACTCCCTAAGCCGGCAATCTCATTTGTGATAAGAGCAAGCCTAGAGTACATTTCAGCGACACCTTCACCATCCTTCATTTTGAACTTGTGAAGCTGACTTTGGAGCACATCCAACTTGGATTCTTTGACGGAGTCGGTACCTTCATGCATATCAATCAAAGTATCCCAAATTTCCTTTGCATTCTCAAGACGGCTAATTTTGTTGAATTCTTCGGGGCACATTCCGTTGAAGAGGATATCACAAGCTTGAGCGTTGTATTGCAACATCTTCAATTCATCCGCGCTAGCTTCATGGTTTGGTTCTCTCCCATCAAAGAATTCACCTTACAAGCCAATACACACAATAGCCCAAACGGCTGGGTTATGTCCAAGAATATGCATTTTCATCTTACGCTTCCAACTAGCAAAATTAGTACCACCAAAGTAAGGACCTCTACGGTGATAATTTCCCTTGCTAGACGCCATACTCTCCTAGGTTGTGAAACCAAGGCTATGACCACCAAAAGCTATGGAAATCAAAGCAAATGGAAACCTGGCTCTGATACCACTTGTAGGACCTTGAAGTATGTCTAGAGGGGGGGAGTGATTAGACTACTTGACCAATTAAAAACTTAACCTTTTCCCAATTTTAGAGTTTGGCAGATTTTAGCTATCTTTGGACAAATCAAGCAATCATCACACAATTCAAGAGAGCATGCAAAGAGTATATGAGCAGTGGAAATTAAGGCATGCAACTTGCAAGAAAGTAAAGGGAAGGGTTTGGAGGATTCAAACGCAATTGGAGACATGGATGTTTTTGTCGTGGTTCCGATAGGTGGTGCTATCGTACATCCACGTTGATGGAGACTTCAACCCATGAAGGGTAACAGTTGCGCGAGTCCACGGAGGGCTCCACCCACGAAGGGTCCATGAAGAAGCAACCTTGTCTATCCCACCATGGCCGTCGCCCATGAAGAACTTGCATCACTAGCGGTAGATCTTCACGAAGTAGGCGATCTCCTTGGTTCAACTCCACAATCTTGTCGGAGGCTCCCAAGTGACACCTAGCCAATCTAGGAGACACCACTCTCCAAGAAGTAACAAATGGTGCGTTGATGATGAACTCCTTGCTCTTGTGCTTCAAATGATAGTCTCCCCAACACTCAACTCTCTCTCATGGGATTTGTATCTGGTGGAAATAATATTTGAGTGGAAAGCAACTTGGGGAAGGCTAGAGATCAAGATTCATATGGTAGGAATGGAATATCTTGGACTCAACACATGAGTAGGTGATTCTCTCTCAGAAATGGTAAGTTGGAAGTGTAGGTTTGTTCTGATGGCTCTCTTCATGAATGAAGAGGAGGTGGAGGGGTATATATAGCCTCCACACAAAATCTAACCGTTACACACAATTTACCAAACTCGGTGGGACCGATTCAACAGACTCGGTCAGACCGATTTGATAAACCTAGTGACCGTTAGGATTTTTGGTGGGACCGACATGCAACTCGGTAGGACCGATATGGTTAGGGTTAGGGCATAACGTAATCTGGGTAAGACCGATTACACAAACTCGGTGAGACCAATTTTGGTAATAAGCTTTCCAGAGAGTTGGTCAGGTAAACTCGGTGGGACCGATTCGCTCATTTCGGTGAAACCGAAATGTTACAAAAGGGAAACAGGGAGTTTACATTGCAATCTCGGTGGGACCGATCGCTCACTTCGGTTAGACCAAAACATTACGAAGGGAAACAGAGAGATTACAATCCCATCTCGGTGAGACCGAGATCCCTATCGGTAAGACCGATTTGCCTAGGGTTTGTGGCAGTGGCTATGACATTTGAACTCGGTGGCGCCGGTTAGAAAGAATCGGTGTGACCGATTGACTTTGGGTTTGGGTCATATGAGGATGTGAGAAAGTAGTTGAGGGTATTTGGAGCATATCACTAAGCACATGAAGCAAGAGGCTCATTAAGCAACACCTCATCCCTCCTTGATAGTATTGGCTTTTCCTATAGACTCAATGTGATCTTGCATCACTAAAATGTAAAATGAGAAGTCTTGAGCTTTTGAGCTTGAGCCAATCCTTTGTCCTTGATATTTTGAGGGATCCACTTTCATCATCCATGCCATGCCATTCATTGAGCTTTCCTGAAATAATAGACTTGGAATAGCATTAGCTCAATGAGCTATATGTTGTTATGAATTACCAAAACCACCTAGGGATAGTTGCACTTTCAGTAGGAGATTGCAAAAGCAACGGGCACAAAGTCTCGAGAGAACTTCAGAGAGTATCTTCAGAATCTTCTGGTGCAGCAAGCGATCATCTGGAGTGAGGGGCTCTCCGGGTGAATGTGATCACGAGATCCTAATATTAGATTTTGGAAAAATCATTTAACCCAAATAGAAGAGAGATCAGAGTCCCAGAGTAAAGGTCGAGGAGTAAAAGATCCTAATACCACCCAATGGTGACGTGGGCCCGTAAGGCACACAGCCATGTTAGTAAAAGTTTAGCAATGTCTAGACTCGACTTCGGCCAAGGAGTTTGGAAGGGGGATTCCTACAGGCAGTTGGCTCTGATACCAACTTGTGACGCCCCCGATTCAATCGTACACTAATCATACACGCAAATATGTATGATCAAGATCAGGGACTCACGGGAAGATATCACAACACAACTCTAAAACATAAAATAAGTCATACAAGCATCATAATACAAGCCAGGGGCCTTGAGGGATCGAATACAAGTGCTCGATCATAGACGAGTCAGCGGAAGCAACAATATCTGAGTACAGACATAAGTTAAACAAGTTTCCATAAGATGGGTAGCACAAACTGGGATATAGATTGAAAGAGGCGTAGGCCTCCTGCCTGGGATCCTCCTAACTACTCCTGGTCGTCGTCAGTGGCCTGCACGTAGTAGTAGGCACCTCCAGTGTAGTAGGAGTCGTCGTCGACAGTGGCATCTGGCTCCTGGGCTCCAGCATCTGGTTGCGACAACCAGGAAGAAAAGAAAGGGGGGAAAAGGGGGAGAAAAGCAACCGTGAGTACTCATCCAAAGTACTCGCAAGCAAGGATCTACACTACATATGCATGGATATATGTGTAAAGAGGCAATATCGGTGGACTGAACTGCAGAATGCCAGAATAAGAGGGGGATAGCTAGTCCTATCGAAGACTAAGCTTCTAGCAGCCTCCATCTTGCAGCATGTAGAAGAGAGTAGATTGAAGTCCTCCAAGTAGCATCGCATAGCATAATCCTACCCGACGATCCTCCCCTCGTCGCCCTGTGGAAAAGCGATCACCGGGTTGTTTGTGGAACTTGTCTGGGTGTGTTTTATTAAGTATCCGGTTCTAGTTGTCATAAGGTCAAGGTACAACTCCGGTTCATCCTTTTACCGAGGGACACAACTATTCGAATAGATAAACTTCCCTGCAGGGGTGCACCACATAACCCAACACGCTCGATCCCATTTGGCCGGACACACTTTCCTGGGTCATGCCCAGCCTCGGAAGATCAACACGTCGCAGCCCCACCTAGGCACAACAGAGAGGTCAGCACGCCAGTCTAAATCCTATGCGCGCAGGGGTCTGGGCCCATCACCCATTGCACACCTGCACATTGCGTACGCGGCCGGAAGCAGACCTAGCCCCCTTAATACAAGAGCAGGCTTACGGTCCAATCCGGCGCGCGCCGCTCAGTCGCTGACGTCACGAAGGCTTCGGCTGTTACCGCGACGTCAAGTGCCCTATCTTTCCCGCGTAGTTGGTTAGTGCGTATAGGCCAGTGGCCAGAATCAGATCAAATACCAAGATCTCGTTAAGCGTGTTATTATGAAGCAACCGCAAACACCGACCAGGGCCAGGCCCACCTTTCGCCTATGTGGTCTCAACCTGCCCTGTCGCTCCGCCACAAAGTAACAGTCGGGGGCCGTCGGGAACCCATGCCCACCTCTACCGGGATGGAGCCACCTGTCCTTCCAGCCCCCACATCAGAATCACTTGGGGGTACTCAATGAGCAGACCCGACTTTAGTCACCATCTGTATAGTATGTATATTTGTATAGTATATCCATGATCACCTCCCGAGTGATCACGACCCAATAGTATAGCAAGGCAGAATGACAAGAATGTAGGGTCAATGATGATAAACTAGCATCCTATACTAGGCATTTAGGATTGCGGGTAAGGTATCAATGATTGTAGCAACAATGACAGGCTATGCAACAGAATAGGAGTAACCGAACAGTAACATACTACACTACTCTAATGCAAGCAGTATAGAGAAGAATAGGCGATATCTGGTGATCAGGGGGGGGGCTTTCCTGGTTGCTCTGGCAAGAAGGAGGGGTGGTTAACTCCGTAGTCGAACTGGGCAGCAGCAGCGTCGGTCTTGTAGTCTACCGGAGAGAAGAGGGGGAAGAAACAATAAATACAATGCAAACATAAGCATGACGATGCATGACATGACAATGAACGGTGCTAGGTGTGCCCTAACGTGGTAGTAGGTGATACCGGTGAGTGGGGGAAACATCCGGGAAAGTATCCCCGGGGTTTCGCGTTTTTGGACAAATGAACCGGAGGTGAAATGTTGCAGGCTCGCTATGCTAGGGACGAGTGGCTGACGAACGGGCTGCGTATTCGTATTCGTCTCGTCGTTCTGAGCAACTTTCATGTACAAAGTATTTTCATCCGAGTTACGGATTATTTATTATTAATTTTCAAAGTTTTAATCATTCTTTGAATTTATTTTAATTCGAAATAGAAGCTAAAATGCTACAAGTACCCAGCTCTGTGTACACAGATGTGTACCCAGAGGCTGACAGGTGGGCCAAGGGGGACCCAGTTGACCGGTCAAAGCTTGACTGGTCAACAGGGGTGGGGCCTGCTGTCATTCTCTGACTTACCTAATTATAGTTTAATTAGTTAACTAGCAGGTTAACTAAAGTTAAGTTAATTAAGCACCTTAATTAATTAATTAATTTTAATTCTTTTTATTATTACCTTTTTTGATCGTTTTCCGGGGCGGGTCCCACTTGTCATTCGGACAGGGGCCTTAACAGGTCACGGGTGGCGGTTCTCGGGCGCCAGCCCGCCCGACAGGGCGCTGCAGCCAGCGGGTGAAGGGGGCCAGCGCATGGCCCGGCGCCGGCAACAGTGGCCGGAGCGGGGCGGCACAGCGAGGTGCGGTGGTGTGAGCGAGCGCGCATTGGGTCGCGGCTGGGCGAGCACGCGCGACAACTGGCATGGCCGGACGCGGCCAGAGGCCCGCAAGCGCGGCCAGGGAACGTGGTGGGCGCCGCGATGGATGGGCGTGGTCGACGTGCTGTGAGCGCGAGCGCCCGTGCGGAGGGGAATGGGGCGACGACGGCAGCGAGGCGCGGCGCGGGACAGACGGGGGCGCGGCGATCGCGGGTTCAGGTGTGCCCTGGGCGTGGTGGCCACGGGCGAGCGGCGACGAGGGCGGGGACCGTGCGGGAGCGAGGGCAGAGGAGGGAAGGAGAATGGGTCCTCACGTGCGAGGAGGGAAGGGGAAGACGAGGCCTGGTGAGGCTGACGGGGAGGAGGACGAGGAAGCGGGCGACGGAGGCGGTCCAACGAGGTGTTCCGGCGATGACGGGCGACGACATCGGGTCGGGGCGGAGGAGCTTCGGGCGGCGGGGACGAGATGATGTAGAGGCGTCCGACGAGGTGGAGGTAGACGAGGGGGGTGGCTCCGGCGATCGTGGACGATGACGGTGGTTTCGTGCCCCGATCCAGAACGAGCAGTGAGGGGGAAGGGATCGGGCTCGATCCAGATCCAGCGAGGGTGGGGCAGAAAGAGAGAGAGACGTGGGGGAGTGGGGTAGTTGGGATAGGGTTACGGGGGAGTGAGGTTATACAGCCGGGGTGTGCCGGCTGGGCCGCGGGTGTGGCCAGCTGGGCATGTTGTCCCAGTTGGTCAGGGGGTCCTCTTTTGTTTTTAGTCTCTCTTTTTTGTAATGTTTTCTTTTAGTTTTAATTTATTTTAGTTTTACAAAATATAAAAATAGTTCATATATTAGTACTATTAATTATGCTACTGCCCCATTAACTTTTGGGCAACTAAATGAATGGTTTAATATTTTATGAATTACAAAAGGCAATTATTTAATTGTTTTACCTATTGTTTTAACTATTTAAGTGCAACTAAATTTTTATAAAAAATGTGGTTTCTCCACCATTATTACTTAGGATTTATTTGTCCCATTTTGAACATTTTAGTTTTAGTGTTTCAAAACTTTTAATGTTTGACTTGGTTTTCAAATTTGAATTTGGATCGGTTTTGAACTAACGCGAGATTAACAACAGTAATCGAGGTGATGTGGCATCATTAGCGTGGAATTACTATAGCTTAATTATCTGGACGTCACATTGATCCATGGATTTGATTGGTTTCAGATGGATCTAGCATTTCCCCCGTCATCTCCACCTTGCCCCCCACGAAATCCACCAATTTATCACATTTTCCCACGAATTTCCGCCCAAATCCGTGATCCCCGGGCACCCGG
>NC_041385.1:316512727-316553687 GCF_002162155.2 Triticum dicoccoides | reverse complement strand
CGCATCCCTGCTGACCCCCCTAGATGCCCGCACCCCGAGCCCTGGGCACCCGCACCCCCGGGCTGTTTTCCCCTGACCACCCCGGGTGCCCGAACCCTCGACCCCCGGGCACCCGCACCTCCCAGTTTCAGCTAACCAACAAAAACCGTTTCGGCCATAACTTTCGCTCTCGGAGTCCGATTTTGATGTTCTTTAGCTCGTTGAATAGCTATTGACATACCCCATCCATCTACATAGGTTAAAACATCATTTTACTCCATCAAAAATTTGGCATTTTGGCATCTTTGCCTAGGCCATCCACCATATCATCCGCCATACCACCATCGCTTTCCGCAACTTAACCCATTTTGCTCCATTTAGCATTTGTGGTCGCTTGAGAGGTGACTTGAGTCTCCTAAGGTGTTTCGGCTACTTAGGGACGGTTGCTTATCCATCACCCACCACCACCACTTCCGCATTGCTAACTCTGGAACCACAACGCATTTTGCTACCACCATTTGACTTTTTCCTTGGAGATTTGGAGTTTGCGGTTTTTCTGTTTCCTAGGGTGTTTCGGCTAACTAGGAATGGTTCGACATCGAAGACACCGCCGCTCACCTTCGACAAGGATTCGACATCGACCACTTCACCATTTAACATGCTAACCGTAAGCAAGAATGGTAACCTCTATATCATCTTGGTATCGTGGTATCCCTTCATTGTACATTCTTGCCATTACATTGTTAACCCCTTAGCCCATTTCGCGTCACTTGCCTATCGAGACTAGCCATTGAGTATTGCCGGCAATGTTACTTGTGCACATTAGTGATTCATACCTTCCATTGCATACATACCATATCATATTGGTATCATCCTGGTATCATCATATCATCCCTTGTGTCACAAGATTGTTCCCTCATATACACAATTGCTATCTTGGTTTGTGCATTTTGCATAAGTGGCCATATAAAAAAAGAGAATAAGCTTTTAAGCAAAAAGAGAGCAAAGAGCTTGTGAGCAAGAGTCATAGCACCATACCACATTGCACATAAGATTGTCATATCCGATCATCTTGGATCACCTTGAGAAGAACATCGGGAACATCATACACATAGCATACTTGGGATAGAAAGCTCATACTTTTTGCATCTTATAGGTTGTGCACAAGTGTCGTATCCGCCTTTTGAGCAATCGTTCTAGCATCTCTCTTGAGTTGTGCAACACGAGCGTTTTCCATGGATTCCACATTTTGTGCTCATTCCTTGGTTGCACGACCCCATTTATCTATCCGTGCATGTGTTTCCGTGTGCCACATATTGCTATTGTTCTACTTGTTTCACTTGCGAATTTGTGACTCTCTTCCAACATTATTGACTCTTGCTAACATTTTGCATCAAATTTTTGTGCCACTATCCTCACTGAGCTCCACCATAAGCCTTACTTGTGTAGGTGTGAGAATTGACAAGATCCGGTACCAATTGTGCTATTTCCTTGTTACATTATTGAGTGATCATTGATAAATCTTCAACATTGGATAAGGTACATTGGTCTAGTTCTTTCCTTTCTTCCACTCACACTTGCTCGAGTCTTGTGATGGATAGGTAAGGCATTTCATCTCCGGTCTTCCACAACAACGATGGCGCGAACAACTACATCAACAAAACGTCCACCTTCAGACTACAACGAGCAATTCAAGGCACCGAGTGACTCGCCATCGACATTCGCCAAAATGAAGCAAGGAAAAGGGACTACATAGACACAAAGTTGGCGGAACAAATGGATCAAGTACGAGACATGGTGGACAACTACAAGTCTTCTTCCCCTTCGTCATCTTTAAGGCGGTGACACTCAAGTGGCCAATCTTCGAAACGTCATCGAGCTCAAGCACTACAACACCATCAAGATGAAGATGCTCGCGATGCTTACACCTACAAGTCCCAAAAGGCTCTACATCAAGCTATGACCAAACTTCGTGAGCACAAGAGAAGACCGCGAGACGAGTACTAACAAGACGGAGCTACGACTACTACAACCACTTCAGCATCTTCGCCAAGTGTTCTCAAGGCCATCCACGGCAATGGTGACGAGATGATCGAGCATGGGATTTTCCCTTCGGTCATGGAGGAGAGCGATGATGTGCCATCTTCGGCCTTCATCCACGGCAACGACGACGAGATGGTTGAGCACCAACAAGATGGACCTACGACTACTACCACCACTTTGGCATCTTTTCCAAGTGTTGAGAATGGGATTTTCCCTTCGATCACGGTGACGTATGATGACTTGAGTGACTTGTGCCACCATATTGAGAGTGAGAGTGACTTCACCACTAGCCCCATAGATGATGGGTTGCCCCAATTCCCATGTGAGGAGAGTTACCACCACCACCACTTGAGTGATTTGAGTGACTCCACCATATTTGACATTGAGTGCACCTACCTTGAGGGAGTGAGTGAGCCACCACCACATAGAGAGAGTGAGGTAGTTGATAGGGCATGTGAGGCCATTATGATTTCTAACGACTTAACCTGTCCCTCCATTGTGTCTTCTCCTTTGGTGCTAGGTCCCATTTATGATGACGCGCCGATCCGCGACAACTTCGTCCTTCCTTTGGACAAGACGATGGCCATGGTGGAATATGATGCACCGCCCCCATAGTTCCATCAAGGTGAAGATGATGACCACCATTTGGTCTTTGCCACCTCACCTACACCACTTGAGTGGAATGCACAAGGTAACATAGGTGAAGGTGATGCTCTAGTCCCACTAATGGACATTCTTGACATTGATTGCTTGCATGATGTTGATCCACCTATTGTCATGCTTCATGCTAGTTCGACTTCCCCATGCGATGACTTACCCATTTATGATGAGTTTGATGGTTGCCATGTGGAGTCTATTAGTTGTGATGCCATGTTACATAGGATTTCTTATGACAATTCTTAGGTCACATCATGTTTGACAATCCGCTTGACTTGTCAATGCTATGCATGAGATCAACCATATGTCATATTTACAATCTCTTCATAGTGACTATGCATATGCCATCAACATAAACCCAATTTGCACATATGGCATAGATGACAAGCCCATGGTTATTGGCATTTGTTTTTCTTGTGATGATATTGATATGCTCGCCATGAATGAAAATGCTATTGATGTGCCATATACTTGTATGCTAGATTTGCATCCCCATCGTGTCATACATAACAACTATTCTTTCATGATGGATGACATGTTCTTATACCATGCATCAAATTTCTTTCAGCAATGCTTATCTTGTGCTAACACTCACATGCACATACACATCATGATGGATGATGTGTACATTTACCATGCACACACTTTCTTTGGTTTGTGTCTCTTTTGTGTAGGTACCCATGAATACTTGTCAACCTCGCAATCCCACGAGTTGACAAAACGAGCTCTAGAGAGCAATGATGACTTGGGGTCCCTTGGATTGTCCTTACCACCATTCCCTTCGCGCAAAGACTTCACGCATCTCTTCTACATGGTCCTCACATGGTTATGGGTTATTTACCAGTTCTCACTTTATGCCCATATTGCCATGTTCACTTTGCATGCTATGCTCATTTGTATGCCTTTGCCATGCATTTGTGACACATGCCTTGCATTACACGTGATGATTGATTCTACTACTTGTATGTGTATTTGCAAGCTTGGTGGAGATATTGCTTGTTCTTGCCATGTTCCATTTATGCCACATTCCTACGATGATACCGTGATCTTGCTTTGTGTTTGTGCTTGCGATATGCCATGTGCATTGCCTATGCCTACTACTTGCACACATGACATGATTGCCATGATTTCCTCTAGTGTGTTGCATCTTCGCTCCACTAGTTTGCATGACTTGATTTCTATGCTTTCTCATGTTGCATCCAATTCTTCGATTACTTGTTCCTATCACATGTTTGGTTGCAACAATGTCATTACTTCACATATGCCATGTCCCATTGCTTGTCACATGATTGCCTTGATTGCCTCACACATGATGAACAATTGCTCTTTCTATTGTTTTGAGTGCCACTTGATTTTCACTACACCCTATGCACATTATGCTTGGATTGTCTTGCACTTGACACATGTGTTTAGTCATATCATCTTCTTGGGTGTTGTGAATGACTCTTATGCCTACCATAGACCGTTCATTGAGAGTCTTATGCATGCTTGCTACAACATTGAGGTAGATGCTTGTTTCCTTGTCCCACATATTAGCATCTTTACCTCACCTTTGCATGATTGTTTCCATGATGCTTTTCCATGTGCCCAATTTATGTGCTTACATGCCATGCCACACTCCCTTGTCACACCATATGCTATGCTTGATGATGACACTTGTTTGGTGAATCACCTCTTGAATGCTCGGTTTTGCTCTAACGCTAACCGCATTTTTTTCCAAGTGTTTGTTCTACTTGTTCCTTTTGAAGGAATCACTAGATGTGCGACATTGGAGAGTGCCCATTTCGAGCTTCATCTGGGCAAGTGCTTGGTGGTTGCCAACTTCTACACGGCGACGCCCTCTCTTTCCCATGGTGATGAAGATCACGATCCGTGGACGGATCTCTCCCAAGGGGGGGGGGGAGATGATGCGGAGCATCCCTCAACCATCACCATGGACGGCTCACCACCATTGCAAGAATAGAGAGGAAGGTTGACAAGAGCTCGTGCACGCGCCATTGAGAACAAGGTCAATTCTGTCCTCTTCGAGTCTCGTTCGGAATCGCATATGAATCGGGTTCTACCTCAAATGGATTCGTTGTGCCTTTGTAGGTATCAAGGACTTGACCATGAGTAAGCTAGAAGGGAGACTCGTGCACTCATCAAGGAAGGAGAAGGAGTGAAGCATCGAGACGTGCATGGAGATGGAGTTCCCGGACACGAAGCCGTGGGAGGGACCAAGTCCCTTGGACACCCCGGGTGCCCGACCGTGTCGCCCCCGGGTGCCCGGCCACCGCATGGGCATCGCCCCAGCCTGACTCGGGTGCCCGGCCCCAAGGCCCCGGGTGCCCGACCTTCGCCCAGCTAGCGCCTGGGCCACACCCTGGGTGCTCGGCCACTTGGGCCCGGGTACCCGGCCTCCTGCCTAAGCCGGCCCACCTTGCCCCGGGTGCCTGGGCTCTCACCCCCCAGGTGCCCGACCTACCCCGTGCCAGCCACCAGCCCTGCCCCGGGTGCCCAGGCCTTGGACACCCGGATGCCTGGTCCTCCTCCAAACCGGTCGGGATGCCCGGCCGGTTTGACCCCGGGTGCCCGCACCACTCCGAGAGCTTGCGTGCCTCTTTGGGGCTTTGCCCTTGTATCCCCCCCCTCTCTTATTTCGTCTCAAAACTATAAGTACCCCCACCTAGCTCATTAGAGGGATAGCAAAGTATATGAGAGACATTAGTGAGCTTTGCTCCTTGTACCCACTCCTCTAGGAGATCATGCCCCCCTATGGAGAAGATCCCTAGTGGATTCAAACCCCCATCTTGGGAAGGATCCCATCATAGGATCATCAAGGCCTCTCTCCTCATAGGATTGGGATGAACTAGTACCTTGTCTCTTTCCTTTGTTGTCCTTGGATTCATTGTGACCTCTTGTGTGTTCTTGGATCTAGCATATGTGTGATTGGATCTAGTCAATTTGAGTGTTTCCCCTCTCTTGTGTTCTTCGTGTTCTTGGGAATTTCCCCTCCAATTCGTGAAAGATCTCCATCTAGGGATCCTCACTACAACACATGGGGTCTGATTGGAGATTGGTTTGACAAGGGGCAGGAGCAATGTATTGGGGAATTCATTGGTCCAAGATTCAGATGTAAAAACCTAGTCCAACTTCTCCAGAAGAGGGGCATCTTGCATATTACTCCAAGTGTTATTTCTACCCCTCACTGGGATTTCAACCAAAGCTAGGGCATCGATGGCCTCATTGAATTGTAACATCTCTGTGAAGTTGCCTCCAACCTTGTTTCTATCACTTGGAAATCGGACATAGTTAAAATCACCCATGATAATCCATTTAGTATCTACTGGCATTTGAATATCTTTGAACCAATTCAGGAACAGGGCCCATATATGTTTGAGGGGATGAAAGAATCTCCAGACAGAGCAGATGTAAAATGAACAGACAGGGAGAAATCATTGTGAAAAAATTCCCTTGTAAGTAGAGAGCCATTCCAGGCAATAAGTAGTCCTCCTGAAGCACCTATTGAGGGGAGAAACTCAAATTGATTGATCCTTCTAGGATAAAAATTCTTGAGATATCTTGCATCAAAAAGTTCTCTTTTGGTTTCTTGAATGCAGATGATGTGGGCATTGCACTCAGCAATTTTGTTCTTCAGAGCCAGCCATTTGTTAGGATCATTAATGCCCCTAATATTCCAATTCAAAATGTTCCAGTTTCTGTTCATTTGAGTCATGATGAAGTGTAGTTGCAAGGTCTGTGATTATATCTTTTAGCTGTGATATCAAACAAACTATAACCTGCTCAATGATCGAGTTAACTTTCAAAACCCCACAGAGTGTGACAAAAGCAGAAGCCATCCATAATGGATCCATCACATTCAAACAGAATCTCAAATCATGACAGATGACCAAATAACATTCAAGCACAGCACACAAACCAATCCAAATGGTGCAAGTGTCACTAACATCTCCACAAAACATGGAATAAGCAAGACTGAGATAAGAGAAGATTCTAGCCATATCATCTGAGAAAGTTCTTACAATACTTGAACAAAAGACGGCCCATACTGCAAAGTTCCAATTTAAAATAAACATCCCAATGACAAAAGTGCTAATAATCAGGTCTAGCATGATTACATATCAGCATAACTAAAACTAAAGATTCTAGGGCCTGAAGATTGCAGGCTTCTTCTGCACCTCCTTAGTAGTGCCCTTGGTCTCCTTCTTTTTCTTGCGCCGGAACAACATCTCATCTGTGCAATCGTTATCGTTGGCCTTGGAAAAGGAAATATAAAGGTTTTTAATAACTCTTGAGGGTAAAGCAGCTGGATCAGTACTGGATGGGAGTCAATTTTTATCTTTGCAAACTTTCCCTCTAAAACCTTTGTTAGCTTCCTGCAATCTATAACTTCTCCGTACCTCGGTTCCACAGATGGGTGCCTTGTCCTTTCTTTTCTTTTCTGGCATAAACAACAAATGTACTTGCCGAGTTTGCTCCTTGATCACCCTCACACTGCTGCGGGCAGGTGTCATATCTTGCTGGGCTGAAGAAACTTCCTGTTGTAGGCTAATCTGCTGAGAAGTAGGTATATGACCAACAATGCATGAGTCAGGTAAGGCAAAAGTAATGAGCTTTTTGTGTACAGATCCTTCAATGATGTAATTACAGAGTTGAGAAGATAATAATGATTTAGCCCAATCAAAGCTACCAGGAGTTAGGAGAGCAACAGTGACAAATTTAAACCATTCACATGGTACCTGAACCACTCTGTCCATTCCATCAGCAGGCTTAAAGTGCTTCTTCCACAGCTCCAGACCTTCCTTAGACAGGAAATCTTCTCCTGCATCTGGCAAAGAGGTGCCTGCTATTAGGTTTCTGATTTGAGGATCCAACTGCTTTGGGTTTTCGACATTAGAAGCAACAATCGCAACATTGAAAATAGGGAGAGGGAAACCAGGTGGGGGCCCAAGACTGGTACCTTTAGAGCTGTCAGAAGCAGTGTGAGCATCCTATGGAATAAGATTGCCAGCAGTTGTGTCTTCCTGAGCCGAAATGATGTTCTCACTGTTGCCCAACTGTACTCCTGCTGGGGCAGAATTGGTAGGCATTGAAGGTGCACTGACAGTGTTTTGGTTGACCTTCAAAGAAGAAACATCAGTAGAGCCAGGGTTGTCATTCAGTGGAAGTATAGTCAAATAAGGAGCTTCCTGGACTACTTGCAGCATATCTGCAGTGGCCTCTTCCTGTTGAACTGCAACAAGTTGATGCACATCATGCAACAAGTTGTCTTGTGGGGTTGTATAGCAATCTTCTCCAGAATATGATCCCGTGCAACTCCAACTAGCTTTGGAATTGGCAGGTTAAGGTCAAAATTTGCCTAAAATTTTGGGTGTTGATCAGGGATGACCAGACAAGCTAGAAGTTCTTCAAGATTCTGAGGGGGAGGGCCTCCAAATACAGAGCTGTCAAACTGAGCATCCCTAGGATGCACTCCAATATTTAGACCAAGAGATAAAGTCAAATCACTGCCATATGCAAATAAAGGAATGGGCACGTCCTCCTCTAGTGGCTCAAGCAAATCATTCAGCTCTAGAAATTCACCATCTTGGTTCTCCTGGTCAACTAGCTGCTACTGCTGAGGCATAGCCCAATACCCCCACCTTCATCTTCTTCTACTTGCTCTAGAACATTATCATCATGTTGAATAAGATGAAAGCCAACAGGTCCTACAAGTAGGTTTTGGTTGGGGTGGTGGAATTGCTCATGTGGTCTTGGGTGAGGATTTCCATTTGTAGGCACTGGATATTCATCTAGCGGAGGATTACCAATGGGCATGTCTTCAAATATGATCACTGGACAGGTTCAAGACTACCCACTGAAGTTCTTTGCACTAGAGACCAAGATGTTGGCAGGAACATCATGAAGCGCATCAATCTTGACACGGACAACGACTGCTACATCAGATGATTTAAATATGTCTCAAACCATCAGTTATCCAAAACCAGCAGTGGCATTTGAAAGTTCATGAAATGAGCGCAGATCAGCAGGGAAACCCACAATCAGTAACCAGACCCTAGTAAGTTCAAAGTTTCTCCAATTCATCCCCTCATTGTGCCTTTGGAAGACAACATGGATGTCTCCAAAAGCATGCACGCCTCTGTTAACCAGGAAATCCTGATCTACCGCGCTAACCAACCTCACAAAAGCTTGTCCAAATGGGCATCGAGAGATAGAAGTGACACCCATGCGCTTGGAATGAAGGAAATCACGCAGAACTTCTTAACATTGGCGAAAGCTGCCTCACCTTCTGGCATCGGAATGATTGTAGCAATGGGAGGTCTTCATTGGCAGGAGAAAGAGCACCATGGATTACATGATGGCGACCGGGCCTACCGTTAACCTCATTGGCATGGTAGCTGGCAGGGATAGAGGGGGCGGGATCGAAAGGAAACATAGCCATCTCTAGCAGTGCCGGCGAGCTCGAGGGAGAAACAGAGGAAAGCACAGGTGATGAATGCGGGTGTTGCAGGGGAGCAGGAATGTGGTGGGAATTGGAGGCGTCGGGTCGAATGGTTGTCTCATTGCTAGGTGGCCTCGGAGCATGCGGGCCAAATTGATTTGAATGGACTGGGCTCGAAAGCATGCTACTGACTGGTTGGGTCCCACCATGAGATAGTGAGTTCGCTTGAGAATCTGTAGCCCTCGGATTTTGCTGCTGGTTGACACGCGCAGGATTGAAAGATGGAACCTTAATTGCGCCATGCATTTTGCAATCTTAACATGGCCCATCCTATTGCAGTTGTGGCAGCGGATCCTATTAGTGCATTTGGACCGAAAGAGGCTCGTCGCGAGGCAACGGACGCAAAAGGGAGGTCTATCATTATGGGCCTTAGTGGCCCTTGAGCGATTTTCAAACCCAGAATTTTGAAAACCCATAGATCCCGCCCCAACAATAGCGATGTTATTGGGTTCAATTAAGATTGGGTTTGAAGACGTCCTTGATTGAATCAGGCGTGGAGAAACAATCAAGTCATGCAAATCTGAAGGATGAACATTCAAGTCACCCGAAGGAAAAATCCGTGGGGATTGAACCACTTCGACGTAAGATCTATGCTCTTTGGAATGATCAGCCAGTGTCCATTCCTGCTCAATTTCTTGCTGGTAGACTGAATTCCTTGCGAAAATCCAGTCCTCCCTTGCCTTAAAGAAAGAAACCCATATTGAAGAGATCATTTGAACAATTCCCACCTATGATGATAGAGAAACCCACATCTCTAGAGGGGACACTGAATTTGGAAGACCAGTTTTGCAGACAAGATACCTTGAAACGGGAAGCATGACCTTGCTACCTCTTGAGATTGTGTTGGTTTTTCCCTTGAAGAGGAAAGGGTGATGCAGCAAAGTAGCGTAAGTATTTCCCTCAGTTTTGAGAGCCAAGGTATCAATCCAGTAGGAGACGACACACAAGTCACCTAGTGTCAGGACCCCGACTCAATGCCACATCGATCTAGCATGTAACACCTCATATCACTTTGCGGCCTCACGCACGGTATTCCCACGGTGTCGCCTTACCTTTGCCCGGGACCGTTTGCGTCTTTTGGCACACGTATATGATAGTGTCGCTAGCATCCATATGATAAGGAGCCCGGGCTGACATGGCTAGTCGTAAACCCAAAGTGGCACAGACTTACAGGGACAGGCATCCATGACCCAGCATCGAACGTGTCGGTCATCAGCGAGTGAATCCAGGCTGTAGCACTGGGCTAGCAGGACTCCGGTGAACCGGGCTGTAGCAGGCTAACAGGACTCCGGTATTCATCGCGTGACATTTCCCCGAAGGGACAGACACAGGAACGAAGAAGGACACATGCCGGCCAGCCTAAGTGTTCCGGAGCAGTAGCAAGCTACCATGGCTCGGTGGAAACACTAGGAGACATTTCCCGGTAAGAGAAGCTACTAAGAATAAACAACTAGGTTGTCAGATCCCACACATACCAAGCATTTCAATAACATACACACAATATGCTCGATATGTGCAAATACAACATGGCATTACAACATGACTCTACAACTCAAGTATTTTATTCAATAGGCTCCGAGGAGCGAGATATTACAAACATGGGTCTCATGACCCAACAATCAGAGCATACAAGTCAAAGCACAAGCGGAAGCTATCATGTCTGAGTACAGACATCTATAAATGAAAAAGGCTGAGAAGCCTGACTATCTACCAAATCCTGCCGAGGGCACAAGATCGTAGCTGAGGTAACAAGCAAAACGTCGAAGACCATACGGAACTACTAGCAAGACTGAGGTCTCTCTGCAAAAAACATAAATTAAGCAACGTGAGTACAAATGTACCCAGCAAGACTTACATCAGAACTAACTACATATGCATCATTATCAACAAAGGGATGGTGGGGTTTCACTGCAGCAAGCCAGCTTTGACTCGGTGGCTATCCTGAACTACGACTGCAAGTAACTCTTTTGAGGTGGCGCACACGAGTCCACATATTCACCATATCAATACACCACTATGGATCCGCTCCCGTCTCCCTACGAGAACGCCATCCATAGCACTCACGCTTATCTTGCGTATTTTAGGGTATCCACTTTCACTTGTCTATGAACTGATATAAGCAACCCAGAAGTCCTTTTCCGCGGACACGGCTATTCGAATAGATGATGTTAACCCTGCAGGGGTGTACTTCTTCACACACACTCTCACCACTTACCGCCGTTTACACGACATATACTCGGCAACCTTCAAGCGGAAGCCCGACGTGGGTGTCGGCCACGGCCTGCCTAAACACTCAAGTCTCTAGTCCAGGTTTATCGCCTATTCGGGTTCCATCCATGAGGAGATCCGGCCGGAGTTTCGCTCACAGCCCGAAACGATGTGAACAGGGTTCCGTGACACCAAATGGGCGCCCGGTATACCCGGCCACGTGCCTACCGCATCACAGCCCACCCCTCCGGTCAGCGCTGCGCACGGCCTCCAGCATACTACAAACACCAGAAACTACTTGCAACTCCTGGACAGAGGAGAAGGGTGATTAAGAAGCCGAGAGGGTCCATTGGTTTCGGGCCCAATGCGTGGTAGTAGCTGAATCATGGATCACAAACACAGAACTCAGTTCCTGAGGACGACTGCAATGAGACAACCCACCATGTACTCCTACATGGCCTCTCACCGCTACCTTTACCAAATCGTGTTCACACGCTTAGCTCACACACTGCAGGACATGTTCAAACACCTCTGATTCATCCCGGATGAATCAGACCTGACTCAACTCTAAGCAGTAGCAGGAATGACAAACAAGCATGAATGAGTAGGCACATTAGGGCTCAAACAACTCCTACTCATGCTAGTGGGTTTCATCTAATTACTGTGGAATGACAGGTCATGCAGAGGATAAAGGGGTTCAGCTACCGCAGCAGGTAACAGATGAATCGATGTTGTCCTAATGCAGTAAAAGAGAGCAGGAGCGAGAGAGTGGGATTGTATCAGAATGAACAAGGGAGTTTTGCTTGCCTGGCACTTCTGAAGATAACATTGAGTCTTCATCAGTGTCAACGATCACAACGTCGGAACATCCTCTACCGGGAGGGAATAGATACCGGCAACAAAGAAGAAATACAATCAATGCAATGCGCAATATGATGCATGCTCATGACATGGCAATATGAATGTGTTTTGAGCTATTGCAACTAGCAACAGATTAAATGAAGTTGGTTTGAATATAAGATTCAAATTCAAACTCCATATGTGATTATTCAGATGCCATTTATATGATTTGTGCTAAACAGCACCTATAAGTTGTTCTAACATGCATGAAAATAGTACAGATGGATAGATTGGATTTTTCTGATCATTTTTCATATATAAATTATTTAATTTGGAGTTACGGTTGAATTTCTATGATTTATTGAAGTTTTAATCATTTTCTGAAATTTCCTGAATATTGAGAATTAAAATAATTCCAGAAAAAGATTTAGCTGCGTCAGTCTGACGCCAGCATGACGTCAGCGAGTCAACGGCCAGGTCCAGGTCAAACCTGACGTGCGGGGTCCACACGTCAGTGACACAGGACCTAATCCCGGTCAAACCCAGCGCTGACTGGGGTTTGACCAGGGGTGGGGCCCACAGTCAGTGGCCTAGGGGATTGGTTAGTGCGTCATTAGTGGCTAATGACAGCGCCACGTCACTGGCCACCGGAGTTCGGCCGGCGGCGACCCGAAACGCGGCGGATGTTCACCGGGGTTGCGCTACGGGCGGCGGCTGGACGCACGAAGGCCACCAGAAGGTAGCCCGTACACGGCCGCACCTAGCTAGCTGCACGAGGGGCCACGGGGTGGCCGGAGACGACGGCGGCGAGCACTTCCGCGGTGGCCGGAGTTCGGGCTGGGGCAGGGACGCGGCTGCAGCGCTCGAGCGAGCAAGCGGAGTGGAGAGGCATCCTCCTGGAGGCGCCAGGAGCGTGTCAGTGCCCCTGGAGCGAGCAGGAGAGGCTCGGGAACGCGGGCTCGCCGGCCATGGCGGACGGCGGCCTCGGGTGACCTCAGGGCTACGGCTAGAGGGCGGGAGCAAGCAGGGGGGCAGAGGGGAAATGCTCAGGGGCTCACGGTGAGTTCAAAGAGAGGGTCGGCGTGCTCGGGGAGGCGGCGGAGACGGCGAATCGGGCCGGCGATCTTCGATGCCCGTCGGTGAAGATGGCGGCGATGGCGTCACTGCAGGGCTCCTGGTGTTGCTTGGAGCGGTGGGGAGGAAGAGTAGGTCGAGGCAGAGCTTTGGGAGGCATCGGGGAGGCGAGGCGGTGGTTGTGGCCGCGGCGAACGGCGTCGGTGGCGACGGGGCTCCGCTCGGTGGAAGAGAGAGGGAGCCAGAGAAGGGGGGGAGAAGGCACGGGGAGAGTGCGAGGCCTGGGAGGGTGCGTGGCGTCGCGGACGGGGTCCAGGGCGACGAGAGGAAGCAGGAGGTGGCCAGGGGAAGCAGGAGGTGGCCGAGGCCTCTCGGGCGCGCGCCACGCCTCGGTCCTTCTGGCGAGGAGGAAGACGACAGGGGGAGTGGAGATGGGCTGGGCCGTGCTGGGCCACGTAAGTGGGCGCCAGGTAACTTCCTTCTCTCTCTCTCTTTTATTTCTTTTCTATTTCTGTTATTTTGTTTTTGATTTGATTTAAAATACCAAATCATTTAATAAAATCCTGGAAACAATTATGGGTGCTTTCTGAATTATTTCAGTGACCCTTAACAATTTCCAACATTTATTTGAACATTTAAATTATTTATAGTGTTTAAATGCCCAAAGTCAAATACAATATGATTTAATTCAAAAATCCAAAAATGACCTAAGAATATATTCATCATTTTTGGCAGAGGTTTCCACCTTAACCAGAAATCATGAACTTTTCTTAGGAACTTTTTGGGTTTATTGAAAAGATTTTAATTCACCCTAGTTGAGTTGATTTAATGCTAGGGTTTGAACATCCCCATTCCAATTTTAGGCAAAATTTAAACATGATGCAACACATGACTAGCTAGCTCAGAGCAAACCAGAAGTTAGGGATGTGACACCTAGTACCTGCACAAACAATCAAGAACCTTGCAACCAATGCGATAAAGGGGTTGTCAATCCCTTCGTGGTCACTTGCAAAAGTGAGATCTAATAAAGATAGTAAAGTAAATATTTTTGGTATTTTTGTTGTATAGATTGGAAAGTAAAGATTGCAAAATAGTAAACGAGATGCAATGTAAATAAAAGAGATGTAATATGATAGAAAAGAGACCCGGGGGCCATAGGTTTCGCTAGTGGCTTCTCTCAAGATAACATGTATTACGGTGGGTGAACAAATTACTGCCGAGCAATTGATAGAAGAGCGCATAACTATGAAGACATCTAATAAATTCCAAATCAAGATTGTCTCTCCCAAAAGGTGTGTACAGAAAGGATGATTGTGGTAAACAAAAAAGCAAAGACTAATATCATACAAGACGCTCCAAGCAAAACACATATCATGTGGCGAATAAAAATATAGCTCTAAATAAAGTTACCGATAAACGAAGAGGAAAGAGGGGATGCCTTCTGGGGCATCCCCAAGCTTAAGCTTTTGGTTGTCCTTGGATATCTTGGGGTGCCATGGGAATCCCCAAGCTTAGACTCTTGCCACTCCTTATCCCATAGTCCGTCAAATCTTTACCCAAAACTTGAAAACTTCACAACACAAAACTCAACAGGAAATCTCATAAGCTCCGTTAGTACAAGAAAGAAAAACCACCACATAAGGTACTGTAATGAACTAATTCTTTATTTGTATTTGTGTTAAACCTACTGTATTCCAACTTCTCTATGGTTCATACCCCCAGATACTAGCCATAGATGCATCAAAATAAGCAAACAACATGCACAAAACAGAATCTGTCGAAAACAGAACAGTCTGTAGCAATATGTAACTTTCGAATACTTCTGGAACTCTAAAACTCCTACCAAAATAGCAAGTCCTTGGAAATTTGTCTATTGATCTACAACAAGAAGAATCAACGCAAAATAACTTTTCTATCATTTATTAGAACTATTATCATGCGCGCAAAAGTTTCTGTTTTCTAGCAGAATAGAATTAACTATCACCGTAGGTTATCCTATAGGTTCTACTTGGCACAAACACTAATTAAAACATAAAACCACATCTAAACATAATCTAGATGAAATATTTATTACTAAACAGAAGTAAAAAGAAAGTAACTAAAATAAAATTGGGTTTCCTCCCAACAAGCGCTATCGTTTAAGGCCCCTAGCTAGGCATAAAAGCGAGAATAGATCTAAGTATTGCCATCTTTGGCATTAAATTCATAAGTGGCTCGCATGATAGATTCATAAGGTAATTTGAGTTTCTTTCTAGGGAAGTGTTCCATGCCTTTCCTTAATGGAAATTGGAATATAATATTCCCTTCCTTCATATCAATAATTGCACCAATCGTTCTAAGGAAAGGTCTACCAAGAATAATAGGACATGAAAGATTGCAATCTATATCAAGAACGATAAAATCTATGGGCACATAATTCCTATTTGCAACAATAAGAACATTATTGATCCTTCCCATAGGTTTATTAATGGTGGGATCCGCAAGGTGCAAGTTTAAAGAGCAATCATGGAAACCTAGCAAATCACATAAAGTTTTCGGAATCGTGGAAACACTAGCACCCAAATCACACAAAGCATAGCATTCATGATTTTAATTTTAATTTTTATAGTAGGTTCCCACTCATCATAAATTTTTCTAGGTATAGGAACTTCCAAATTAAGGTTTTCTTCATAAGATTGCATCAAGGCATCAACAATATGTTTGGTAAAAGCTTTATTTCGACTATAAGCATGAGGAGAACTCAACACAGATTGCAACAAGGAAATACGATCTATTGAAGAACAATTATCATAATTAAATTCCTTGAAATCCATAATAGTGGGTTCAATGCTATGTAAAGTTTTGACCTCTTCAATCCTACTTTTACCAAATTTAGCATCAAGATCTAAAAACTCTGAATCATTGGGACGCCTTTTAACTAAATTTGACTCATCTCTAGTCCCATCATTATCAAGATTCATATTGGAAAACAAAGATTTAATAGGGGACCCATCAATAACTTTTAGATCTTCATCATTATTTTCATGGAAACTAGAAGAACACGCTTTTTATAAAGCAATCTTTCTTAGCATGCATCCTAGCGGTTCTTTCTTTGCACTCATCAATGGAAATTTTCATGGCTCTGAGAGACTCATTGATATCATGCTTAGGTGGAATAGATCTAAGTTTCAAAAAATCAACATCAAGGGAAAGCCTATCAACGTTCCTAGCCAAATCATCAACTTTAAGCAATTTTTCTTCAAGCAAAGCACCGAAATTCTTTTGAGAGATCATAAATTCTTTAACACTATTCTCAAAATCAGAGGGCATCTTATTAAAATTTCCATAAGAGTTGTTGTAGTAATTACCATAATTATTAGAGAAATTACTAGGGAATGGCCTAGAACTAAAGTTTCCTCTATACGCGTTGTTACCAAAATTATTCCTACCAAAAAAATTCACATCCATAGATTCATTATTATTCTCAATCAAAGTAGACAAAGGCATATCATTAGGATCAATAGGAGCACTCTTAGTAGCAAACAATTTCATAAGTTCATCCGTCTTTCCACTCAAAACATTATTTTCTTCTATAACATGAACTTTTTTACCAGTAGATCTTTCGGTGTGCCATTGAGAATAATTAACCATAATGTTATCAAGGAGTTTAGTAGCTTATCCTAAAATTATTTCCATAAAAGTGCCTCCCGCGGCCGAATCTAAAAGATTTCTAGAAGCAAAATTCAATCCGGCATAAAAGTTTTGTATGATCATCCATAAATTCAAACCATGAGTAGGGCAATTGTGAATCATTAATTTCATTCTTTCCCAAGATTGGGCAACATGCTCATGATCAAGTTGTATAAAATTCATAATATCGTTTCTAAGAGAGATAATATTGGCGGGAGGAAAATACTTAGAGATAAAAGCATCTTTGCACTTATTCCAAGAATCAACACTATTTTTAGGCAAAGACGAAAACCAAGTTTTAGCACGATCTCTAAGCGAAAACGAAAATAGCTTCAATTTAACAATATCATTATCCGTATCTTTCTTGTTTTGCATATCACGCAAATCAACAAAGTTGTTTAGATGAGTGGCGGCATCTTCACTAGGAAGGCCGGAGAATTGATCTTTCATAACAAGATTCAACAAAGCAACATTGATTTCAAAAGATTCAGCATCATTAAGAAGAGCAATCGGAGTGCTAAGGAATTCATTATTATTAGTATTGGAAAAGCCACACAATTTGGTATTATCTTGAGCCATGGTGACAAGCAATCCAACACACAAGCACACAAGAGGCAAGCGAAAAAGAGAGGAGAATGGGAAAGAGAGGGTGAATAAAACGGCAAGGGTGAAGTGGGGGAGAGGAAAATGAGAGGCAAATGGCAAATAATGTAATGCGAGGGAGATGAGTTTGTGATGGGTACTTGGTATGTCTTGACTTGAGCGAAGACCTCCCCGGCAATGGTGCCAGAAATCCTTCTTGCTACCTCTTGAGCACTGCGTTGGTTTTCCCTTGAATAGGAAAGGGTGATGCAGCAAAGTAGAGTAAGTATTTCCCTCAGTTTTTGAGAACCAAGGTATCAATCCAGTAGGAGGATCCTCAAAAGTCCCACGCACCTACACAAACAAGCAAGAACCTCGCAACCAACGCGATAAAGGGCTTGTCAATCCCTTCACAGTAACTTGCAAAAGTGAGATCTAATAGAGATAATAAGATAAGATAAATATTTTTGGTATTTTTATGATATAGATTGGAAAGTAAAAGATGCAAATAAAAGTAGATGGAAAACTTATATGATAAAAGATATACCCAGGGGCCATAGGTTTCACTAGTGGCTTCTCTCAAGATAGCATAAGTATTACGGTGGGTGAAAAAAATACTGTCGAGCAATTGATAGAAAAGTGCATAGTTATGAGAATATCTAGGTATGATCATGTATATAGGCATCACGTCCGCAAAAGTAGACCGACTCCTACCTGCATCTACTACTATTACTCCACACATTGACCGACTCCTGCCTGCATGTAGAGTATTAAGTTCATGAAGAACAGAGTAACACATTAAGAAAGATGACATGATGTAGAGGGATAAACTCATGCAATATGATATAAACCCCATCTTTTTATCCTCGATGGCAACAATACAATACGTGCCTTGCTGCCCCTGCTGTCACTGGGAAAGGACACCGCAAGATTGGACCCAAAGCTAAGCACTTCTCCCATTGCAAGAAAGATCAATCTAGTAGGCCAAACCAAACTGATAATTCGAAGAGACTTGCAAAGATAACCAATCACACATAAAAGAATTCAGAGAAGATTCAATTATTTCTCATAGATAAACTTGATCATAAACCCACAATTCATCAGATCTCGACAAACACACCGCAAAAAGAGTTACATCGAATAGATCTCCAAGAAGATCGAGGAAAACTTTGTATTGAGATTCAAAGAAAGAGAAGAAGCCATCTAGATAATAACTATGGACCCGAAGGTCTGTGGTAAACTACTCACAACTCATCGGAGAGGCCTTGGAGATGATATAGAGGCCCTCCGTGGTCGATTGCCCCTCCGGCGGAGCGCCGGCGAAGGCTCCAAGATGGGATCTCATGGATACAGACAGGTGCGGTGGTGGAATTAGGTTTTCGTGGTGCTCTTCGATGTTTTCAGGGTACGGGAGTATATATAGGCGAAAGAAGTACGTCGGTGGAGCCACGAGGGGCCCACGAGGGTGGGGGGCGCGCCGGGCACCCTTGTGGCCGCCTCGTTTGTTGCTTGACGTCCACTCCAAGTCTCCTGGTTTGCATTTGTTCCAAAAAGATTGCTCCTAAATGTTTCATCCCATTTGAACTCCATTTGATATTCCTTTTCTTCAAAACACTGAAATAGGCAAAAAACAGCAATTCGGGCTGGGCCTCCGGTTAGTAGGTTAGTCCCAAAAATGATATAAAAGTGTGAAGTAAAGCCCATAAACATCCAAAACGGGTAATATAATAGCATGGAACAATAAAAAATTATAGATACGTTGGAGACGTATCAATAAGCCAGTTGCAGTTTGTCAATGAATTTTGTACCAACGAATTTTCCAACCACTGCCCTATCATCTTCATACCTCAGATGTATACCTGCATTCAATTAAATAGAGGAGCACTGACATCAGATGGTGACACAAGGAACTAAAAGGACAAAGTAAACAAGGATAAATGCATACAAAATTATGACCAAAGAATTCATCTATGGTCTAAGGAAACTTTGAAATGATTTGTAACAAGCTACGAAAGTTACAGAAACAGAATAGATAGTCCGTGGGGATTGGGCGTAAGTGAAATACAGTCATTGGTGTGTGCATACGCATAAGAATGCCTACCATTTATAGATCTATATAGAAAATAAAAATAAATGTATGAGTGATAGTGATAGGGACACACACAAAAGCTGTGACTCGATTCTAAATGGCACGAGTTTTGATTTATACCAGGTGTTACTTCCATAGAAAATGACTTTTTTTCAGCTATGGTTACTATAAATCAATGGTCCAGGGGTACGTAAATGGTCCTCCCACAATCTACATATCACAATTTAGCAAAAAAAAAAACAAAAAATTTGTTGTTCAACCACAATTTCAGAAATAACACCAATCAGTGTGCATTTCAGCCACCTTCGGCATTGGAAATCAAGAGTAATAGTACAAAACAAGATAAACAATAAGTAACGCCAATAAACCGGTCTTCAACCTAGTGTTTTGTTAATCGGTCTGTACCAAGCATCAATGCTATCTACACTCCTATCACGACTGATAAAACAGAACCATCCTTTGGACATTCTTATTAATTTTACGCTAAAAGAGAGCTTATTAGGCCAACAAACAGTGCAATGTGATTTCTTAGGTACTTAGCAACCTCTCATAGATTAATAAGAAACACTTTAGTAACGGAGTCAGTGTGTACCTTTTGGCAAATTAATGCATTGTTCCATGAGCAGCTACAATTATTAATGAAGTAAGCACAAGGTTGAGCTCTTGAAAACAGGATACATTGCCACTGGCAGCATGTGAATATTCCATGAGAAGCTACAACTATTGTGTGAGGTAATCAACTAATACACATACTCAGCCATTCTGATTATGAAATATATCTCTCCCAAGATCTACACATACACATGCTTATAGAAATAAATGTCTAACATATGGAAATGTACGCACCAGCTACTATTCTTGGGGTGTCACCAGTAGCAAAACCCACACCCCAAATTGTAAAATCTGATGTCACCAGCAAGATTGCTGCACAAACAAACTGCTTGAATCTAACGAATAAAGACTGGAGCATCCTAAGCGCATACAACATGATCTATGAACACAGTTTTTTCCAAAGCATATGAATCAAATTAACAAACTAATATGACCAACAGCTCTCGCCATCTTCTAAAGTTAATCACAGGAAATTGTTGCATAGAGAAAAAAATCAAAATCACATCAGCAAAGAAAAGCTATTTCCATGAAGTGCAGTAGAAGCAGTTAGGAGAGGATGCTGCAATTTCCAAACAAAGTATAAATAGATATGTGATACACATGAAATAAATCATTATATCTCATAACACACTAAATTAGAAAGAATCAAAGATATGGACATAATAAAATTAAACTTCGATTATATAAATATGCATCAACACAGTAGCCATTCAGTTCATAGTTTACAGGGGAAAGGAACAAACAACTGCATCGCTTCCTGGTTCGCTAGTGTTGTACAATGACAAATGCAAATACCTTGTTCTCCGGGACCACCAGCATGGTGGCGTCGGATGCGCTCGCCGTCGCTTGATGTGTGTGGAGCTGCCCAAGCCACACCCATGGTCACCTCTCCTGCCACCTATCCAGCGCGTTGCACCAAGCACCATGCTCAACGGTGCTATCCATCGGCCCGCATCGAGGCACCACCAGGACGCTCGATTTCGCATGGGTCTCCTTTTCCTTGTCCAAATTCCATCTGGAAGCTTCCCAACAGAGAGAGAAAGAAAGAGTATCACTACTGTAGCTACCCAGGGTACTATAAAAATACATGGATGGAAGCAAGACTAAAAAATAAAAATAATAGAGAAGATAGTTATTTAGTATAGCACTTTTTTTCCTTTTGAAGGATTTAGAACAGTAGTTAGGACCAATAGAAATCCATTTTACCGATCAGGTGTTTGAACGGATATACCAAGTTTAACTATCAATGTTTAGGGTCGTCCCATCAGGGCATTTGAAAAACTGCTATGAAGAAGAGTTAACTTCTTTAATCAACCCTGTAGAGCAATGTATTTATCAAGGAATGGAACAAAATTCAGAGCTATATGAATATGCAGAAAACTACACAAATACACAGGCAAACAAGTTGTTGTAAAGCAAAATTCGGTTTGGGAAGGACAATTTCAATGATTCAGTAAAGTTGCAGAAGTTTAGTTATCTACCCAAAAGAGTGAATTAATATGCAGTATAAAGGCAAACATATGGATGGGAAGGCCCATCCTAAAAATCATACAATTGAAAGGAGGGAAACACATCAAGCAAAGGAACAAAAATCTCCTTTATAGAGGGGAAAGGAGCTGCAGGACAAATCGATCCCCTACTTGACGAGGAAAGAGCAAGGTACCAAACAAACTAAGAAAGGAAACAAAAAAACTTACTATGACTCTAGTCAGGCCAGAGAGCATCTCCTGAGCAGGAAAAAAAATCCCATTTGCAGAAACTTATCCAAGGCACCCAACAAACTTAAAAGGGTAACTCATAGACTAAAATAAACAAAAAAAAATTGCTCATAGACTGGGCCCAACAGCACAACTGGAATGGTGAAGAAGCTCACCCAATAGCACAATAAGAGGATATACTGGGCCCTATCACCCTGCATCCCCGGAGCCTCCGTTAGCACACTCGTTTTTGCCGGGGTCTCCTGGTCTCCCTCCAAATCTTAATCGATGGCTAAGCACCCAGAAGGATGAGCCCCTTGCAGAAAGAGATAAGATGGAGATCAGCAATGGAGGAAGGCGATGGCGGAGCTACACACGGGTGTCCTCTTTTATACATTGCGCTGTCGCCCACTTCCTTGGCGAGGACTACCTCGGCTAGTTCCTGGAGTCCAGCCTCCGCCCAGGATGCCGGTCCCGTCGCCTTTGCCTGCAGACGGACGAGCTATCTCCCAAAGCCAATGTTGTTTGCATCTTCCTCCTTCGCATGAGAGTAGAGAAGCAAGGGATGGAGGATGAGAAGGGGCCGATGCGGGAGGGGCGTAGTGGCCGTGGGATCATATGGAAAGGGGGATAGGGTTCGTGGCGGCTGACCAGGGAGAGAGATCGAGGAGGGAGAAAGGGGTGCGGGCGTGCGGGTGAGGGGATTGGGCGAGGCCTGCCCCACGCTCCCGTAGACGGCGTGATGCGCACGCGCCGCATGGGAAGAGGGCAAACCCGCACCTGGAATCAGCTCAACTAACCGACACACATGCTGAAAGAGCCCACCAATCATTAGCCATTTGAAGTCACCACGCGGTAAAAACCAGATGTGAAACAACCAGCGAACATCCAACGCCTCGAACGAAGTCAAAACTCGGACTTACCAGGATCGAACAGCAGGGAACGCTTGACATCGGGGAAGCTTCGTGCGAACGAGTTGTCCTGGAACCTTATAGGTTTAAATTGGTGTTAAACCTACTGTATTCCAACTTTTCTATGGTTCATACCCCCCCGATACTACTCATAGATTGATCAAAATAAGCAAACAACACACGAAAAAAAGAATCTGTCAAAAACAAAACAGTCTGAGAAATCTGTAACTTTAGAATACTTATGTAAATCTAACAATTCTGAAATAAATTGGTGGACGTGAGGAATTTCTCTATTAATTATCTACAAAAAGAATCAACCTAAAAGCACTCTCCAGTAAAAATGACAGCTATTCTCGTGAGCGCAAAAGTTTCTGTTTTTTACAGCAAGATCGCAAAGACTTCACCCAAGTCTTCCCAAAGGTTCTACTTGGCACAAACACTAATTAAAACATACAACCACATCTAACCATAATCTAAATGAATTATTTATTACTAAACAGGAGCAAAAAGCAAAGAACAAAAATAAAATTGGGTTGCCTCCCAACAAGCGCTATCGTTTAACGCCCATAGTTAGGCATAAAAACAAGAATAGATCTAGGTATTGCCATCTTCGGTATGCAATCCATAAGTGGCTCTCATATTGGATTCATAAGGTAATTTAATTTTCTTCCTAGGAAAGTGTTCCATGCCTTTCCTTAGCGGAAATTGGAATCTAATATTTCTTTCTTTCATGTCAATAATTGCACCAATCGTTCTAAGGAAAGTTCGACCAAGAATAATAGGACATGTAGGATTGCAATCTATATCAAGAACAATGAAATCTATGGGCACATGATTCCTATTTGCAACAATAAGAATATCATTAATCCTTCTCATAGGTTTCTTAATGGTGGAATCCGCAAGATGCAAATTTAAAGAACAATCATCAAATTCACGGAAACCTAGCACATCACACAATTTTTTGGAATCATGGAAACACTAGCACCCAAATCACACAAAGCATAGCATTCATAATCTTTAATCTTAGTTTTAATAGTAGGTTCCCACTCATCATAAAGTTTTCTAGGGATACAAACTTCTATTTCAAGTTTTTCTTCATAAGATTGCATCAAAGCATCAACGATATGTTTAGTAAAAGCTTTATTTTGATTATAAGCATGAGGATAATTTAACATGGATTGCAACAAGGAAATACAATCTATCAAAGGAAAATTATCATTATTAAATCCCTTGAAATCCGAAATATTGGGTTCATTGGTATGTAAAGTTTTGACCTCTTCAATCCCACTTTTATCAATTTTTGCATCTAGATCAAAAATTCTGAATCATTGGGGCGCCTTGTAACTAAAGTTGACTCATCTCTAGTCCCATCTTTATTAAGATTCATATTGGAAAAAAAAGATTGAATATGAGTCACATCAATCACTTTTAGATCTTCATCATTATTATCATCTAGATCTTCCGGTTTAGCGGCCATCTTATTAACTAAGGTGGCTTGCTTATCCGAAATTTGGCCCACTAAATTTTCAAGATGAGCAAACTGATATTTCAAACCATAAAATTCCTTAGACATATCATTGAGCTCTTTATTCATGTACTCCATAAAACCTTTTTGTTCTTTCAGCTCGTCTCTGAAGAAATTGTTATGCTCAAATTGCAAAGACATAAAGCTTCTAGCGTCGTTTTCAATTTCTTCCAACCTCCTAAGGTGAGGATCAACGCTTTTTGGCAGAGCCATCAAAGCAAACAGGCACACTAACACACAAGAACACAAGAAGCAAACGAAAAGAGGCGAACTGAAGAGGGGTGAAGAAAAGGCAAAGGTTTTCGACAATTGTTTTAGAAGTGGGGGAGAGGAAAATGAGAAGCAAATGGCAAATAATGTAATGCGATGGAGAGGAGTTTATGATGGGTACTTGGTATGCCTTGACTTGGCGTAGATCTCCCCGGCAAAGGCGCCAGAAATTGGCAAGTTGACGGAAGACCAAATCTTGTCTTGACTTGGCGAAAATCTCCCCGGCAACAGCGCCAGAAATCCTTCTTGCTACCTCTTGAACATGTGTTGGTTTTTCCCTTGAAGAGGAAAGGGTGATGCAGCAAAGTAGCGTAAGTATTTCCCTCAGTTTTGAGAACCAATGTATCAATCCAGTAGGAGACGACACACAAGTCACCTAGTACCTACACAAACAATCAAGAACCTTGCAACCAACGCGATAAAGGGGTTGTCAATCCCTTCATGGTCACTCGCAAAAGTGAGATCTAGTAAAGATAGTAAAGTAAATATTTTTGGTATCTTTGTTGTATAGATTGGAAAGTAAAGATTGCAAAATAGTAAACAAGATGCGATGTAAATAAAAGAGATGTAGTATGATAGAAAAGAGACCCGGGGGCCATAGGTTTCACTAGTGGCTTCTCTCAAGATAGCATGTATTACGGTGGGTGAACAAATTACTGTCGAGCAATTGATAGAAGAGCACATAATTATGAAGACATCTAAGGCAATGATCATGAACATAGGCATCACGTCCGTGTCAAGTAGACCAAAACGATTCTGTAGCTACTACTATTACTCCACACATCGACCGCTATCCAGCATGCATCTAGAGTATTAAGTTCACAAGAACGGAGTAACGCTTTAAGCAAGATGACATGATGTAGAGGGATAAACTCAAGAAATATGATATAAACCCCATCTTTTTATCCTCGATGGCAACAATACAATACGTGCCTTGCTGCCCCTACTGTCACTGGGAAAGGACACCACAAGATTGAACCCAAAGCTAAGCACTTCTCCCATTGCAAGAAAGGTCAATCTAGTAGGCCAAACTAAACCGATAATTCGAAGAGATTTGCAAAGATATCAAATCATGCATATAAAATTTCAGAGAAGAACCAAATAATATTCATAGACAATAAAGTTCATAAATCCACAATTCATCGGATCTCGGCAAACACACCGCAAAAGAATATTACATTAAATAGATCTCCAAGAACATCGAGGAGAACTTTGTATTGAGAATCAAAGAGAGAGAAGAAGCAATCTAGCTAACAACTATGGACCCGAAGGTCTGTGGTAAACTAGTCACTCTTCATCGGAGTGGCAATGGTGTTGATGTAGAAGCCCTCCATGATCGATTCTCCCTCTGGTAGATCGCCGGAAAAGGCCCCAAGATGGGATCTCACGGGTACAGAAGGTTGCAGCGATGGAAAAGTGGTTTCGTGGCTCCCCCTAATGTTTATAGGGTATAAGAGTATATATAGGCGAAAGAAGTACGTCGGTAGAGCTACGAGGGGCCCACGAGGGTGGGGGCGCGCCTACCCCGCTGGGCACGCCTTCCAACTGCATGGCCTCCTCGCAGAGTCCCAGACTTCAACTCCAAGTCTTCTGGATTGCTTTTGGTCCAAGAAAGATCCTCGCGAAGGTTTCATTCCGTTTGGCCTCTGTTTGATATTCCTTTTCTGCAAAACTCTAAAACAGGCAAAAAACAGAAACTGGCACTGGGCCTCCGGTTAATAGGTAAGTCTCAAAAATAATATAAAAGAGCATATTAAAACCCATTAAACATCCAAAATAGATAATATAATAGGATGGAACAATCAAAAATTATAGATACGTTGGAGAGTATCAGACCTCCAAATCAAGATTGCAGAATGAGACTGGCCGAGTCAATGTTGATATAGAGCCTTGAACAAGAGAATTCCGCTGCCATGACGAATTACTTGATCTTGCAGCCATCAAAGTGATTCACTGGAACACCAAATTTCTTCCAGATGAAGGCCTCTAACGCCAACCTAGGCTCGAACGTGAGATCAGAAAGAGACATACTGATGGAGATCAAAAGCGCTAAAGGAGGGATTGAGTGGGAAGTTGGCCGTCGGTGCCAGAGTGGCCGCTGGCAGGTGGGGTGGCGGCCGGCGCCTGAGTGGCAATCGGCAGGTGGGGTGGCCGCCGCGGCCGGAGAGGCACGCGGCGGGTGGGGTGGGTTTGCTTATTTTGATGAACCTATGGGTAATATCAGGGGGTATGAACCATGGAAAAGTTGGAATACAGTAGATATTACACCAATATAAATAAATAATGAGTTCACAACAGTACCCATAAAGTGGCGATTTGTTTTTCTTATATTAATGGAGCTTATGGGATTTTCTGTTGAGTTTTGTATTGTGAAGTTTCCAAGTTTTGGGTAAGGATTTGATGGACTGTGGAATGAGGAGTGACAAGAGCCTAAGGTTGGGGATGCCCAAGGCACCCCAAGGTAATATTCAAGGACAACCAAGAGCCTAATCTTGGGGATGCCCCGGAAGGCATCCCCTCTTTTGTCTTCGTCTTTCGGTAACTTTACTTGAGGCTATATTTTTATTCACCGCATGATCTGTGTTTTGCTTGGAGCGTCTTGTATGATTTGAGTCTTTGCTTTTTATTTTGCCACAATCATCCTTGTTGTACACACCTTTTAAGAGGGACACGCATGAATCGTGATTTATTAGAATACTCTATGTGCTTCACTTATATCTTTTGAGCTAGGCAATTTTGCTCTAGTGCTTCACTTATATCTTTTTGGAGCACGGCGGCGATTTTATTTTATAGAAATTGATGAAATCTCATGCTTCATTTGTATTATTTTGAGAGTCTCTAAACATCATGGTAATTTGCTTTGGTTATAAATTTAGTCCTAATATGATAGACATCCAAGAGGGATATAATAGAAACTTTCATATAAAGTGCATTGAATACTATGAGAAGTTTGATACCTTATGATTGTTTTGAGATATGAAGATGATGATATTGGAGTCATGCTAATGGAGTAATTGAGAATTTGAGAAATACTCGTGTTGAGGTTTGTGATTCCCGTAGCATGCACGTATGGTGAACCGTTATGTAATGAAGTTGGAGCATGAGGTATTTTTTGATTGCCATCCGTTGGGTGGAGGTCGGGATCGCGCGATGGTTAACTCCTACCAACCCTTCCCCTAGGAGCATGCGCATAGTGCTTGGTTTAGATGACTAATAGATTTTTGCAATAAGTATGTGAATTCTTTATGACTAATTGATACGTCTCCAATGTATCTATAATTTATGAAGTATTCATGCCATGTTTATAATAATTTTATATGGTTTTGGTATGATTTGCATGGAACTAACCCAGACTGACACTGTTTTTAGGAGAACTACTATGGTGTTGTTTTTTGTGCAGAATTCAAAGTTCTCCAAACACCGCAAAACTTTTTGTGGTTTTTTTATGGACCAAAAGACCACCAATGTGATAGAGCAGCACATGGGGGTGCCCCGAGGGGGGGGGGCACAACCCACCAGGGCGCGCCTGGGCCCCCAGGCGGACCCTGGTGGGTTGTGCCCACCTCGGAGGCCACCGTGCCCCTTCTTTGCCCTATAAATTCCCAAATATTCCAAAAACCCTTGGGGAGAACCTAGATCGGAAGTTCTGCCACCGCAAGCCTCTGTAGCCACTAAAAACCAATTGGGAGACCATTCCGGCACCCTACCGGAGGGGGAGATCATCACCGGTGGCCATCTTCATCATCCCGAAGGCCACCACAATGAGGAGGGATTAGTCCACCCTCGGGGCTGAGGGTTTGTACCATTAGCTATGTGTTTAATCTCTCTCTCGCGTGATCTTGAGATGTCACGATCTTGACGATCTTGATGTATCATGGGCTTTGTTAATGTAGATGGATCATATGATGTTTCTCCCCTCTCTACACTTGTTGTGATGAATTGAATCTTTACCCTTGAAGTTTTGTCTTGTTAAATTGAATGTTCAGATCTGAGAGCACATGATATATGTCTTGCATATGAATACCTGTGGTGACAATGGGGTATTATTTTGATTCACTTGATATATGTTATGGCACTCAACTTGTGGATTCCCGCGGTGACTGGGGTAATCTATGCATAGGGGTTGATGCACGTTTTTATTATCTTTTCTCTGATAGAAACTTTGGGGTCCCCTTGTAGTTCTTTGTGTGGATTGAGTATTATGAATCTGAAATTGTTTGATACATATCATATAATTAAATCATGGGTACTCGCGGTGACATTGGGGTATCTAGGTGACACTAGAGTTGGTTGATATGTATCATATGGTGTTATTTTAGTACGAACTCTTGACTAGATCGATCAGAAAGAATAGCTTGTTGTTATTTTAGTACAAACTCTATATAGATTGATTAGAAAGAATAGCTTTGAGGTGGTTTCGTACCCTACAAACAATTTCTATCTTTTGTTCTCCGCTAATAGGAACTCAGGAGTGATTCTTTATTGCACTTTGAGGGATAATCATATGATCCAACTATGTTAGCATTGTTGAGAGATTGCACTAGTGAAAGTATGCACCCTAGGCCTCATTTTCCATCATTGCAATATCGTTTGTGCTCTGTTTTATCATTTACTACCGTGCTGTTTTTTATCGTTCGCACTATAAAAACTCATATCTACTATCCATACTACACTTTTATCACCATCTCTTCGCCGAACTAGTGCACCTATACAATTTGCCATTGTATTGGGTGTGTTGGGCACACAAGAGATTTCTTGTATTTGATTGCAGGGTTGCTTGAGAGAAACTATATTCATCCTACGCCTCACACGGATTGATAAACCTTAGGTCATCCACTTGAGGGAAAATTTCTACTGTCCTACAAAACTCTACGCTTGGAGGCCCAACACGAGTCTACAAGAATAAAGTTGCATAGTAGACATCACTAATTTTGAGTCCATGGATTATCCTCACTCTCACCCTTCCACCATTGCTAGCCTCTCTTGTGCCGCAACTTTCGCCGGTACCATACACCCAGCATATACCTTCCTCAAAACAGCCACCATACCTACCTATTATGGCATTTCCATAGCCAATCCGAGATATATTGCCATGCAACTTTCCACCGTTCCGTTTATTATGACACATATCGTCATTCTCATATTGCTTTGCATGATCATGTAGTTGACATCGTATTTGTGGCAAAGCCAACCTTCATAATTCTTTCATACATGTCACTCTTGATTCATTGCACATCCCGGTACACTGCCGAAGGCATTCATATAGATTCATATTTTTGTTCTAAGTATCAAGTTGTAGTTTTTTTGAGTTGTAAGTAAATAGAAGTGTGATGATCATCGTTATTAGAGCATTGTCACATGTGAGGAAATAAAAAAGGCAAAGAAGCCAAATAAAAAAAGAGGCCAAAGAAGCCAAAGAAAAAAAAGAAAATAGAGAGAAAATAGAGTAGGGGCAATGTTACTATCCTTTTTCCACACGTGTGCTTCAAAGTAGCACCATGATCTTCATGATAGAGAGTCTCCTATTTTATCACTTCGATATACTAGTGGGAATTTTTCATTATAGAACTTGGCTTGTATATTCCAATGATGGGCTTCCTCAAATCGCCCTAGGTCTTCATGAGCAAGCAAGTTGGATGCACACCCACTTAGTTTTTCTTTTTGAGCTTTCATAAACTTATAGCTCTAGTGCATCCGTTGCATGGCAATCCCTACTCACTCACATTGATATCTATTGATGGGCATCTCCATAGCCTGTTGATACGCCTAGTTGATGTAAGACTATCTCCCTCTTTTTGTCTTCTCCACAAACACCGTATTCTATTCCACCTATAGTGCTATGTCCATGGCTCACGCTCATGTATTGCGTGAAAGTTGAAAAAGTTTGAGAATACTAAAGTATGAAACAATTGCTTGGTTGAAACTGGGGTTGTGCATGATTTGAATACTTTGTGTGATGAATATGGAGCATAGCTAGACTATATGATTTTGTACAGATAAGCTTTCTTTGGCCATGTTATTTTGAGAAGACACAATTGCCTTGTTAGTATGCCTGAAGTATTATTGTTTTTATGTCAATATTAAACTTCTGTTTTGAATCTTATGGATCTGAACATTCATGCCACAATAAGGAATTACATGGATAAATATGTTAGGTAGCATTCCACATCAAAAATTCTGTTTTTATCATTTACCTACTCGAGGACGAGCAGGAATTAAGCTTGGGGATGCTTGATACGTCTCCAACGTATCTATAATTTTTTATTGTTCCATGCTGTTATATTATATGTTTTGGATGTCTTATATGCATTAATATGCTATTTTATATTGTTTTTGGGACTAACCTATTAACCTAGAGCCCAATGCCAGTTCCTATTTCCCCCTGTTTTTGAGCTTCACAGAAACGGAATGCCAAACGGAATGAAACCTTCGTGATGATTTTTCTTGGACCATACGACAACGAGGAGACTTGGAGATGAAGTCGGAAGGGCCACGAGGAGGCCACAAGGATGGAGGGCATGCCCAGGGGGGTAGGGCACGCCCCCACCCTTGTGGGCCCATCGTGCACCTCCTGACCTAATTATTTTGCCTATATATTCCCATATATCCCCAAACCAACGGAGGCATGAACAAAAACACTTTTCTGCTGCCGCAACCTTTTGTACCCATGAGATCCCATCTAGGGACCTTTTCAGGTGTCCTGCCGGAGGGGATTCGATCATGGAGGGCTTCTACATCAACACTATTGCCCTTCCAATGAAGCGTGAGTAGTTTACCACAGACCTACGGGTCCATAGCTAGTAGCTAGATGGCTTATTCTCTCTCTTTGATTCTCAATACCATGTTCTCCTCGATTTTCTTGCAGATCTGTTTGATGTAATACCTTTTTGCGGTGTGTTTGCTGAGATCCGATGAATTGTGGATTTATGATCAGCTTATCTATGAATATTATTTGAATCTTCTCTGAATTCTTATATGCATGATTTGATATCTTTGTAATTCTCTTCAAACTATCGGTTTGGGTTGGCCAACCAGATTGGTTTTTCTTGCAATGGGAGAAGTGCTTAGCTTTGGGTTCAATCTTGCGGTGTCCTTTCCCAGTGACAGTAGGGACAGCAAGGCACATATTGTATTGTTGCCATCGAGGATAAAAAGATGGGGTTTTCATCATATTGCTTGAGTTAATTCCTCTACATCATGTCATCTTACTTAATGTGTTAATTCGTTCTTTATGAACTTAATACTCTAGATGCATGCTAGATAGCGATCGATGTGTGGAGTAATACTAGTAGATGCAGGCAGGAGTCAGTCTACTTGACACGGACGTGATGCTTATATTCATGATCATTGCTTTAGATATCATCATAACTTTGCGCTTTTCTATCAATTGCTCGGCAGTAATTTGTTCACCCACTGTATTATTTTCTATCTTGAGAGAAGCCTCTAGTGAAACCTATGGCCCCCGGGTCTAATTTCCATCATACAAGTTTCCGATCTACTATTCTTGCAATCTTTCGCTTTTCGAACTATAAACCAAAAATACCAAAAATATTTACTTTATCGTTTATCTATCTCTATCAGATCTCACTTTTGTAAGTAACCATGAAGGGATTGACAACCCCTTTATCGCGTTGGGTGCATGTTTGTTTGATTATTTGTGCATGTATTCGGTGATTTGTGCGTTGTCTCCTACTGGATTGATATCTTGGTTCTCAAATTGAGGGAAATACTTATCTCTACTTTGCTGCATCACCATTTCCTCTTCAAGGGAAAAACCAACACAAGCTCAAGAAGTAGCAAGCGCCATCAAATTTGTTGAGATAAGTGCCACTTTGTAGGTTATCCCAAATGGTTGGGTATTCCTCTATCACTACACCAAGGCAAAGTGTTTTGTCACTGAGTGCAGCAATTTTGAAGATAATATTTTCTGCAAAAGAGTGAGTGGGAGGATAGTGCATCTCGACAAGATTGTAGAATCTTCATGATCAGGTCAAAGAAAACAAATGGTAGAAGTGTGATACGTCCATTTTGCATCATGCTTTTATATCGATATTTATTGGAATATGGGCTGTTACTACACATTATGTCACAATACTTATGCCTTTTATCTCTTATTTTACAAGGTTTACATGAAGAGGGGAATGCCGACAGCTGGAATTCTGGGCTGGAAAAGGAGCAAATATTATAGACCTATTCTGCACAACTCCAAAAGTCCTGAAACTCCACGAAAGTCAGATTTAGAATATATTAAAAATATTGGGCGAAGAAAGCACTAGAGGGGGCACCCACTGTCCACGAGGGTGGGGGCGCGCCCTCCCCCCTGGGCGTGCCCCCTACCTCGTGGGCCACCTGGAAGCCCCCCGATGCCCATCTTCTGGTATAAGGTGTCTTATGCCCTGGAAAATATCATAAGGAAGCTTTCAGGATGAAGCGCCGCCGTCTTGAGGCGGAACCTGGGCGGAACCAATCTAGGGCTCCGGTGGAGCTGTTCTGTCGGGGAAACATCCCTCCGGGAGGGGGAAATCATCACCATCGTCATCACCGTCGATCTTCTCATCAAGAGGGGGTCAATCTCCATCAACATCTTAACCAGCACCATCTTCTCTCAAACCCTAGTTCATCTCTTGTATCCGATCTTTGTCTCAAAACCTCAGATTGGTACCTGTGGGTTGCTAGTAGTGTTGATTACTCCTTGTAGTTGATGCTAGTTGGTTTATTCGGTGGAAGATTATATGTTCAGATCCTTTATGCATATTAATACCCCTCTGATTTTGAACATGAATATGATTTGTGAGTAGTTACGTTTGTTCCTGAGGACATGGGAGAAGTCTTGTTATAAGTAGTCATGTGAATTTGGTATTCGTTCGATATTTTGTTGAGATGTATGTTGTGCTTCCTCTAGTGGTGTTATGTGAACGTTGACTACATGACACTTCACCATTGTATGGGCCTAGAGGAAGGCATTGGGAAGTAATAAGTAGATGATGGGTTGCTAGAGTGATAGAAGCTTAAACCCAAGTTTATGCGTTGCTTCGTAAGGGGTTGATTTGGATCCATATGTTTCATGCTATGGTTAGGTTTACCTTAATTATTCTTTCGTAGTTGCGGATGCTTGCGAGAGGGGTTAATCATAAGTGGGATGCTTGTCCAAGGAAGGGCAGTACCCAAGCACCGGTCCATCCACATATCAAATTATCAAAGTACCGAACGCGAATCCTATGAGCATGATGAAAACTAGCTTGACGAAATTCCCATGAGCCTTCGGGAGCGCTTTCCTTTATATAAGAGTTTGTCCAGGCTTGTCCTTTTCTACAAAAAGGATTGGTCCACCTTGTTGCACCTTGTTACTTTTGTTACTTGTTACCCGTTACGAATTACCTTATCACAAAACTATCAGTTACCAATAATTTCAGTGCTTGCAGAGAATACCTTACTGAAAACCGCTTGTCATTTCCTTCTGCTCCTCGTTGAGTTCGACACTCTTACTTACCAAAAGGACTACGATAGATCCCCTATACTTGTGGGTCATCAAGACTCTTTTCTGGCACCATTGCCGGGGAGTGAAGCGCCTTTGGTAGGTGGAATTTGGTAAGGAAAAATTTATATAGTGTGCTAAAATTTACTGTCACTTGTTATTATGGAAAATAATCCTTTGAGGGGCTTGTTCGGGGTATCTTTACCCCGACCAGTAGAGCAAAGAGTTGCTCCTCAACCTACTGAACCTACTGAAAATGTTTACTTTGAAATTCCTTCGAGTATGATAGAGAAACTGCTAGCTAATCCTTTTACAGGAGATGGAACATTACATCCCGATATGCACCTAATCTATGTGGATGAAGTTTGTGGATTATTTAAGCTTGCGGGCATGCCCGAGGATGTTATCTAGAAGAAGGTCTTCCCTTTATCTTTGAAGGGAAAGGCATTGACATGGTTTAGGCTATGTGATGATATTGGATCATGGAACTACAACCGATTGAAATTGGAATTTCATCAGAAGTTTTATCCTATGCATCTGGTTCATCATGATCGTAATTTTATATATATATATATATATATATATATATATATATATATATGTATATATATATATATATATATATATAATTTTTGGCCCCGTGAAGGAGAAAGTATCTTTCAAGCTTGGGGGAGGCTTAAGTCAATGTTATATTCATGCCCCAATCATGAGCTCTCAAGAGAAATTATTATTCAAAAAATTTGTGGTCACCTTTCTCCCAAATAATCGTTCCATGCTCGATACTTCTTGTACTGGTTCTTTTATGATGAAGACTATTGAATTCATATGGGATTTATTGGGAAGAATTAAACGCAACTCTGAAGATTGGGAACTCAACGAAAGTAAGGAGTCAGGTATAACACCTAAGTTTGATTGTGTTAAATCTTTTATGGATACCGATGCTTTTCGTGAATTTAACACTAAATATGGACTTGACTCTGAGATAGTCGCTTCTTTCCGTGAATCATTTGCTACTCATTTTGATCTCCCTAAAGAGAAGTGGTTTAAATATCATCCTCCCATAGAAGTAAAAGTAGTAGAACCTATTAAAGTTGAAGAAAAAACTATCACTTATAATGTTGATCCTATTGTTCCTACTGCTTATATTGACAAACCACCTTTCCCTATTAGAATAAAGGATAATGCTAAAGCTTCAACCGTGGTTCATAAGAGTAACGCTAGAACACCTACACCCCCTGAGCAAACTAAAGTTGAACCTAGTATTGCTATGGTTAAAGATCTCTTGGTCGATAATATTGATGGGCATGTTATTTACTTTTGTGATGAAGCTGCTAGAATTGCTAGACCCGATACTAAAAATAAACATAGACCTGTTGCTGGCATGCATGTTGTTTCTGTTAAAATAGGAGATCATTGTTATCATGGCTTATGTGATATGGGTGCTAGTGCGAGTGCAATACCTCATTCCTTATACAAAGAAATTATGCATGATATTGCACCTGCTGAGATAGAAGATATTGATGTTACAATTAATCTTGCCAATAGAGATACTATTTCACCAATTGGGATTGTTAGAGATGCTGAAGTCTTGTGTGGGGAAGTTAAATATCCTACTGATTTTCTTGTTCTTGGTTCACAAGATGACTTTTGTCCCATTATATTTGGTAGACCATTCTTGAATATTGTTAATGCTAAGATAGATTGTGAAAAGGATGTTGTTACTGTTGGTTTAGGGGGTATGTCTCATGATTTTAATTTTGCTAAATTCCGTAGACAACCCATGATAAAGAATTGCCTCGTAAAGATTGAATAATTGGTCTTGCTTCTATTTCCATACCTCCTAATGATCCTTTAGAACATTTTTTGCTAGACCATGAGAATGATATGTTTATGAATGAAACAAGAGAAATAGATGAAGTATTCTTTAAACAGGGACCTATTTTGAAACACAACTTGCCTGTTGAAATCCTAGGGGATCCTCCTCCACCAAAGGGTGATCCCGTGTTTGAGCTTAAACCATTACCTGATACTCTTAAATATGCTTATCTTGATGAAAAGAAGATATATCCTGTTAATATTAGTGCTAACCTTTCAGAGCAGGAAGAAGAGAAATTATTGAAAACTCTGAATAAGCACCGTGCTGCTATTGGATATACTCTTGATGATCTTAAGGGCATTAGTCCCACTCTATGCCAGCACAAAATAAAACTGGAGAAAGACGCTAAACTAGTTATTGATCAGCAACGACGGTTAAATCCTAAGATGAAAGAAGTGGTAAGAAATGAAATACTAAAGCTTCTGGAGGCAGGTATAATTTATCATGTTGCTGATAGTCAGTGGGTAAGTCCTACCCATTGTGTCCCTAAGAAGGGAGGTATTACTGTTGTTCCTAATGACAAAGATGAATTGATCCCACAAACAATTGTTACAGGTTATAGAACGGTAATTTATTTCTGCAAATTAAATAAAGCTACTAGAAAAGATCATTACCCTTTACCTTTTATTGATCAAATGCTAGAAAGATTATCCAAACATACACATTGTTGCTTTCTGGATGGATATTCTGGTTTCTCTCAACTACATGTGTCAATAGAGGATCAGGATAAGACCGCTTTTACTTGCCCTTTCGGTACCTTTGCTTATAGACGTATGCCTTTTGGTTTATGTAATGTACCTACTACCTTTCAAAGATATATGACTACTATATTCTCTGAATTTTGTGAAAAGATTGTTGAGGTTTTCATGGATGATTTCTTCGTGTATGGAACTTATTTTGATGATTGCTTATGCAACCTTGATCGAGTTTTGTGGAGATGTGAAGAAACTAATCTTGTCTTGAATTGGAGAAGTGTCACTTTATGGTTAATGAAGGTATTGTCTTGGGGCATAAAATTTCTGAAAGAGGTATTGAAGTTGACAGAGCTAAAGTTGATGCTATTGAAAAGATCTTGTGTCCCAAGGACATCAAAGGTATAAGAAGTTTCCTTGGTCATGCCAGTTTTTATAGGAGGTTCATTAAAGACTTCTCAAAAATTTCTAGGCCTCTAACTAATCTCTTACAAAAAGATGTTCCTTTTGTCTTTGATGATGATTGTGTAGAGGCATTTGAAATACTTAAGAAAGCCTTGATTTCTGCACCTATTATTCAGCCTCCAGATTGGAATTTCCCCTTTGAAATCATGTGTGACGCTAGCGATTATGTTGTAGGTGATGTTCTAGGACAAAGAGTTTATAAGAAATTAAATGTTACCCAATATGCTAGTAAAACTCTAGACAGTGCCCAGAGAAATTATGCTACCACTGAAAAAGAATTTTTAGCAGTTTTATTTGCTTGTGATAAGTTCGGACCTTATATTGTTGATTCCAAAGTTACTGTTCACACTGATCATGCTGCTATTAAATACCTTATGGAAAATAAAGATGCTAAATCTAGACTCATTAGATGGGTTCTCTTGCTACAAGAATTTGATTTCCATATTATTGATAGAAAGGGAGATGAGAACCCCGTTGCAGACAACTTGTCTAGGTTAGAAAATGTTCTTGATGACCCACTACCTATTGATGATAGCTTTCCTGATGAACAATTAGCTGTCATAAATGGTTCTCGTTCTGCTCCATGGTATGCTAATTATGCTAATTACATTGTTGCTAAATTTATACCACCTAGTTTTACATACCAGCAAAAGAAAAAGTTTTTCTATGATTTAAGACATTACTTCTGGGATGACCCACACCTTTATAAACAAGGACTAGATGGTGTTAATAGACGTTGTGTACCTGAGCATAACAGGAACAGATCCTACGCAAGTGTCACTCTGAGGCAAATGGAGGGCATAACGCGGGAGATAGAACTACACATAAGGTATTGCAATCTGGTTTTTATTAGCCTACTCTCTTCAAAGATGCCCGTAAGTTTGTATTGTCTTGCGATGAGTGTCAAAGAATTGGTAATATTAGTAGACGTCAAGAAATGCCTATGAACTATTCAGTTGTTATTGAACCATTTGATGTATGGGGCTTTGATTATATGGGATCGTTTCCTTCCTCCAATGGATATACACATATTTTAGTTGTTGTTGATTACGTTACTAAGTGGGTAGAAGCTATTCCAACTAGTAGTGTTGATCATAAAACCTCTATTAAGATGCTTAAAGAAGTTATTTTTCCGAGGTTTGGAGTCCCTAGATACTTAATGACTGATGGTGGTTCACATTTTAATCATGGTGCTTTTTGTAAAATGCTTGATAAGTATGATGTTTTGCATCTCCGTACCACCCACAGTCTAGTGGTCAAGTAGAACTGAGTACTAGAGAGCTTAAATTATTTTTGCAAAAGACTGTTAATATATCTAGAAAGAATTGGTCCAAGAAACTTGATGATGCATTATGGGCCTATAGAACCGCATATAAAAATCTTATGGGTATGTCTCCGTATAAAATGGTTTATGGAAAAGCATGTCACTTACCTCTCGAACTAGAACATAAGGCATATTGGGCCATTAATGAGCTCAATTATGATTTCAAACTTGCCGGCGAGAAGAGGCTATTTGATATTAGCTCACTTGATGAATGGAGAACCCATGCCTATGAGAATGCCAAACTGTTTAAAGAAAAAGTTAAAAGATGGCATGACAGAAGGATACAAAAGTGTGAGTTTAATGTAGGTGATTATGTTTTTGTGTACAACTCTCGTTTAAGATTTTTTGCAGGGGAACTTCTCTCTAAATGGGAAGGTCCTTACATTATCGAGGAGGTCTATCGTTCTAGTGCCATAAAAATCAACAACTTCGAAGGCACAAATCCGAAGGTGGTGAACGGTCAAAGAATCAAACATTATATCTCAGGTAATACCATAAATGTTGAAACCAATGTTATTGACATCGTAACCCCGGAGGAGAACAGAAGGGACACTTTCCAGAATGTTTCAGACTCTGAAAAGGAATAGGTATGTGGTACAGTAAGTAAACCAACTCCAAATCAGTTGTAATAGCAATTTTTCTCTGTTTTGGAATATTTAAGAAAATAGCAAAATAAGAATTAGTCCGGAAAGGACACAAGGCATCCACAAGGGTGGAGGGCGTGCCCTACCCCCAGGGCACGCCCCCTGCCTCATGGACACCTCATGTGCCCTCCGGAGTCTGTTTTCTTGCACGACACTTCTTTTGGTCAGTATAAATTCATTATATAATCTCCCAAAGGTTTTGACCACCGTACCACGACAAAATACTCTGCTTTTATTTTGAGCTGTTTTCCTGACAGATCTAGATCACCATGATGTCTTCAAGCGCCCCCAAGGACAAGTTTTTCGTGAAGGTCATCAACCCCTACTTCGCGGAGGTGCTGCAACACCCTCAAACCATTGAGATGCATGAGGGGGTGCTGCACATCCGCGATGTTGACTAACCAAGGAGGACTGGAAGCGTGGAGACAAGACTCAAAGCAATGGAGCAACAAGTTTTCAAGTGACAAGGGATGGTGGAATACAGACTCAACGCCAACCACATGATGATCGCGGAGTTTGCCAACAATAACAAGCTGGATGCCAAGAACATTGGGGAGACCATCTTCAAGCTTCATGAGAAATCGAGCACCTCCAAGCCCAGATCTATGACCTGCAAAACCAAAACTGTGAGTATGAATATAGATTCAAGAGGATGAGTTTGCTGCAGATTTGAGGATCCCGGAGACTCGATCATCCTTCTATGATGGTGAGCCTATGCCTTAGAAGATGGAGGACAAGCCTACGGTATCAACAACTCCATCATCACCACCTCCAAAGAAAGATACATAAACACATGGGTATGGGTACTCCCCTTGGCAACTGCCAAGCTTGGGGGAGGTGTCCCGGTATCGTATCACCATCACACTTCGATCATTACCATGTTTCTTAGTTCGATCCTTTTGGTTATATCTTGATCTAGTAGAATAAAGTTTAGTATGATCTAGCTTTGAGTTTTTGTGTTGATCCCTATCTATGTAATCGAGTCCGTGAGCTATATATAATAAAGATTAGTTTCGAGTCGAGGGGTTTTCTATCTTGCTATGATCTTGAGGGAATAAAAGAAAAAGAAAGAATAAAAAGAAAATAAAAAGATCATATTGATCTTATGGAGGGTAATGACTTCACATATAAAGAGTATGATGAATACAAGTTGTTGAGAGTTGACAAACATAGTTTTGGTCATCATTGCAATTAATAGGAAGTAATAAAGAAAGAGAGGTTTTCACATATAAATATACTATCTTGGACATCTTTTATGATTGTGAGCACTCACTAAAATATGACATGCTAAAAAGTTGATTTTGGACAAGGAAGACAACGTAATGGGTTATGCTTTCTTATATCCTAAATAAATCATATTGTCATGGATCATCCAACATGTTGAGCTTGTCTTTACCCCTCATGCTAGCCAAATTCTTTGCACCAAGTAGAGATACTACTTGTGCTTCCAAACATCCCGAAACCCAGTTTTGCCATGAGAGTCCACCATATCCACCTATGGATGGAGTAAGATCCTTCAAGTAAGTTGTTATTGTTGCAAGCAATAAAAATTGCTCTCTAAGTATGTATGATCTATTAGTGTGGAGAAAATAAGCTTTATACGAGCTTGTGATATGGAAGAAATAAAAGCGACGGACTGCATAATAAAGGTCCCTATCACAAGTGGCAATATAAAGTGATGTTATTTTGCATTAAGATTTTGTGCATCCAACCATAAAAGCACATGACAACCTCTGCTTCCCTCTGCGAAGGGCCTATCTTTTATTTTTATCTTCTACCTTATACAAGAGTCATGGTGATCTTCACATTTCTTTATCCTTTGGCAA
>NC_041385.1:316500937-316512324 GCF_002162155.2 Triticum dicoccoides | reverse complement strand
TTATTGTTGACATTACCCTTGAGGTAAAAGGTTGGGAGGCAAAACTATAAGCCCCTATCTTTCTCTGTGTCCGATTAAAACTTCATACCCATAAGTATCACGTGAGTGTTAGCAATTGTGAAAGACTAAATGATAGTTGAGTATGTGGACTTGCTGAAAAGCTCTTATATTTGACTCTTTCCGATGTTATGATAAATTGCAATTGCTTCAATGACTAAGATTATAGTTTGCCAGTTTTCAATGAAGTTTCTGCTTCATTCTTGACATTCTGAATAGATTGTTACTTTAGCATAAGAAATCATATGACAATATATATATATTGTTGTTCTAAGAATGACCATGATGCCCTGATGTCCGTAATTTATTTTATCGACACCTCTATCTCTAAACATGTGGACATATTTTTCGATATCGACTTTCGCTTGAGGACAAGCGAGGTCTAAACTTGGGGGAGTTGATACATCCATTTTGCATCATGCTTTTATATCGATATTTATTGCAATATGGGCTGTTACTACACATCATGTCACAATACTTATGCCTTTTCTCTCTTATTTCACAAGGTTTGCATGAAGAGGGGGAATGCCGGCAGCTGGAATTCTGGGCTAGAAAAGGAGAAATATTAGAGACCTATTATGCACAAGTACAAAAGTCCTAAAACTCCACCAGAGTCAGTTTTGGAATATATTAAAAATATTGGGCGAAGAAAGCACCAGAGCGGGGCCACCCACTGTCCACGAGGGTAGGGGGCGCCCTACCCCACAGGGTGCGTCCCTGCCTGCTGGGCCACCTGGAAGCCCCCCGATGCCCATCTTATGGTATAAGGTGTCTTTTGCCCTAGAAAAAATCATAAGGAAGATTTCAGGACGAAGCTCCGCCGTCTCGAGGCGGAACCTAGGCAGAACCAATCTAGGGCTCCGGCAGAGCTGTTCTGCCGGGGAAACATCCCTCTGGGAGGGGAAATCGTCACCATCGTCATTACCATCGATCCTCTCATCGGGAGGGGGTCAATCTCCATCAACATCTTCACAAGCACCATCTCCTCTCAAACCCTAATTCATCTCTTGTATCCGATCTTTGTCTCAAAACCTCAAATTGGTACATGTGGGTTGCTAGTAGTGTTGATTATTCCTTGTAGTTGATACTAGTTGGTTTATTCGGTGGAAGATTATATGTTCAGATCCTTTATGCATATTAATACCCCTCTGATTTTGAACATGAATATGATTTGTGAGTAGTTACGTTTGTTCCTGAGGACATGGGAGGAGTCTTGATATAAGTAGTCATGTGAAGTTGGTATTCGTTCGATATTTTGATGAGATGCATGTTGTCTTTCCTCTAGTGGTGTTATGTGAATGTTGACTACATGACACTTCACCATTGTTTCGGCCTAGAGGAAGGCATTGGGAAGTAATAAATAGATGATGGGTTGCTAGAGTGATAGAAGCTTAAACCCTAGTTTATCTGTTGCTTCGTAAGGGGCTGATTTGGATCCATATGTTTCATGTTGTGGTTAGGTTTACCTTAATTCTTCTTTCGTAGTTGCGGATGCTTGTGAGAGGGGTTAATCATAAGTGGGATGCTTGTCCAAGGAAGGGTAGTACCCAAGCACCGGTCCACCCACATATCAAATTATCAAAGTACCGAACGCGAATCATATGAGCATGATGAAAACTCGCTTGACGATAATTCCCATGTGTCCTCGGGAGCACTTTCCTTTATATAAGAGTTTTTCCAGGCTTGTCCTTTGCTACAAAAAGGATTGGTTCACCTTGGTGCACCTTGTTACCTTTTTTACTTGTTACCTGTTACAAATTACCTTATCACAAAACTATCTATTACCGATAATTTTAGTGCTTGCAGAGAATACCTTACTGAAAACCGCTTGTCATTTCCTTCTGCTCCTCGTTGGATTCGACACTCTTACTTATCGAAGATCCCCTATACTTTTGGTTCATCGAAGTGATTCTACAATTTCCTACCATGACTGATATAAAAGAATGTACATGACATATAGAGACTTTAGTCGAACTTGCAGCTAGACCATATAGGTTGGGAAAATTCGTGCAAACCTTTCATGGTATGCAGAAAAAATATTGTTGAAACAAACAGTGAACCTATAATACAGAGAGAAGCATTGATGGGCCTTGGCTCTAGAATTGGCCATATGCCAAAATAATTCAAGATAGTATCCATACACACAATTCAAGTTTAGAACTTGATAGACCCTTTGAAAGACATAAATTTTAAAGTGTAGTGATGGATCTATGGATTGACGAAGATAATTTTTTTTATAAGGGTTGACTTGTTGCAAATAGTTTATGATAAGATCAAGAGTTGATTATGACAAGATTGTCTCATCATAATAAAACTTAAAGTAAGTTTGAATTAAACTAGCAATTACTAAATATTTCAGTTATGAGATATAACATATGGATGTCAAAATGATTCCCATGAGATGGAAATAGAACCAAGGTTGTATATTTGATACGGTCCAAGGTAAAAAAATCCGATCCAGAGGATGCTAGTAAGTGTGCAAACTTCAAGAGATCCAGTAATGATCTGAAGCAAGCATAGTGGAGTTGGAATCTTTGTTTTGATGAATTGAGCAAATAATATGATTTCATCGACTAAAACAAAGATGCTTGTATTTACAAGAAAGTAAGTGGGAGATGCATGACACATTGTTGATTGGAAATTATATAAATTAATTGACATAGATTAAGAATTTATTGAAACTAGTTCTCCAGTAAAGTACTTAAGCAATATATAGTCCTAGTATTGGGCATAATGATCTATGGAGATAGTAGTGTCTAATCAGGCTTAGACACAATTTATATTGACATAATACTAAAACAGTTTAGTATGAAATATGCAAGAAGCGTCTCTTGACAAAGTCACATGGAAAGAGTTTTAAGCAAGAATCAGTCTAAAATACTGATCAGAGACATACATGATTTCAACCACACTTGTATTCCATGGTATTTAAAAACCAGATATATACAATACTCCAAGTAAGTTGCGAGTAAAAGTTGTCAGAATGACCAAATTGTTGATCATAGAACAACAGTGAGAATGTCATTAAGTATTAACGACATGTTTCATGTTTCTCACATACAGAGAAGATGAAGATATTGTTGAAAGGAGTTACATCAATACAGGCCCGTTGTAAGTAGTACATCGATAAAATCATCATCAGTAATCCAAGCAATTTTTGGTTTCAACTAATTGATTAATGGTGGCACGATAAGTTGGAATTGGTCCAAGAAAGTTACTGTGGTGAATTCTATAATAGAAGGTTGAGTGTATTGTCGCTTTAGAACCAACAATGCAGGGGGACGAATCAAAGGTTCATTTATGAACTTGGTATGGTTTCTAGATGATTGTGCAAATGGAACATTATTCTCGATAGTGGTTCTATAGCTCAATCTAAGGAATCAAAGGTTCTACCAGTGATTCAATATATACAAAGCCTGTTTCACATAAATTAAGAATGTTTGAGAAAGCATGATAGATACATTGAAATGCAAATGATACACACGGATCTGAAGACTGTCAGATTCGATAGGACAAAGTCTATACCACAAGCAAAGCATGGACTAACACCGGATTGTCATTGGTGTAAAAGTTAAAAGTGGTAACTAGATTACTGACTCTAGTGCAAGTGGCAGACTGTTGGAAATATGCACTAGTGGCAATAATATTTGTATTATTATATTTTCATATTCATAATTATAGGGTTTATATTCTATGCTATAACTGTTATGATCTAGGAATATGTAATTCAGTGAAGAACTCATCTGCACGTGTGGAATGATAAAGGGATAAATAAAAGGTTCCTAGTCTTGCCTCCAGGACTAGCTCAAGTGTTGTTGGTGAACACATTTTCTAGATCTTAGAATATCGTTAAGTGTAACGGTAGTTGAGGGAGTCCTGGATTAGGGGGTGTCCGGATGGCCGGACTATGACCATCGGCCGGATTCCCGGACTATGAAGATACAAGATTGAAGACTCCGTCCTGTGTCCTGATGGGACTTTCCTTAGCGTGGAAGGCAAGCTTGGCGATACGATATGAAGATCTCCTCCCATTGTAACCGGCTCTATGTTACCCTAGCCCTCTCCGGTGTCTATATAAACCAGAGAGGTTTAGTCGTAGGACGAACAACAATCATACCATAGGCTAGCTTCTAGGGTTTAGCCTCTCTGATCTCGTGGTAGATCCACTCTTGTACTACCCATATCATCAATATTAATCAAGCAGGAGTAGGGTTTTACCTCCATCGAGAGGGCTCGAACCTGGGTAAAAACATCGTGTCCCTTGTCTCCTATTACCATCCGCCTAGACGCACAGTTCGAGACCCCCTACCCGAGATCCGCCAGTTTTGACACCGACATTGGTGCTTTCATTGAGAGTTCCTATGTGTCGTCACCGTCAGGAAGGATGCCGCACCCCGTCTTTAAAGACGGCGCTGTTGCTAAAGGAGCTTTGGCTGTCGGCCAAACTCTCTGGCTAGGCAGTTTTTTGATGACCGCCTGTTCGGCCGCCGCGCCGACGATGACCTCTCGGGCCATCGAAAGCAATCTCCACATTAGCTCGGAGCTCACCGAGCAGTTAGATCCGACGGAGCTCTCTTCCCTGAACAAGCTCTTGGATCGCATTGCTGCCCTAGGAGTCGCTACAGATTACGGCCAGATTGGGCTTAAACCCGATCAGAGAGATATCGACTCTCCCCAGGTCACCCACCACGTTGAAGTGGTGGAAGAACAATGCGGCAAATCTTCGCCCGCCCTAAGGACCAGATGTGTCCGGATTCCCGACCCCTCCAAGCTGGACACCCGCGGAGGGGAGGATGTCGCCCAAGCCCTGAACCTAAACTCAGGAAGCAGGCCTGATTCATTGAATAATGTCCAAGAAAGCAAGCTTCCGAATTCGGAAACTTCTTGGCCCCTGAATCTGCTTCAACACGATGCCCTTCGGGCTCAAAAACGCCGGCGCAACATATCAGCGCATGATTCAGACATGTCTGGCCAACCAGATCGGCAAAACAGTTGAAGCGTACGTAGATAACGTGGTCGTCAAAACCAAACACATCGATACTCTAGTAGACGACTTGAGGCTCATGTTCGACAATCTCCGAACATATGACATTAAGCTCAACCCGAAAAAATGCGTTTTCGGCGTACCAGCCGGAAAGCTCTTGGGCTTCATCGTATCCGGTAGAGGAATTGAAGCAAACCCAGCCAAGATCCGAGCTCTGTCACAATTGGATACCCCAAAAGACCTCAAACAAATACAAAAATTGACAGGATGCATGGCGGCTCTAAGCCGCTTTATCTCCCGCTTAGGAGAAAAGGCATTACCCCTCTATCGCCTCCTACGGCGCACCGAACACTTTGAGTGGACGGATGCCGCCACGGCTGGACTCGAAGAAATAAAAGCCATACTGGCAACAAATCCGGTCCTGGCCGCGCCCAACACGGGTGAACCAATGCTGCTATACATCGCGGCAACCCATCAAGTTGTAAGCGCGGTGCTCGTCGTCGAACGAGAAACGGACGGACACAAGTTCCCTCTCCAAAAACCAGTTTACTACGTGTCGACTGTCCTAACTCCATGCAAGTCACGGTACCCGCATTATCAAAAGATAGCATACGCAGTGTTCATGGCATCCTGGAAGCAGCGACACTATTTTCAAGAGTGTTCAATAACAGTGGCATCCGAAGTACCTCTTAATGATATTATAAACAACCGCGATGCAATGGGCGGGATTTCCAAATGGGCCATTGAGCTCCTCCCGTTCGACATAACTTACAAGCCAAGGCGAGCTATTAAGTCGCAGGTTTTGGCCGACTTCATCGCCGAATGGACTGAAGCCGAACTCCCTAAAGAGTACGGCGCATACTCCAACTGGATCATGCACTCGACGTCTCCAAAATGTTGGCTGGCCTGGGGGCTGGCGTTGTTCTGACGTTCCCAACCGGAGATACAGTCCAATACGTACTTCAGATAATGTACACGGATTCCAACAACGCAGCTGAATATGAAGCCCTTTTACATGGTCTCCGGATGGCAGTCTCCATGGGCATTCAGCGCCTAGAGGTCTGCGGGGATTCAAACCTCGCAATATCCCAAATAAGTGGAGACTTTGACGCCAAGGATCCGAAAATGGCAGCTTACCGCAATGCCATCTTAAAGATGTCAGCTCGGTTTGAGGGGCTCGAATTTCATCACATAGCCCTGGAGAATAACCAGCCAGCAGACGTGTTGGCATGCATTGGCGCCAAGCACGATGCCGTCCCTCCCAATATCTTCCTAGAGAGGCTGTTCAAGCCATCCGTATCATGGGAGGGAGAGTCCGGAAACAATAGCCCGGACACAACCACACTGCCCCTCACCGAGCACTCTGACACAGTTGGTGGCTCCGCCAACGAAACAACGCCGTCAGCCCACACAATAATGGCAGTCATTGCCCCGTGGACAGAACCATTCCTAGCCTACCTAACTAGGCAGGAAATCCCCGAGGACCAAAACGAGGCCCGCTGCATAGTGCGGCGATCTAAAGCCTACAAAGTCCACGAGGGAGAGCTTTATAAGAAAAGCACAACCAGAGTCCTTCAAAGGTGTATCTCCGAAGAGGAAGGGCGAGACCTTCTGGCTGAAATTCATGCCGGACTCAGCGGGCACCATGCCGCAGCCCGGGCCCTTGTAAGCAAGGCCTTCCGTACCGTATTTTATTGGCCAACGGCCCGGGCAGACGCTCAGGACTTAGTGCAGCGATGCGTTGGTTGCTAGTTATTCGCCAACCAAAGCCACATGCTGCCTACCGCCCTACAAACTATACCCATTACCTTGCCTTTTGCGGTCTGGGGGCCTGACATGGTTGGACCCCTTAAAGGAGGAACCCACAAGCAAAAATATCTAGTGGTCATGGTGGACAAATTAACCAAATGGATAGAGGCCAAGCCTGTAAAGACGGCCGAATCTGGACCGGTGATAGACTTCATATTCGGGGTCGTACACCGTTATGGCGTCCCCCACAGCATCATAACTGACAACGGCACAAACTTCACGGCCGATGAAGTTAAACTCTGGTGCAAAAACATGGGCATTAAGCTCGACTATGCTTCAGTCTATCACCCTCAAACCAATGGTCAAGTCGAGCGAGCTAACAGTCTCATTATGAGCGGCATCAAACCCAGACTAGTGCGATCCCTCAAGGAATCTAACACGCACTGGGTAGAGGAGCTCGACTCCGTACTCTGGGGGCTGCGGACTACGCCGAATCGCACTACCGGATTCACACCATTTTTATGGTATACGGCGCAGAGGCAGTGCTGCCATGCGACATAATTCATGACTCACCTCGAGTGCGCATGTACAAAGAAAGAGAAGCCGAGCTCAATCGGCAGGAAAACTTGGACGCATTGGAGCAGGAGCGCGACGTGGCAAAAGCTCGTTCCGCATTCTATCAACAGCAGGCTCGAAGATATCAAAGCAGAGAAGTACGGGCCAAAACTTATAACATTGGCGAACTAGTTCTGCGCCCGCCGGACAAGAAAAAGGTCAAACTAAAGCCCAAATGGGAGGGTCCCTTCATAATCGACCAAGTACTGACTGGTGGAGCGTACCGTCTGCGCAACGCATCAGAAAATCGACTCGAGCCGAACCCATGGAACGCAGCACGCCTACGAAGATTCTACGCCTAGCGCCGGACTCCGTGTTCGTCTCCTTCCTCCGTCCCCTTTTTATTTTTATTTTTATTTTTTCACATTAGCTATCCGGGATTTCGCTCCCTCTCCCTAAGCTTTTTCTCCTAAGCCCTTAGGGGCTTGCATGTGCGTTGTTCGCACATACCTGACGTGCCACCCGCGCTCATCATACCTGGGGGCTTCTTTATCAGAAGTTTATATAAAACGGGCCTCATGCCCAAAACATGTGTGACACTTCCGCATGAGCCTTTTACACACCATTATATGCATCGATATGACTTAAGTTTTGGCCAAGCTGGGTTGCCTGGCTCCTGTGCTTACCCCTACGTTCCCGTTCGTTCGGCTAGGTGGTAAAGGGAGCACCACTGCGATTGTTACTATCGGGTCAGCCGGATGTGTACCTCAGACTGGGTGAAGCCGAAAGCTAGCGTTCTTAAGGGAATATTCGGTCGGTGAACTAAAAGATGATCTTTCGTGTTTATTTATCTGCCCCCAGATGCTTTTCTGCTCTTTTTAGCAGTTCGTACATGCACTTTAGGGCATGCCTCCCAGGGAAAGGAACCCCTAACAGAACTATTCTCCCTGGAAGATGTTTCTTACTAACCATGTAATATAACATAACTAGTTGGGCACTTGTCTGCTAAAGCAATTATGACCCCTACGCCTTGTCTCCATGCATGCCCCGGTTCTTACATAATCGAGAGGGTATTCGGACACACTCCGGACTATAGGGTCCAGAGGTCGAAGCAAAAAGGTCCGCAATGACAAACGATCTACAATCCGGCTAGAAGGCATTCTTCATGTCATTTTAAATTACAGAGTCAATCCGACTCGGTATATTCTTCTTAAATACCATCTAACAGGCGGTCTAATTTACAGTCCTGTTGGGAATACTTTGCAGCCAGCTCTACCTGGCCATATACTAAGCTGACAGGGATCTCCTTTCCGTCGGGACCCATAGGGCCGACCTCGGCCATGTGGTTTGGGTCTGCCTTCGTGTACCGAGTCTTCACCATGGCCCAGGCCTCCCTGGCACCTTGACGGCAGGCCGATATCTTCCACAACCGGAAGTGCTGCCGCACTCCCTCCAGCTTCTTTGTAAGCTCCCCAAGGCCTTCGGGCATGGAGAGGGATGGCCACATAGCCTGAATGACACTCTACATTGCCTGCCAAACTCGTTCGTGCAGTTGCAACAGCTTGGGAAGAAGGTCTCCCATAGAACCAGGCATTTCCTCCGCAGGACGACCTGTCAGCAGACCTACAGACATAGCTCTATCAATTGACTTCCTCGCCGAATTCTTTTTTGGAAGATTCGTTCAAGCACTTACTAAAAATGCCGCGTCGAAGTCGCCGATTCTCCTTTACGGAAGCAGACAGCTGAATATGAACATCCTTTAGTTCCTCGCCCAGCTGGGTATTGGCGTCTTGAAGTTTGTTCTTGTCTTGCCTCACCCTCATCAGCACGCTCTCGCCAGCCTTTAGTTGGCGTAGGAGTTGTTGCTTGTCCGGATTTACTCCGGCCCCATCTGCACTATTATCGTCAGGGTTGCGCACCTTCCGCACTTCATAACGGAATTATCTTTCGAAGCATATATTACCTGAGGGCGTCCCCTTGGCATTTTCTGAAGTGGCCAGTGCGGCCTCGAGTTGGGCCTTGCACTCTTCAAGCTCCTGGGACAGTTGCGTATTCTTTTCTGTAAGACACTGCATAGCACATGATCCTTAAAACAGTTATCTTCACTGTTTCAAGTCTCGGGGGCTACTGACATATATAACCTTCAATTTTACTCACCTGTATGTCTTTTACATACTGCTCTGTGGCTCTGGCTAGACCATTTTGAGCGACACGGAGATACGCATCTCCTGTATTAATGGCGTCCAATGCCTCTGGGGAAAAACATGCGTCACGAAGAACAGTCCGGCGACGCCTGTGGTTTAGGGCACTCTCCACCTCTGAATTGGTGGCAGATAGCCTGTCGGCGTCCTCTGTCGGAGGAACGCCCGAGGCACGCCCCGTGTCCATCTCCGCTTCCGGACCCGGCCTTGAACCTTGGCCGACGGATATAGTCCGACGGGCTCTCTTCTTTCTAAGAAAATCATGAGCATTAGTAAGACTCAAGGGCATAAACCCTAGGCATTAAATTTGCACGCCATACTGTTGCTCCGGAATCTCGATCTGGTCCGCACTTCTTTTTGGCCCGCCTGGCTTCAGTGGCCCTTGTTGGCTGCCCACCGCGGGCCCGGCCTTCCGCCTCAAGGATTTACCCTGCGAAACAAAACACCATTAGTTCACGGCATGCAAGATAAAGCATGGATAGATCTCCTTGAGAATACTAGGACTTCGGTCTCGGTTACCTTTGAGGCTGGAAGTAGTCCGGGATAGTCGGCCGTAATGGCCACTAAGGCATTGTCCTTGCTCAATTGATGAAACACCCCATCGATTAACTCCACACATAAGTCCGGGTCCTCTTGGGAGTCCGGATCGAGGGACCGTTCCGGGTCCTCGGGTTGTGGAGGAGGGCTGTTTATCTCCTTCACAGTCTGGCGCAACTCCTGCGTTTAACATTGCTAGACTAAGTACTCAACTATGGGAATTTCAAAAGCGGGTAGGCAAGTGAAAGTGTTCGCTCACCCAACTTGGTGGATTGTACATGGAGAATCCGCCCTTCGGGTTGGCACGGAGGAATTCTTCTTATTCTCCCTTGTACAAAGCGGATAAGATTCTCGTTAAAGTGGCTGCCAAATCTGGCCCCTTACGACCGCACCGGGTGGCATCGTCCTCCCCGTTGAAATCCCACATGGGATGGCCTCTGTATTGAAGCGGCTGCACCCCTCGCGTAATGCATATGGCCATGACCTTGATCATGGTCAGTCCAGAATGAGCCAACAACCTTATCCGGCTCATCAAGTAAAGGACGTCCCTGTCAGTTTCCCTCTGAGGGTTCCGCGGGCGCCAACTCAGGCGCTTCTTCAACGGAGCATTATTGAACTCAGGGAGGCTGATCCGTATAGGGTCCGGCAGGGGGACGTCATCTATATAGAACCACTCCGAGGACCAGTCTTCGGACGTCCTCTTTGGGGTACCGGATAGATATCCGGTCCCAGCGATGCGCCATAGTTCGGCTCCGCCCACTTGATAAATAGACCCCTCCTGAGAACGAGGCACAAGGCAAAACAACCTCTTCCACAGCGTGAAATGGGCCTCAACACCCAAGAACAGCTCGTAGAGGGCCACGAAGCCCGCAATGTGCAGAATGGAGGCGGGCGTGAGGTTGTGTAGCTGGGGGCCGTAGAACTCCAGCAACCCTCGGAGAAACGGATGAATTGGAAATCCGAGTCCTCTCATCAAATAAGGGACTAGGCATACCCGCTCTCATTGAGAGGGATTGGGGACGCTCTCTGCCTGCTCTCCGCCGCTATAGGTAGCAATCCCGGCTCGAACTGGGACCATATATGCTGGGGGGAGAAGCCCCTTGGACTGAAGCACTACTAACTCGCTATGCGGGACAGAACACCGCCCCCAATCTCTGGGCCGAGGGCTGGAGAGGCGAGAGGAGGAGCTGCACTGACCGGCCATGGTGGAAAGGATCCCTGTCGAAGGCACTCTGATGAAGGCTCGCGGAGGGAAGATGGTGTGAATTGGATCTAAATCCCCGTCTCTTTTATGGGCGGTTCAT
>NC_041385.1:316484222-316500491 GCF_002162155.2 Triticum dicoccoides | reverse complement strand
ATCTCCTGGCTTTTCGCATTCGTTTGACATGTGGAAGATGGTCATTATGGGGCACAGAAGCCGAGGAGGGCAGCACGCACTAGAAGCTGGACACTATTCGACGGGTACAGGGAATTTGAAGGAGAACCCGCCTTGCAATGCCGAAGACAACTTGCGCGCCAGACTCGTCGTCATTGAAGCCTGGTTCAGGGGCTACTGAGGGAGTCCTGGATTAGGGGGTGTCCGGATGGCCGGACTATGACCTTCGGCCGGATTCCCGGACTATGAAGATACAAGATTCAAGACTCCGTCCCGTGTCCGGATGGGACTTTCCTTGGCGTGGAAGGCAAGCTTGGCGATACGATATGAAGATCTCCTCCCATTGTAACCGACTCTGTGTAACCCTAGCCCTCTCCGGTGTCTATATAAACCGGAGAGGTTTAGTCCGTAGGACGAACAACAATCATACCATAGGCTAGCTTCTAGGGTTTAGCCTCTCTGATCTCGTGGTAGATCCACTCTTGTACTACCCATATCATCAATATTAATCAAGCAGGAGTAGGGTTTTACCTCCATCGAGAGGGTCCGAACCTGGGTAAAAACATCGTGTCCCTTGTCTCCTGTTACCATCCTCCTAGACGCACAGTTCGGGACCCCCTACCCGCGCCGGTTTTGACACCGACAGTAGTCCTAAAACAACATTTAGATTATGATGTTGGAAGAACGATCATATTGAATCGACCCAAACTTGTTTGTTATGAATTAAGATATATCATCTATAATCAATTGTAATAACACGGAGTGTTAACGTGTGATTTTGCTCCTTAGGCCATAAGAGTATCATGGTCACTTCTTACCATACGGTGGACTTTGGGATTGCTCAAACGTAACATGTAACAGGTTGATCATAACGACAACTTACAAGTTCATCAGAAAGTTTGACAAGTGGCAGAATAGCTCAAGAGTGGGATTAGCTCCTACAATGATGGAGAGATATTCTTAGGGCGCTCTTGGTATGATATCATACAACACCATCTGGCCAGACACAGATGAATACATCTGGGGATGCCGGAACACAACAACGAGAAAGAAGAAGAAAATCGGTAACGAGGATTTCTGTATAGTGAGCATGGTGATGACTCAGGAGGATACCGATGGATCCCGAGTTTTTTGAAGTATCACCAAGCAAAGGGAACATCACATGATAACCAAAGGTTCACTCAAATATCATTTGTGTGCTCATAGGGATCGATATGGACGTCCACGGTCCCGCTATTGATCATTGAACGAACGGTTTCATTCATGTCTATAAGTTACCAAACCTACGGGGTCACAAGCTTAAGGCAATCATGATCTGCTGAGTGTAAGTAGAATGGGAGTGATGATAATATATTTGTGGAATTGTTTCATTAATATACGGAATAGTTCCTAGAGGATCTGAAAGTGTTTCAGGGTCACCGGAAGGGTTTAGGTGGATATTGGATAATACCGGGTATTACCGATAAATATATAGGTGGAAAATGTTTTCGGGGATGTTAAATTATATATAAAATGATCTAGAAGTATTTTGAACAATTTTATATTTAATTTAATATCAACAGGCCTAAAAAGGCTAAGAGGTGGAAGGCAACTTGGACCTCAAAGGCCCCAGTGGGAAGGCGCCTCCCTTCTCTAAGGAAGGAGGTCGAATAGGAGTAGGGGAGGAGTCCAACTCCTCAGCCCCCTTGGCCGGTGCCCCAAGGAGGATTTCCCTCCTTCGTGGCTGCCCTCCCACTCCCCTCTAACCTATATATGCGTGAGGATTTGTTCTCTTTGAATACATATGTTTTGGAGCCCCCCTAGTTCTTCTAGTTCTAGTTCTAGTTGGTCCTAGTTGACTAATTAGAGCTTGACTAATCGTCTTGTCCTCATAATTAGAAGCCCCGTGTGGTTCTAATCTCCTCCCTCTAATTATCCGGCAATGATTGGCTCTGGAAGGTGAAGCGCTGTCGGATCATGAAGGTTGCACGCTTGCAACCAAGTAGAGAGGCCATGCTTTCGGTCTTCGGTTCGAGGGACTGTTCATAGGCAATATGAGGGATCATTCATCAACGGTTCGAGGGACTCCAAGTACGATCTACACTGACATGATGTTCTTCTGATGCAACTCAGTGACGGTAACAATCGTGATCCCAACCCGTTATGCATCTTCATATTGATCTTGGGTGTGCGTAGGCGCGGATTTTTTTTGTCTTCTACTACGTTTCCCAACAGCATTGTGTGAGGACGTGAGGAGAATACAGTGAGCCATTGTGGCATTTGGGGAGCATTTTGCCTTCACACCACTCTAACAGAGATTAGCATCCACAAGGGTGTGAACTTCGGGATACATCACTATCTCCATGTGTCTCGGTTATCTCTTACCCGAGCCCTTTACTTATGCACTTACTTTGTGATAGCCATCGTGGTTCAAGTTATATATCTTGCTATGACGTAGTTATTTATCTTGTTTAGCATAACTTGGTGGTTCATATAGTTGAGCCTAGATTATTTAGGTTTGTGCTCGATAAATTAAATGCTAGTTTTATTCCGCTTTTGTTCAAGCCTAAACCACCACTATTTTTAAAACCACCCATTCACCCCCCCATCTAGGAGATATCCACATCCTTCCACATTGGCAAGGTCTTACTTTTGCCGAGTTATATTGAAGTTTGGTTCATGGCAGGCTCCCCTCGCGGTGCTCTAGCTCGAAGAACTCTTGATGCCCCTCGAAAGATAGTTCCTCATCACCTCCATTTTCTGATATTTTTTCAACATCTCAAGAAAAATTAACAAAACCTAAAACAAATGGTAGGAGCTACTTCTACAAGCTTCTAGAGTCTATACCATGCATCAAAACTACTTAGAACACAATACGTTTGACATGCAAGCTCATAATCAAAGTCACCAACAACAGCAAAATAAGCAAAGTATAATGCACTAGAGGAAAAAATAACTAGACCAATGAAGAAGTCACATACAAGGACAAATCCCTCCAAATAAATGCAAAAATGGGGGTCAGAGCAAAGAGATTGGAAACTATTCGCAAAGGAGCAAGAAATCATGCTGAAACTTTTTTTGAAATTTTTCCAGAGGTAGGAGAAGGCAGGGCACTAGTATCACTTGAGAGGGGCAATGTGGGCCCCACATGCCCCCATGGCTGCCATGTGGAGGCCTAATTGCCCCCTGAGTTGTCTCGGGTACCAATTTTTTTATGTTACAAAAAAATTCTCCTAATTTTTTTAGGTCATTTTAGGAACTTTTTTACACCTTTTTATTTGTATGAAAGTCAGAATCTAGACAGAACTGGCTATTCTAAAAACATTTGAACTTTAACGTAACTAAACAGATGGCAAAATAAAAAATGGTAGAAAGTTGTGCTTATAGAATTAATCGATCATATGCTTTTCAAAAACAAACTATTTACAAGGTTGATCAAGTCTTGTTAACGAACTATTTTCGAGTAATATAAAACCGAAGAATTTATAATACACTAAGTTACCTCAACTCGAATAAACATGGTGCCAATCATAATAGTTAGATTTTTTCAGGAACCGGAATAGGAAATTCAAAGTCTCCAATAGTGATAGTCATTTTTTTCCTATGGAGTTGAGATTGTATCCCTTGTTTGCTTTCTTGGGCAAATAAACCGTATGCTCATTGGCATTGACATGAAAAGTCCGCTTTTATTACAATCAATAACAGTCTCTACAGTGTTAAGAAAGGGTCTACTAAGAATAAGAAACATGCTATCATCATCGAGCATATTAAGTATAACAAAGTCAGTTAAGATCACAACATTACCAATAACACCAGGGGCATCCTCACAAATGCCAATAGGAACTGCAGTAGTTTTATCCTCCATTTACAAAGATATTTCATGAGGTATCATTTTATTCAAGTCAAGTCTTTTATAAAGAGAGAAAAGCATCACATTAACTCCTGGTCCTAAGTCACATAAAGTAGTTTCAACATAATTATTTTTAATAGAGCAAGGTATAGTAGGTATCTCTGGATCTTTCAGGAATTCTCCCTTTGGATGAATAATTAACAAGCATAGTAGATATTTCAGCTTTAGGTATTTTTCTTTTGTTAGCGACAATATCATTCATATACTTAGCATAAGGAGACATTTTAATAGCATCAGTCAAAGGAACACGAAGGAATAGAGGTCTAAGGGTGTGTTTGCTTTCTGTCATGGGATGAAACGTAATGGACCAGACCCATCTCGAGAGACAATTCTTGTGTTTGGCTCATTGTAGGAACCAGAACCCATCAGTTCCCAGGAACGACATATTCACTCATTATCCGGAACCGGGCAGTTCCTCAAAAACGAGCAGACCACGCAAAACGCCTCTCACCTGGCTCTCATCCTCTTCTCGACTCTCAGCCACCACCCCCTCATCTCACTCCCCATCTGATCTACGACGCCAGTAGCCACTCCCACGTCCCTCCTCTCCGGCACCACCACTCCCTCCCGAGTCTCACTTGTTTTCTTTAGCCAAGCAGGAAGGTCGGGCAGCCCTCTTGGTCGTCTTCTTCACCCAGTCATGGAGGCCGGGCGCACCTGAGGTGCCCATCTTTGTTGGCGGCAACGACCAACAACAATATATAGTGTTATTACGACGCAACCTCTGATGATCACTCGTCACATTCGCCGTCCATTGATTTTTCCAATCCTTCGATGTTGGTCGAACGATGAGTTGTGGCTACTTGAACTTTTAATTTGTTCTGCACTGCAGTGTCTAATGCACCGTTCTCTGAATTAGTTTAATCAAGTGTTTAGTATACATTCAGTTTAGTTTTCTATCAAAATCTAATTCAGTATGAATTAGTGTAATCAAATGAGATGAACAATTCTATTATCTTCCATCTCTCAAACCAAACACCAAAATGTAATCATTCCATTCCTCACAATTTCTCCTACCAAACATAAAGATGAAACCGATCTGCTCTGGTAGAATGGAAGCATGACATTCCGCCGTTCCACTTTGTTCCCGAACCGAACACACCCTAAGTGATTCAAGAAATTGATTGAATGCCTCTTCATCTGTAGATTTTTTCAGTGGTTTACGAAATTGCCATATATGTAAATTAAAAAAATCATAGAGTGAATACTACATATTTTTTTTCTAAAATTTGCCATGTTTTGGTAGAATAGTCCTTTGAAATTGACATGTGATCGTAAGAAGAAAAAAAAGTTGCCATGTGTGTGGCACAAATATCTTATAGTTGCCATCAGAGCATTAACTTTTTTTTTGAACAATTTTCCATGTTTTGGAAAAAGTGTTTTGAAAGACCTAAATTTTCCATCGTTACAAAAAGAAAATCCTATGAATTTGCCATGTGACCATGAGAAAAGTAATCATGGCAAAAGTTTTAACAACAATAAGGGAAAAGCTATGTCACCATGGCACTAAAAGGTAAAGTTGTAATGATGACATGGCTATAAATTTTCCATGGTTCTAAAGTAAATTTGCCATGGTCCATGAAGTAATTTTGCCATTGGTAAAAATGAAAAGTAAAATTTGCCATGAGCGATTGAAGTAAATTTGCCATGTATGTGCAAGTAAGTTTGACACGGTAAAAAAGATAAATTTACCATAGCAAAATAAAAAGATAAAATTTGTCACGGCCAAATAAAAAATAAAATTTTCCATGGCAATAAAATAAAAAATCGTCATGGAAATAAAGGTAAATTTACCATGATACAAATTAAATTTGCCATGGTACAAAAGTAATTTTGAATGTCTTTGTAATACCCGAATATGCCATGCTATAAAGTAAATTTGCCACATGTGTTAAAGTAATTTTACAATGGAAATGAAGGTAAATTTGCCATGGAAAAATAGAAAATGAAATTTTGCCATGACATTAAAAAGTAAAAATTTCCATGGCAATGAAAATAAATTTGTCATGACATTTTATTGCGGTGGGGTGGACGTATTATGTACAAAAATGCATAATATCAAGCGCTGGAGCGATGTGTGACCACCCCCGATTAAACCTTGCTAATTGATTTTTCATTCCCTTATAAACATGTGCTCTAAAACTAGAGAAACTGTAGAAGTATCAGAACAATCAAATGCTCTTTTTCTGCCGTGTTCGAAAATGATTTGAACCGGTGGCACAGACATAGTCGACTATCAAAAGATGAGTACATCTACTTTGGGTCCAAAACATCAGCACTGCAACAGAAATTTGCAAGATTAAAACAAGTGTATTTAACTCTAATGGAACCACACCATTTTGGAGGAATATGAAATACACAATTAATCTTCTATATACAGTTGAGTACGCATTGCCCATTTGATTTATATTACTCTGGGATGTAACTACCAATTAATGTGTGTAACGCCCTGAGACCGATGCGCTAGATGTCTTCCATTTATTCGTCGTCGTTGCCATGTCATTCGCTTGCATGTTGCACCTTGCCATGTCATCATGCGCATTTCATCTGCATGTTTTTTAAAACTCGCATCCGCCCAGGTCTCCCAGTTCTCTCTGTTATCCGTTCTAAGACCAACCACACTTGCACGCGCCCGCGGCACCTCCGAAATATTATTTTATAAGTGGGATAGAAATGTTCTTGGAATGGGATGAAAGTTGCCGTGCGGTGTTGTTATGTTGTCAGTAGGCCGCCTGCCAAGTTTCATCGCATTCAGAGTCCGTTTGATGCCCAACGGACGACTATAGTGACAATATAGTTGGTCACACCATCAGACGTTTTCGGTCTCCGAAAATTGTAGCAGGGCCTCTCTCTCTTCTCTCCTGCAGCCCTTGGCCTCTCTAACACAGCCCACAACCAGCCCACTAACCCCCCCTCCAAACGGAACCATTGGATCGCGATCGGAGGGCTCCGAAACATCCCCCAACCCCCTAACCCTAGCACCTACCTTATGCTTACACCCCCTAGTCCATTTTTGGACATCCCTACCCTAGATCCTTCCCCTACCTCTGTCCCAGCCGCCTCTCACCTCAAATTCTGTGCCGGCGAACCTGCCTCCACCACTTGGCACACCCTGGTTGGCTAGCGCCGCCGGAGCCGCCAACCTCAGCCACTCCGGTTGTGCCACGTGGCCTCTCCATGTCGCCCTGCGCCTCCCCGCCGCCAGCCAGCCCCTCCACCTCACGGGCCCGTGAAGCCCATCAGTGGCCCGCCCGGGCCCAAACTCCGCCACCGCCCGATCCCGAGCCGCCTCGTGCCTCTGGCCTCTAGCCCCATCACCCGCTCCTCCACGCCTCCTCGTCCGTCTCGCCGGAGTCGCCCGCCGACGACCTCCAGGTCATGCCACCACCCCTCGCCGCCCTCTCTGCTCCTTCCATATCTCTTTCCTCTCATGTTCTCTCGCCCGTCGGCCTCCGCAGGATCCGCCACAGCCACTCCTGGAATCCTCGCCGCCTAGAGCACCGTACCACCCAGTTCCTATCGAATCCAGTGACCCCGCCCCTCACCTTACCGGAGCCCGAAGGCCGCGCCGTCCCTGCCTTCCCTCGATCCCCTCTAGATCGAGGAGGATGATGACGACAGGCGCTGCCGGCCACGTCGGCCCTGCAAAGACCAGCCCAGCCACGACCTGCCTCGATCCAGCCCAACACCAGCCACAAACCTAGGCCAAGGCCCACTATGTGAGAACCCGTCCAATCCCGCCCCGGGCGTCATTTAGTTTACCAGCACTCAGCTCTGTTTTTTCGACTAAGTCCCTGTTTTGAGACATCATTTATGCATGTTCGAGTGATGGTAACTTTATGCATGTGTGTCCTATGCTGATGTTCTACATATGCAAATGATATGCTCTCTGTGCTATAGGTGTTGGTTGCATTTGTATTCATGTTAGGGTGCATCTCCATGTCCTAATCTTCATTGCAAAAGTGTTAAGTAATATAAACTACTGAAAATTGTTGTAACATGCCTTTTTGTCTTTTTCATATCTTTCTGTGTGATTTTCTTTTGAGCAACATGTGTACATATTTTAGGAGCATAATCATGTCATCTTTGCAATGGTGTAACCCACTTTTCATGATATGCCCTGTGATGACTACAACAAGCTTGCAAAGTGGCCTACTCGCTTTTTTCTGTTTTCAGAGACTGTAAATTCTACCAAGTCTGAATCTGTTATATTGTAATGCCATGTTTACTTGATGCTACCATCAAATCTATGCATAATCTAGAGATGTTCAGTAAGCATGTTTTAAATATCATGTTATGCTCTATCCATCCATGCCCTTGTTTGCTAATATGGCCTAATGTAGCTTGTTCTTTGTGACGCCCCCGATTCAATCGTACACTAATCATACACACAAATGTGTATGATCAAGATCAGGGACTCATGGGAAGATATCACAACACAACTCGACACAAATTAAAATAATACAAGCTTTAGATTACAAGCCAGGGTCCTCGAGGACTTGAATACATAAGCTCGAATACAAACGAATCAGTGGAAACAACATTATCTGAGTACAGACATGAGTAAACAAGTTTGCCTTAAGAAGACTAGCACAAAAGCAACATCGATCGAAAAGGCAAGGCCTCCTGCCTGGGAGCCTCCTAACTACTCCTCGTCGGCGGCGTCCGTCACATAGTAGTAGGCACCCTCGGGGTAGCAGTAGTCGTCGGCGGGGGCAGCGGTCTCAGGGGCTCCGTCATCTGGTTGCATCAAATGGATATGGGGGGAAATAGAAAGCAAAGCAAACGTGAGTACTCATCCAAAGTACTCAGCAAGCAAGGATCTACACTACATATGCAACATTATCAAAGGAAGGCTGTATATCTGGACTGGGCTGCAGAAATGCCAGAATAGAGGGGAGAGCCTAGTCATATGGAAGACTAGCATCTTCGGCATCTTCATCGGTCTTGCAGCATTAGAAGAGTGTAGACTAGCATAAAGTAAAGTAGTAGTAGTGTCATCAACCTCGCCCAGAGATCCTTCCTCGACTCCTTGCGAGAGCAATCCCAGAGCCATACTATCCATTTCTCATCTCAAGTATCCTGTTCTAGTTGTATCGATCGGAATACAACTTCGAGTGTCCGTTACCGTAGGACACACTATCGATAGATGTTTTCTTCCCTGCAGGGGTGCACCAACTTACCCACCATGCTTGATTAATTTTGGACGGACATACTTTTCTGGGTCATGCCCGGCCTCGGCCAAACGATATGCCGCAACCCGACCTAGGCCTATATAGAGAGGTCAGCACGCCGGACTAAACCTATGGCCCCCAGGGGCCTTGGGCCATCGCCCCGGGAACTCCTACATGTTGCATGGGAGGCCGGTGAGCAGACCTAGCCCCCCTTACACAAGGCGAGGTATTCCAGTCCAACCCGGTGCGCGCCGCTCAGTCGCTGATGTCTATTGAGCTTCGGCTCATGCATACGACGCAGAACGCCCATACTATGCCCACGTGATGGTTAGTGCTATCAGGCCAGAGGCCCTTCGGATCAAATATCCAAATCATAGTGGATTAGGAGCGCGCGGTAACGAGCAGAGACTCACGATCTATGTGACCCCGTCGCCCCGTCTCATGGACTTGCGGCAAGGACAAAGAATGCCCGGCCACGCCACGTAGTTATCTTGCGGGCACCTTCTAGGTCAACCCGACTCCACATCACTCACATCACATGCTCGCGTGGGTACCCCTCAGGGCCAAGCCGTCTTTATCCACTTTAATCAGTAACAATAGTAATGTAAAGGCAATCCGGGTGGCTACCACATCAAGAAGGAACCCGAGGCATCACCCTCGTTGGATTCCCACCTAATGTAAACATCAAGGTGAACATAAGAGGAAATCACCCTCAAGGTTCACACTTGAGGTGTTGCACGACAGCATCGTTATCGGAAGTGGAAAAGGAGGAATCAACCTCGATTACCATGACCAGGTAACTACTCCAGAGAGTTAGCATCAGAAGTGCTAACGAGGTATCACCCTCGGCACTCGATAGTAACGTTGCGGTGTCGTAGAACTATGGGGAGTGTTGTGCGGTACCGGGTCCTAGTCTTCAATCCTGTTGATTGGGTCTTTTGATAATCCAGCGGGGCAGTTGGGTCAACATGGGGTCTCTGATGGGTCTCTAACCAGCCTATACTAAGCAGTTTAGGATAAACAGGTAGGTAACGATAGCAAGATACAAGATCAGGCTATGCAGCAGAATAGGTAAAGTAGTAGTAGCAGCAATTTCTAATACAAGCATAAGAGAGAAGAGAATAGGCGATATCGGAATGCTCAAAAGGGAGGTGCTTGCCTGGTTGCTCTGTGGCAAAGGCAGGGTTGTCAGTGGTGTCATCGATGACGTAGTCGATCACAAGGACAACATCGGTCTTGGGGTGTACCGGAGAGAAGAGGGGGACGAAACAGATAGATACACATCAATCATATGCAACACAGAGTAAGGTATGCTAACGTGAGTGCAGGGTTGCCTAAAGATATGTCTAAGTCATATTAGTTATTTTAGGATTTAAGTAGGATTTATTAACCGGGGTATATGCACTATTCATCCACCAGAATCGGGCTAAAAGTTATGGATTCTCCTACATAGGGGATTCCAACATGGAAACAGATGACACGATCAGATTCATCTCGTCGTTCTGAGCAACTTTCATGTATAAAGTTTTTCAATCCGAGCTACGGTTTATTTTATATGAATTTTTAAAGATTTAGACATTTTCTGAAATTATTTGAATTAATAGAATTATTCAGAAAAAGAGAAACAACGTCAGCACTCAACAGCCGCACTGACCAGGTCAAACCTGACTAGTGGGGCCCACATGTCATCCTATGTTAATTAACAGAGTTTATATTAAACTGATCTGAGGTTAAATAGCTACTGGGCCCCACATGTCAGTCTCTAATTAGTAACTAATTAGGTTTTAATTGTTAAAATATTTTAATTAATTAATTTAGGCAGTGGGGCCCGCGTGTCAATGGCACTGGGCTGCCCAGTCAGCATGTTGACTGGGTCAACCCAGTCAACTGGGCCCGCTGGCAGCAACCCGGTGGTGGCCCCAGGCCGTGCCACATCAGTGTCGTCGCCGAAGCAACGTCGGGGAGGCGAAACGCGGTGGCGCGACCACGGGGGTCATCGGAAAAAGACTACAGGGCACGGAGAAGAGTGTGGCTAGGCGCGTTCGAACAACCACTCGACCGCGCGTCGAATGGTGGTGGCCGTAGTGGCTGGGGTGGTCAGAGCTGGGAGCTATGGTGTCACCGGCGGCTATGCGCTAGGGCGAGCTACGGCGAGGGCGATGCGGGTGTGTTAGCGAGTGAACTGAGAGGCTGGGCAAGGCATACGCATAGCAGCGAGGCCAACGGTCGCGAGCCCGTGACCATTTGGTCACCGGAAGTACGCCGGCGGCAAGCAGAGGCGGCGACGCGTTTGAGCGCTCGTCGAGGTAGGTGCTAAGGGGCACGAGGAGGAAAGCAGGTGGCGCGGGTGGCCTCAGCGAGCGGTCCTGAGCACGCTCGTGTGCTCGGGTGAGCTCGATGATGCCCACAACAACGGCGGCAAACTATGCGGCGGAGCTGCGTTTGGGTGGTGATGTCGGGGGTGGCTACGATGACGAAAACGCATGGGAGAGGGAGGGGAATGTCATGCAGGCTTACAATGAGCCTACAAGTGTGCTTAAGCGGGCTCGAGGTAGATCGACGGGACCAATCGGCGACGGTGCCGAAGACAGCCGTAGAGGAAGAAGAGGTTGTCGGGCTCACTGTCGTGGCTCCCGGCTTGCGCTAGTCGGAGCTTAAGACGTAGTTGACGACAACGGGTTGATCCGACATGGAGGGGAGGCCTCGCGGTGGCGGTGGCCGCGGGATCGACGGCGAATGGCGATGAGCTCTCGGGCACGATGGGGAAAAGAGAAAGAGACGAAGCGCGTGCGATCGAGTGAGGGGGCTAGGGTTGTGGGGGAGGACGAGAGGTGCATGAGGGGTCACTTATCGGCGGTGGGGGGCCGCGGGATGCGCGACAGCGCGACGTGCGTCGCTGTGTCGGCAGGCGTGCGCGACAACATGCGATGAAGAGGAGGACGCGGCTAGGTGGGCTGGGCCGGATCTTGTAGCAGCAGGCCTAAGTGCACAGTAGAACTTAGGCCCTTTTCTTTTTCTTATTTCTGTTTTCTATTTTTCTTTACTGTTTGCAAAATGTTTATCACCTAAATGATTTTTATAAAATACAGGAGCTAGCTCATAAATTGCAGTGCAATATATCCTAGCACCAAAAACTAGTTTGGGTAAAATACTATTTCATATTAAATTTAGATTAATTATAAGTTTATTAAATGTTCCTGTTATCCACTGTTTCAGGTTGTTAGAGTCACTTAACTAATCCATATAATGTTGGTTACAATTTTATAACTGCCTCTGAATTATTTGCAATTTAATGAACATTATAGTTTTTGATTTGAACAACTTATATTTTCCACTTTGAATTCAGTTGAAGTTTGAATTAGGAGTTTGAAATGCAATATATGCAAATGATGATTAGGCACTGTTAAACCTGCTGACATGGCATTAACTAAGGGTGGTCACTGTAATGTGATACTGGGGATGTTACAAATCTCCTCCACTACAAGAAATCTCGTCCCGAGATTTAAGTGGGGAAGAGAAAAGTAACTTTGGGAGAACTGACCCTTATAGTGTTAATTATCTGGTGAACAATTCAGGGAATGTAGCATAAGTATCTCTCGAGTTGAAACTCAAGAAAACATCGAGAGTAAAGTATGAAGGTACAATAAGAAGTTTCAAGCGAATGGACAAGCGATCGATACCTGAACAGAGTGTGAAAAAGGGGTTCAGGGCATCGGGAACAGATCATCTCTTGGAAATTGGCTGATGAATTACATACGAAGTCAAGCGCGAGGAATAACTTTGGGAACAGGGAGGTACGAGAGAGTCAAGTTTTGATCCTGTGGAACGGTGGGTTATGGGCCCACCATGTGGGTTAAGAGTAGAAAGAGTGGTGAAATCTTCCATGGTCATGATAGCAAGGCATGTCAGAGCATAGCCTGTCAGTTTTGTTGGCAACAACATTGGTACCAAGGGCGAGGGACGAAGCGGACCATTTTCCTACTCGTTGAAAGGAGGCGAACCAATAGGCAAAGTTCTCGTCCATCGGTGGTTACCGAAATGTCATCAACAATGGTAACAGGGTCTTATTGGCCGAGTTGTACTCTGAGGTGTTTACCTAAGCAGGGAATTATCGCTGCTCGGATAACTTAGGTTATAGGAAAGGTTAAACAAAACAATGGAAAGGAAAATATGATTAGTATATTAATCAGACCAACGGAAAGGAATATGTCTTTGTATCCGAGTATCAAGAGTATACCTTTCCCAAAGAAAGCCAGAGCATGATATACATGATAGGACTCCAAATATGAAACCATGTAGATAAAAGGGGAAATAATTTATGAGGTTTACCCATACCACGGTGTTTGGATAGTTGATCAAGAAACATTTAGCAATGGATTTCCAATGTCCTTATTGACAGTTAGAGTACCACAATCATGCTTCGGGGTAGCATCGACATGCTCATCAGATAAAGGTCGGACCTTGGGAACACAAAGAATCCATGGAGAATTTTTAGAACATATCATGCAATTTTACCAGGGAAAGGATGAGGAGGTGGCTGATGGGTTAAGCAGCAATCCATCGACATGTCAACAAGATGTGTTTCCAAAATTTTATATGAACAAGTTTGTGTTGGGGCGAGGCAAGAATGTTGTTGATGATAACACAAATCATCGAGGGTCTAGGATGGTATTTCTCATCATGAATTCAATTGATATCCTGGAAGAACTCAGAATGTTGATGATGATCGTGACACATTTGTCGAGAGATTTCATGAAGATGCAATCAATCGGCGATGACATCAAGTCAAAAGAATGATGAAGCGAAATGTTATTAGAACCACGAATATGACACAAACTCGGAATCAAGCTTGTTATTCAAGGAGAAATGGTATGACGAGGAAGATCGACAAAAGCTTAGCTCGTCATTGAAAATTCTACTCCGGGAAGAAGGACCAAGTAGCACAGTTAAAATTTATCACGATAATGATATAGCCGGCCATGCTAGGAATGACTTGAAGGATTATTAGACTCGTAAGCCATGAAAATCACTTAGAGTTATTGAATCGGAGTGCAGAATCAATTCCCTTATTGGTGTTCTTGAGTGACTAATAACTCAGAACCCGGGGAAATATCTGAAATCGATGAGAAGTAATACTAGATCAATACTCATAGTAAGAAACTCAGTTCTTTCATATCATCGAGATACCAAAGGGTAATACTCGAAGGAAGATCAAAATAAAGGTTGTAGAGATGTATTGATCTGCAGAAGACAAGTGCTTTAACTTGTCCGAGAAATGGAATCAAAGGGGAACAATCATGGTCAGAACCACGGTTGCAAATGACCAAACATAGATACCAAATGAACTTATAACAAGGGGATTATTATTATCACAAGAAGCTTCCATGATAAGTTCCACATCGGGTCCATGGGCATGAACGCAAAGTTCAAGGTCGACTCCCGCTTCTTCAATGCATGACCTTCCATTCACATCTCGCATTAGAATGAAGTTGTAGTGTTGAAATTATATCTGGTAAAACACCAGAATAGTATGAGTCATGAAAACTCTTCTGGTTCACACATATTGAAGAAAGGCATAGATTCAACCCATCGGTGTATCTTAGGAACCTATTCCACAAACTTCAGGAGTAAATAACTCAAGCTCGGAAGTAGAGCATGGCTAGCAAAAAGTAGGGGATACAATTTACCAAAGGCATTATGTATCAGGGGGAGAACTCAAGGATATGAGAATAGGCAGGAATAGTCGGATAATAATCCACCAAAGGATATGTCGGACCACAAAGAATCTGATGTTAGTATCGATGCTCAACCAGAAGAAGAAATAGTGCAAAGTCATCGGATTATAGAAATATCTGGATAATTTCAAATCTTAAATACAAATGAATTATGATTTCCAAATCGGGGGATCAGAAGTAGATGCTCTGATCAAAAGATAATTGAGTTGAATCAACATAGATCGACAATCAATCAAGCTTTGATTTGCCGAGAACCAGCTCATGTTTGAAGTGACCTCTGAGCCAAAAGGACAAATTTCATTAGGATCAACTGAAGATTGCATGCATTCACAAACATGTTGAATCAATAGGATCCAAAAGTTAACCACCATGGATTTCAATGGATATTGCTAGACATATGGATTTAACCATAATGCAAGCAGGTAGTGAAGAACAAGAGCAATAAGCTACTAATGATTTCGAGAGACCGAATAGTATTTCAAAGAATTTTGTGAAACACAAGAACAACTAGGGATGATCGAATCCTCGATAAGTGTGAGGAATTACTCATAGGTGTATTCATGTGGAAAAGAGCTACAAGGTAGTAGCTCAAAGGATTCTTAAAAAGTCATAGAATAATTCAATGTATCTTGTAATAACAAGAGCTGCTGGGAATGATTGTATGATAGCAAGTGCATGTAGTTATCCATAGGGGTTTATCGGTGGAAGGGGGCGATGGGCACAAGGGTCTTGAAAAAAACATCGAAAAGTATCTTCGGGGTCTTCTGACGAATCAAGCCATCATATGGAATAAAGGAGCTTTCCAGGAGGAAGTAGTTACGAGATCCTAGTGTTAGAGTTAGCAAAATCATTTAACCCGAATAGAAGAGAGATCAGAGTCCCAGATTAAAGGCGAGGAATAAAAGATCCTAATACCACCCAATGGCGACGTGGGCCTGTAAGACACACAGCCATGTTAGTAAAAGCTTTTCCATGACTAGAGTGAACTTCGGCCAAGGAGTTGGAAAGGGAGCTACCTACAGGCAGTCGACTCTGATACCAACTTGTAATGCCCCTGATTCAATCGTACACTAATCATACACGCAAATGTGTACGATCAAGATCAGGGACTCACGGGAAGATATCACAACACAACTCTAGACACAAATTAAAATAATACAAGCTTTATATTACAAGCCATGGGCCTCGAGGAATCGAATACATAAGCTCGAATACAAACGAGTTAGCGGAAGCAACATTATCTGAGTACATACATGAGAAAACAAGTTTGCCTTAAGAAGGCTAGCACAAAAGCAACATCGATCGAAAAGGCAAGGCCTCCTGCCTGGGAGCCTCCTAACTACTCCTGGTTGTTGGCGTCCGTCACGTAGTAGTGGGCACCCTCGGGGTAGCAGTAGTTGTCGGCGGGGGCAGCGGTCTCTGGGGCTCCATCATCTGGTTGCATCAAATGGAT